>NC_092824.1:57771810-58083855 GCF_023375885.2 Dermacentor andersoni
TGAGTGAACGTGGTTTGCCGCGCAGGATTTAAAAAAGCCGCCGGAGCAAGGCGAGCGCTAGGAGGAAAGCGGAGGAGGAGGGGCAACGGAAGCATGAGGCGCAAAGCGGAGGAGGAAGGTATGGCGAAAGCATGCGAAGCAAAATATAGTGCCGCGCAAGAGGAGACCATCGCTACGAGATGGCGCAAGAGTAGCGCACTGTTGTCGGTTCACCGATTACTTTTTTACCTTTCTTCAGCCCAGATTTTTGCAGGCTAACAAATGTTAAACATTATGCCTCGACGCATGACTCGTCTGGATGTATCAGAAGTTCCTCGAATGTTATTGATAGTTCTATTCGTTGGGTGTTGCCACCAAAGCCTTTTGTGTTGCCACCAAAGCGCTTTTAGCTTCGTGTCGGTGCCTCTGTCACACTTTATCGATGCGTACAGACTGCCGACAGTCAGCGGGGAGCTCGGCGTCGGTACAGTGTGACAGAGGCGCCGACACGAAGCTAAAAAACGCTGTCGCCGACAGTCAGCGGGCCGAAATCAGTGCCGGGTCGGCCTAATGTGAGTGAGCCTTAAGTAATGAAAAGGTGTGCGGACGTCCAGTGGGAAATTACTATATGGCTAAACAGCTGTAGTGAAGAAGAAGCCAGGGGTAGAAATAAGCGCTCAAATTCGTCAAAGTATACATTTTGTTCGATTCCAAACAGGCTGTCTTTGTTATGGTAGCAAAATGTGGTATCATCCTGCCGCGTCATGGGCGCGCTCTCAGTACGCATGCGCCAAGCTTGCCATGACAGTGACTTTCGCTCTCACTTTCTCCTTTCTAAATATATATATATATATATATATATATATATATATATATATATATATATATATATATATATATATATATATATATACCTGCAATAAATTTCATATTTCTTTGTTGTTCTCGCTTGCCTTTTGCATCGTCAGCGGCTAAGCTTCAGCTGCTATGCAACGGTTATTAAACGCACTGATCAGTCATTCCACGGCCATGACTATTGTCACAGTCATGAATACGTTGCAGTCCTTCCGGCAGTACCATTTGAGTGCAGTTGTCCCCATGGGACAGCCGCTAGTAACTCAATGTTGCACCGAATTGCTATCGCAGTATGTTGGCGCTTCGCTTGAAACTTTTCCTGGTATGAAAGGACGTGAACTGTACCGTGGGGTTTGATTAGGTAAATTTTACTACGTGAACAAATGTTTCAACCAACTGGATTGAAAGGAAACTGTAATATAGTTGTGCATAAATCGTACTTCGTACTTAAACTTGTTTGCAGCTGTCAGCCTACAAGAGGGAGGCACAGCTTAGAGTCATATCTAGCGACACGCTAAATAGCCCTTTAGGTTGATGCAGATCAAAGTTTTCAGTTTTCGGAAGTGTATTCGAAGAAATAAAAACAAAGACACTGCACCGAAATAAATACTTTGCAAAGCGTCAGGCTAACTACAAAGATTATTCTTCTGTAAACTCTGCACATCCAAAAATACATAGGCTGAGGTGCACAGAAGAGCGGCCTGCAAAAGAACTGATAGATGCTGCAGAAAGCATCTGACGCGTTGTTGAGTGCTATTTTTAACATTGCAATGTTTTTCTCTCATAACTCTATACTGAAGCCGACGATATTCTAGCAAGTGTATCATACTTCTCTTGTTCGGCCCATACACCCCCTCTGCTCCCTTCATTCCTTCCCACGCACAGACACGTTCATTGCCGTGCTGCGCCATATCTCAATATTCTCTCACATCATATGCCTGATTCCACACAACTTTGTTGTCATCGCTTTATATTTTTTCGTTAATTTTGCTGCATGCCAGCCAGTGTTTCTGTCAAGACGCACGTCTCTAACGACGAAACAGCACCCCAAAGTTATTCAGTCATCACGTCGGGCCAGAAATAAACAAAAGCTAGAAGCAGTTCATTGGATAGTGGGATTTAGCGAAGAGTTTAGCTGCAGGAAAATTGCAACGTCTCGAAAAAAATAAATGCTCTCCGATCACCCATGAAAGGTACGGGCTAGGGCCCGCTGAGATAGATCACAGTGGGGAACTCGAAAAGGTAGCTGGAGAGTCATCAAGCTCTGGTGAGACAGAAATGGGGGAAAAGACGGCGGGCCCTGAATAGTATTTCACCAAGAAAGACCAACGAATATCGAATTTACCATTTCGACAATGCGCCAGGGGAGATGAGTCTCAGTTGATTCGCTGGAGCGAATGCTCAAAAGAGCTCCCGTGCCGTGATCTGCTTTTTAAAAAAAGCAGGATGTTAAAAAAAAAAATTAGAAGAACGGAAAGTCATGTAGACGAAGGAGCTCACTACAGGAGAAGATTGCATCATGAAAGCCAAAGTGTAGGGGAGTTTCCAAGAATGCCTGAAAGGAGATCCCTATCAGTTGATTCGTTGGAGAAAATGCCAAAGGGGGCTCTTGTGCCACAATACACCCAGGAAAAACAAAATGGTAGGGAACTCTATCGCATTGCCGCGTTAGAAACTGCCGCTGACATGGGCATAGAGCTTTGGACACGCTAACATGGGCGCAATGAAATCTCGAGACAGGACGTGATGACAGCGTACGGAGTGTGCGGGGCGCCCGCATTTAATCGCTGCTTTGACAGCTTCGACAACACCGACAGTTTTGAATCAGGCCTGACAGTGTGAGCTGCGGAATTTTGTGAGTGCCTGCATAGCACGAAAAAGCCGCACAATGTGCCATTCGTGCTTTTATTTTGTCGCTGTGCATTCAGGTTATTATTGTACAATTCTTTCTCGTAGTTTTTATTCAAGGAGCTGCAGGAAGCCAGCCCACTTGTGCTCGCATACGGCAAAAGGAATAACAACGGCTTCTGGAATTGGCTTATGTGACAACGTATCATTTGAAAGAAATGAGCTGCGGTTCGGGGGCAAGAAGTAGAGGAATGCATGAAAGAGACAAGGAATTACAAGACATTTGTCATGGTTACTAATTAACTTGAAATGCCCTATTTATGGTCCGTAAAATTATACAACACAATACACAGATTGTCCTAAATATAAAATTTAGTCTTAGCACTAAGGAAAATTTTCACCTTTAAGCAACTGTGGGCAGCTGATTGGTGCTTTCACTCGCTGAGAGCGAAAACACATATTGCATAGGCTCTAAGGTAATGCTTCACCTGCTATCTTAGTATTAATAATTTTAGGTTCCTGTAGGTTTTCGCCAAGATCCTGCTCACCAATAACCCTTACATAAAGTGTAATTCGTAGTCAAAGAAGTTTTGGTATCTCTAAACCCACCGCGGCCAATCCTCCCCTCCCCTACCTCTTCCATCTCATCTTTCTATTCCCTCTTTCACGTCCCCCAGAATAGGCTAGTCAACCAGAGGCATTCCTGCTTAACATCCCTGCCTTATGTTTTTATTTCCTCCTCCTCCTAAGCTCCTCGATAACATCCTCTCTTCAAAATTTAGAGTTCGAAAATCCTCAATGCCTTGCTATCTAGAACAAGCCATATTAACTATCATGTCACTCTAACACGATCACACTGTGTGATAAAAATTTTTACACACCCCTTTTCTGTACAAACATACCGACGTGTTCGGTTACTTGACACCCACACCATGTCTGGCTAAGGAGCCTTAACTGACTGCTCATTTGTTTACGCATGATGGCGGCTCTCAAATGTTCTACGTTTGTTGTGCGCGAAAAGAAAAGAAACTGAAAGACCGCATTATGAAGGAACATGGTAAAATATATCGCACGTATGGCGTGGCTGAAATAAAGGTCGTAAAACATATGCAGTAGTGACCATGGTAAAAGTAAGTGTATTTCACTGGTTATAATATTATCATGAGCGGGAGTTAAAATAATCGTAGATATTACGCATAAGTTTGTCCCCAATTGTGGAGGAAACAATCTGCCGCTGCTTCGGTAGGCAGAGTGTTTCAGAAACCACCAGCAATTTTAAAATATAGACAAACCTTTCTATCAGCGTTGACGGCGGGGCTAAAAATATAGAGATATCTGCTATAACTTTTGTATAGCTATGGGGAAGAAAAGCATTCTTCAAAATCGAAGCCCACTAATCCCTCCCTTGAAGTACAACTGTTTTATAAGAGCCATTTTATGCGTAATTTCACGCAGTTTCTTGCTTTTCTTGCCCTAATCTTCGTGTACTCCACGGGGATGATTCTAAGCGGATGTTCTTCAGGGGGTCCGAAGCAGAGTTTCGGTGAAGCACAAGAGCACGGACAATCTGGCACAGAAGCGGTAACGTAACGACAAACTCTTCGTGCCCTTGGGTCCTAAATAGCGACCGAAGAATGCGCCACATACCAGAAAAAAACACACTGGCCAAGCAAAACGAGAGAATGGGGTTTCGCGTGGGCGAAACCCCTTGCTCCTGGCGATTTGGCGAAGCACCGTGCTGTCTGCGGAAAGATGAGCGTATTATGACGACAGCGTAAGCGCAGCAGAATGCGCGTGACCAACGCGCCCGAGGGAATAATACACCTCCTCATCTTCGAACAGCGATGGTGTGTGACGTTAGAATGTCGACACGAGGCAGAGACATCAACTGGAGCACCGCTGTTGCTCGGCGGGGACGGGCCGGAAGACACTGATGGGAGCGCGGGAAGAGCTTGAACGTGCGGGATCTGAATCAAGTCGCCACGGAAGCGCTGATGCGCAACATAAGGACATGATGTGGAGTGATGAAAAGTATGGGAAGTGTCGACATGTTGCGGAGTGGATGTTACCTATTAGCGTGAATTATTTTCTCCGCCAGTCTCGCGTCACTAAAGCTTGTGAAAGTAGCATTAAGAAGCACCGGAAGCATATTGAATTTCTTTTAAAGAAAGATATGTCACTAGTAGCTGTACTAGCGCATTTTAAGCTATGAGCGCCTTTCTTTTATTATTACCGCCTTTTCAGCCATTGCCACATTAAAAGGGGGCTTCTTAGTTTTCCATTGTTCGCATTACGGACCGCATTAAAATGGTTTCGGCTTCTGGCGAGTGCTCTCCAGAGCAGTTTGTTCGTTGATTGCTAAACCGGAACCTTAGTAGTAATAGAAATGTGTGATGGAGTGTTCATTTATAATTGTTTCATCTACATTTTGGGTGTGAATGTAAAGTGTTCAAATACCATTGATTAACACTGTATGTGTGTATGATATCAAATAGAGAAGAAAGCAGCAAGCAGAGATATGCCAAGAAGCCAGAGGGCGAAAGAATGTGCTAGATCTGTTGTCATGGTCTTCAATGGCGCGTACTAACACCCTCAGTGTAAAACTCATTCTGAAAATGAAAAATCAGCATAATGAAGGAAAAAATTAACCATAGAATCTTTTGGGGCGACAATAAATACGAAGGGGTGCGATGTTGGAAAAAGTATAATGATGCCATAAATAAATTTTCTTTTTACGTGCGAAACCCACGATCTCATTATGAGGCACGACGTAGTGGGGGAGCCCGGAATAATTTGAACCACCTGGTGTTCTTTGACGCACACGTAAATCTAAGTACACGAGTGTTTTCGCAATTTGTCCCCATCGAAATGCTGCCGCCGTGGCCGGGATTCAATCCCGCTAAATCGTCCTTAGAGGTCCAACACCATAGTCACTAAGTAACCATGGCGGGTAGCGTTAACGTTCAGCAATGCAATTCCGTGCTCTAATTAAAAAAATATATATTATTGGGGTTGAAAGCTAAGTAAAGGTCGATGGGCTGATTGACATCGGGATCTCACGGTAAACCACAAATTATGCAGTGGAGGGTGACACGGGTTTGCTTCCTTTGAGTAAGAGAAGCAGAGAGCAAAATTACCTTTGAAGAAAGGCTAAGAAACATAGACCAAAATAAACGGGCGCCTAAAGTGCACAAGTACCTTTACCTGAAAAGCGTGTGCACCGAATGGAGGAAGAAGAGGTCAAGAAATTTGGCGACCAAATAGACGGCACTTCAAAGTCTCAATCGACAGCAAGGAGCTATGGAAAAGAAAATGAGTGAAACATAGGTGGTAAATTGGGTGCGAAGGAAGGAAACAAATAAGTCCATGGCGATGGACAAAAGTGGCAGGCTGATTTGCATCATCACATTTGCGTGATGATGCAAAGGTCAGTGTCTTGCTATTTGACGCCATAGTTCGCTGCCTGAGTATGAAACTATACCGCGGTAAGTATGCGCCACAGATGAGGCATGTGGGTCCCGCAAAGAAAAAAAAGCTCGCAAACGACTCAGAACATCCTAATTGCATGCGACAATATTCACCCAGTGAGACCCAGTGGGAACGTCCACCATCCATAAGCATTGTAATCCAAATGGGATGGAAGAATGACCTGGTCAGCAGTCGAGATAATTAAGAAAACCTTTTAAACATTGGTGCAAAAAGTAGGAAAGCGACTCACAGAACTGAAGTCATTCGAAGCGTAGGTAACGGTGAAATATAGAGATAGAAGTTTCAATGACGAAAGTGAAGATCGAGACCGTTTAGGCAATACCTAGACAGAGATAGAGGTAGTAAAACACGTTTAGACAAGGCATGCTTGGTGACTATTTGTAGCCGCCCTGCCTAAAAGTGCACGCCTGTAAACATCATGGTAAACATAATCACTATCAGCGTCACATCTTTTCCACGTACATAAATGCCCAAGAATGTGGAAGTGGGAAGCGCTGTCGCTGTAACTCTATTGGTATTCGGCCATACCTGGCCCTTGCGCCATTAAACATCAAACATCCATTCTATTCATAAGAGCGCTGCACACAGATTGCGAAGGATGTGTGTTCGGATCGCACCGGTGGTAAGTTGTTCTTTCGCCCACTTTCATTTGACTGTATCATTGTACATTTCAAATAAAGAAACAAATCAATTCCCCTGTGCTTTCGATTGATTCCTTATCTGTTGCCTCTATAAGGGTTTGACTTAAAAGAAAAAGATGGATCTCTCGATTTCTCTTCCTCTAGTAAAAAAACACGCGTATTACGCAAATATTAGAAGAGCAATAGTGCAATTACTCTATGCCTCATAACACACATACGTCTTGCGATTTAATACGTACTGTCACCGAACTGCGCATCATCAACGCTACTACTAACCGTGCTCGTAAACCTCTCGACATGAACATACAAGAATATGCGGAGACAACAGAATGGCTGCCCTATGTGTGACGTTATGGTGTTGGTGATGCATTACGAGCTGATGAATCTTCATCGCTTTCATTGCCAGCCGCGCTGTCATAAATTGACAAAGAGCGCTTTAAATCAGTTCAAGAGGGTGTCACCTTGATGAAATTGTGATTTGTCACAGAAAAGAAACGTGGTAACTCTTCGAGAAGACACTTTTCAATAAATGTATCTGCATGGCGCAGAGAGATAGGGTCGTTGTTGGCTTCATAATCTTTTAAAATTGGCAGCCAGTAGAGCAGGTTTGTTCCACTAGGCAAAGGTGTTTCTATGCAGAATGCAGATTACCCCGAAAATACGTACCAATCTTATTCGCAAAAAGTATATACAAGAAAAAGGCAAATAGCACAATACCCCTTTCATGGTTGAAGTATGTGATTGTCTCAAAGAATCTTTATAAATATTTCATCGTAACAAACCAATCGAACTCCTAAAATAGCTGTGCGGGCGCTATTTCGTTTAAATTTTTATTTCCGTAAAGACTACCACCAGGGCTTGTTACACAACGGGTGGAAAGAGCGAAACAAAAAAAAGCTCATTGCCACGTGGTGTCTGTTCGAAAGATTATCAGGTATATTTTCGGTAAATGATAATGCCCAAGTGTTAACGACTGACACATGATGTAGGTCACTCCAGTCTTAACCTGCACGAAGGAAAATACGTTTAAAGACTAACACCTAGCGCGCTTGGGCGCAAAAAATTCCAGTGGGTGTCGGGTGGCATCATGTAACACGCGTTTATAGGTGAGCAAAACAAAACAAACAAACAAAAAGTGCAAAAAAGAGATGGTGCGGTTACTTGGGGACGAAAACAAAGTGTCCGTAAGCCAGATTCAGTTTCCAAAGTTGAAAAACTTGTGTCTAATAAATATGATGAATTAATTAAACGTATAGCATGATTTCGAGCACTTCCAAGCTCACTGATGGGTAATGTCTGTAGCGGGCTCTATGTGGAACACGGATACTCTAGTTTAGGTCGAATGAGTGTTTTGTTCGTAAGCAATTTGAAATGTTTAACACCATGATCAATGTGGCACTTCGAGAAGCCCAGTACACGGTTTGCTCATACAAGAAGGTAAACAACTTGCGAATAGTTAGTGTGGCGCCTAGGTATTTGAATGTTGTGACTTTCTCTATGGGATGGTTAGCAATGCTTTAGCAAAAAAGAAAGGGTTGGTCACGACGGGTAAACAGAATAATCCTACGCTTACGTAGATTAAGGCTCATTAACCGCTAACACCATTCCTGAATGAGGCCGAGATCGTGTTGGGGGGCAGCTTTGTCGGATATGTTAGTGAAAGAGTAAATCACGCAATCGTCTGCAAACGTGCGCATTTGGCACGATGAGCACGAGTATAAAGGCAAGTTGGTATATATATGAAAAAGAGGGGAGTACAGAGAACAGAAGCCTGGAGGACACCGGATGTCTCATAGAGACGATTAAAAGAGTGATTTTCAAAAAGTGCTTATTGAGAGCAAGTTGTCAAAAATTTTGTATCCAGGCTAACACATTTGGGTCTCAGTAAGTTCTAAGTTTAGTATTAGCCGCTCAGAGGATAACCTGTCAGACGCTTTAGCAAAATCAAGGAAGAGAGCATCAGTCTGTAGGTTAGTGTGGAGATTAATAAGCCATAAAGAAAGTAGGCCATTTCTGTTTCACATGAAGATCATGTAGTGTGGCGCTGCTTATATGAGCAAAATAAGTTATTTGAATCGCGAAAATTCAACATCTGTGAGGTAGGCCACGTTCTCCATGATATTGCATGGGACACTTGTTAATGATAGGTTGGTATTTAGTGCCGAATTTCTGTCATCCGATTAGAAGATAGGAACAACTTTTCGCACCTTACGGTTCTTTGGCATGTGACTTGCGGAGAGTAAGTGTGAAAAGTAAAGCCCCATATAAACACTAATGGTATGTCTGGCATTGTTTAACAGTTTCGAATTAACTTCATCGGCGCTAGTTGGCAAACAAACTTACATTTTTTATTGCGATAGAAATTATATCGACACTTCAAGCGCACTTCTGCCGTCGGTGTGGGCGTCAGCGTCACCATGAGGTTCCGTATCAAATCCAAGCTCGATAACGCCATCGCCGCGTGCCCTATGCTGTAAGTGCGATGTGCAAGTGAAAGAGGGCGAAGGGCGCCAACGATGGTGGCTAAAATCTCATCCGCGCGAAGGGGGACGAATCCGAAGAGGAAGCGCGCCGTCATCGCTCGCGCGCAAGGCACCCAACGTTGAGAGGCGCCGACGGGAGGGAGGGGAGGTGGGGGTGGCGTGCTCTCCGCCTGCACCTGCGCATGTGGTGGCTGCGAGCGGGCGTGCGGCTGTTATCTTGAGAGCTATCTGCGTTGGGGGCAGAGTCGCGGTACGTCGACTGCTCGTAGCTTTGTGCGTGCTGTGTGCCCTTGGCGTTCGTTTTGAGTTGAAGCGATAGACAGCACGAATGTCACTTCGCTCGCTGCTGCTGATGCATTTCCTCACACCAGCGTTTTGACGGTGAACATCCACAGACATCGAGTGGGGTGTGTTCATTGTTTGCTATGCGCGCTGACCTTATTGATTTAGCAAGGCAGCGAATGTTTACAAGTTGATACGGCCAATAAAACTACTATCCTTACTACTTATGGCTGTCTCCTAATTTGCTATCGCAATCGATGCTTCGCCTTTCGGGCGAGGCTGCGTCTCTTTTTGTCTTCAAGAATCGTATTCCACCAAGAGAAATTGTGAACTTAGGTATGATAAAAGTCTATAATCATATCATATCAAAAGTATACTGTCTAAGATGACCGGTTTTGCTGACAACAGTGCTTTGAGCGAACCATGCGGTTCACAGCCACGAGAACTGCAGTGACATGCATGGCAAACAATGCCAAGGAAAGCGTGCACGATGGTTGGCTTGCATGTCACTGCAGCTCGTGTGGTTTCGAACCGTTGTTTTCTCGATGTACTGTTGTCAACATAAGCGGTGATCAACTAACGCGTGAAATAACTGAAGCTGAAATAATTTCGTGGCTTGGGTCTGGTTGTGTCAACGCGCCATCTGTGCACTTGTCTCAGAGGGAGTTAACATTCCCTAAGAGTGTCGATTGCGCATGCTCAATGTGATGAGTGGCGGATATATATAAACACGGGTTGCCCAAGATGAAGGATTTTGTTGGGAAGTAGCGCTCGTCTGTCATCTGTTTTCTTCTGTCCTTTTGTTTACATTTGCGCTGCGATTCACCAAAAAACCTCGCTCGGTTCACTGCCTCTCAGTCTGGTCCCTTTAAAGAGCGGGAGGCATGCAGAGCAATAATAAGATATACGTGCAAGCAGAGCTGACCAGTCCAGTTGGTTCCGCAATGCTAATTGTGAAAGAGGTAAAATGCATCAAACCAGGGACAACTTAGCAAGAAAGGATTGACGCAAGCTGATTGGCAAGCACAACCAAGCACACATCTTGCGCAACCGTGGCAGCACTTAGAAAAGAGTGAGAAAAACGGGCTGAACATTAAATATCCCCCTTAGGGAGTTTATTCATCCACAGAAGTTTTCATTTACAAATAGAAGTGCAGTACGAAGCACAATACGAGAATATATGGCGAAATAAATTGCTAGGTTTAAATCACGACACAGGCAATGAATGTTTGTTCCAAGATTTATTTAATAACGATACCCAAATTAACAAATTGAATGCCCTGAACATGCTATTCTGTTTTCTATGGAGATTGGCTGTTTGAAGGAAGAAAACATTTGTATTTTTTGCCGTGTTTCTAGTGCTCTGAATATATGAACGAAAAAGAAAGCCTGTTCGTCCGTTCGACCAATGTCATTTAGGCTTTCACCCGCACTGAACATGCACCTGCAAAATTCACCAGTTGTTTAGCTTTCAACGCTGGATACTTTCAAGTGTTGAAATGCGTCCACTGGAGGTCATGTGATCCAAGCTGGGGGGTGTGTCGACGAACGTCTCGATTTAGAACTGCCTACGTCAAGCCACTTTGTTGTGCGACTGCCTCGGTGCTAGGCTAACGAAGAGAGACCATGGTGCAATAGCAGTTACCATTGATCTCGATATGATATCAAGACAAAATGTCGGCGCGTATTGTGGCCCTGAACTGCGCCGCAGAACGCAGTCACGCCTCGTCATTCGGAGCCCTACCGGCCGCGTATTGTGCTTTGGTGATCGATGGCACCGCTCTCATTTCATTAATGGTGCTCGAGCCAGTTGTTCGGCTCCCCATTCTTATCGACGACTTGCTTTCCTGCGAGATATTATTAATGGTTTCAGACAATTGTGCGCTTCCCTTCCAGGAATAATAGCCAGTGGGTTTGTCGCGATTTCTTCGAGGAGAATGGCAAGGGAAGTCTTCTAATGACGTCTCGCGATATTTGATCGCAATAAGGGCGCATTCTGCCAGGAAATAAACAACATAAATAATCTAATGGCAAGTAAGTTCGGTGTTGTCGAGCAGCACAATATCACTAAAGCCAAACAAGACATTAAACTGCGAGGAGGCTTTGCTGAATTTTAGTAGGGTTGTAAGTTTCCTTTTCCGCTGGGAGTTTATATATAAAGCACGGAGTGTACATTGCCGCAACGTAATTGGAGGACGGCATCAGGGCTTGCGTCACTTGGACCATAGGGTGTCTGTTTACAGTTGTCATACATTTTTGCCTACATATGCACTGTCGCACAGCGCCCACCGACGAATAGGGCAACATCCACTTTCAACAAGCAAAATTGTATACAAGATATTATTTTCATCAAGAAACAACTTTAACAATGCGTATAAAATTTCTGAATGAATATCTGGCACGTGGTGCCCTATCGAGTAACCATAAAGTTAGTTCTTTATCAATAATAGGCTTGTTAGTTGCGAAGATTTATGGGAAGGCTGACATAATTGTTTGATACCATGCTGTAATAAAGGCGTTTCTATGCTAGTGAAGCAGATAGCGTAACCATGCGCATCAGTCGCAACACAGGCCTAAATAAGGCGTATTAAGTTCTTTTACACACGTTATTTGCGCCCTCACAAAAAATATTACGAAAATCCAAGAATATACACCACGACCGACGTGGGGCTATCACATAAAAACAACACTTGTGCCTAATTGAGGGCTCTCTGGTACACGTTTTAGCACCAGCCCATATTTCAATCAGTTGCATTTCAAAACACGAAACAAATTACATCGTCGGTTTTGTTCGTCCACAAGAAGTGCATGTGGGCCTCACGCCTGGGGGGAACAAGGATTAAGTGAAGATATGTTTTGTTTGGTTCATACTACGAACGCTGTTCTTGTATTGCTTTCCCCAGTGAGTTAGGTCACACGAAGCAGTAGAACACTTTGTCAAAAGGAAGCACCTCATTCAACAGAAGTGCCATGGACACATGGTAAAGAATATTGCGCACACTGCAGACCAAACAGAACTCGTCCTGCGTGATGAAATTCTCAAAGCACATGTTTACACGTTTAATCGATACGTTCCCGTTGCGCCTTCGTCTGACAAGTGTGTGTCGACGCCGCCCACCTTCGCATTTACAAGCATGCGTGTGGTCGTCTCCGAAGCTGCATGAAGTCTTTGCTGCGTAGCAACGCTAAGCTGCAAAGAAATAAGCGAATACACGCAAAGTGCCTAGTCGCGCGGCAATGCGGCGTGTATTCGCGAGCTTCTTCCACGCTGAGAAAACCACTTTTAGGTAGCACGTATTGAGCAACATAATTCTGTATCGGGAGTTTTTCGTCTAACTCTACAATTTTCGTATTGACACTCTTCATCTTATTACAATTAGGTGAATACCGTCATTGCAGTTTTTACATTTATTTTCTTGGTTTCATTTGAAGTATCATATTTATGGTAGTCTTGCATTTATGTGATAGGCCATTAATACGTCAACAGCTCCGTGGGTATTTGGATGCAACATTCGTAAAGAGTCGCGTGCAAATGAAGAAGCGCCATAACAAATATAAATCACTAATGCTTGTAACAAGAAAGAGGACCGAGACTCAGCAACGCGATGGTAAAATTTCGCTGCTAGGTATTTCCCATTGAAAAGAGCTCCCTGTTATGGCGAAGCGTTAAGAAATATTGGGCGACATTTAAACAGGGGCGCCTTGTGAGCCGTATTCAGGCTGTATACTACATATGCGCAGAAAAGTACTGACGCTGCTCACAACAGAACTTCAGATCAAAGCAGGTTATGAGATTGTCCGAGATGAAGATTCACACTAAGCTTGCAAAAGTGCGCTTCGAAAAGGCCAGAAGCAAATTACAGCAAACATGGAGAATAACAAGCTCCATGCTTGTTTTGCTTGTTTCTTTGCATATGTCCTATTCGTAGCCCGCTTTTCCAAGAATGCGATTTCCGATCCCACTAATATAGCAAAAATATTTGCCATTACAGTTCGTCAGCACTCCTTTTTTTTTTTTTCATGAGAGCCTAGTAACACTTGTACAATGCACTGCACATTGATTTGCGCAAGAAACCATTCTGCAATACAATATTGAACTGGCGTGTTAGCGTCAGTTAAAGAAGTAGACAGAATAGATTTGACGATTGCGAAGTAAGATTTCTTTTTCACTTTGATTATGAATGAAGGCCCATGAAAGCAGTTTTCTTTCAATGTTAACAGGTAATATAGATGCAAGCCTTCCTTCCTCTGCCACGTGTACGTTATAAGCTGCATTTAATGAAATCTAATGGCGTATAACTAATGCTCCATTTGACTTGTTACTTTCGAGTGCGTCACCGAGCTCTTGCAGCGTGCGTTAGATCAACGAAATCTAGCACTAAGATTCCATTCATCTATCACATCAGGAGCTGCAAGCTCGAGCACAGGACATGCGAAGATCGCCTCCCCTAATTAGGGTAGCAGTAAAGAAATACGACAGGACTTTGGTCACATGACTGCTGCAACTTTCTTTGCCGACATGGTTTTTTATGCGGCCGTTTTGGCAAGTGTCTTGCGTGTGTTAGTCTTGAGTGTACGCGGTGCTTTTTGTCTAGAACAGAAGCAGTGTGGACGTGTTACACTTCCGGCTTCCATACGCTCTGTAAAGCGGCAAAAAAGAACAGCTTAGACAGGTTTCTTCTAGGTCCGAGTTAAATCTTTTCCCGAACCATCTGATTGCCAGATCTGAAACACAACAAGCGTTCGGAACCACCTTTACCCTTGTTGTTTTTCACTTAAACCGCGCATACGAGAAATTCCTGCGTCGCAGTGTTGAATTGTTTTTCGTATTTATTTATTTATTCAGTTTACCCTACAGGCTCGGAGGAGCATTGAGTAGGGGGGGTTACAGAAAAATGACAAATAATTAACGCAAAGAAGGGAACTGCATAGTAAGAGAAACAAATAAGTTTGTACATTGGAAAAAAAGGAACACTGTTCAACATTGGAAAAAATACATACAAATTCAAGGAAATACAATGGACAACAAAGTCCAAAAACAATACAAAGGCGAATACAATACAAAGTCGTACAACAAAGTCAAGCGAACATGTGAATTTCCAAATGTTCACGAAATTTCGCAGGATCTTTTATTGAGACAATATTATTTGGAAGGCTATTCCATAGTGCGATGGCGCGCGGTAATGCAGAGTTATTGAATGACTGTGTGTGGCCAAAAATGCGCCTGAAACTGAGATGATTATGAAGTCGAGTAGATGTGCGAGAAGGAGTTTCAAGCGACAAGCGGCTGGACCATGAGTTATAGTAGTATTTATTAAAGAGGCATAGGAGAGCAACGGAGCGGCGGGAATCCAAGTCCGGCAAGAGAACATCGCGTTTAATTTGGGTAATGCTAGATTGACGACTGTAGTTAGAAGTTATAAAGCGGGCAGCACGATTTTGGATGGATTCCAATTTATCTATTAGGTATTGTTGATGAGGAGACCAGATCGAAGATGCGTATTCAAGTTGAGGGCGTACAAAAGTTTGGTAGGCCTGTTGACGGATGGTAGATGGCGAGAGGTGCAGATGACGACGTAAAAACCCTAAAGTTCTGTTAGCTTTAGCGCATAATTTCTCGATGTGAAAGCTCCAGGCTAGGTTAGTAGAAAAATGAACGCCAAGATATTTGTAAGTAGAGTCACGGGGAACTTCCGACGAGCAGATTTTGTAAGGAAACTTAGGATATGATTTCGTACGAGTGAAGGAAAGAACGCAGCACTTAGATGGGTTAAGTGTCATTTGCCAACGGTCGCACCACTGATTAACTAGGAGAAGGTCATTTTGCAAAGTTAGGTGATCATTATGACAGCTAATCGTTCTGTAAATGACCCAATCATCCGCAAAAAGTCGTATGCAGGAGGAAATGTTGCTCGGTAAATCATTTATAAAAATTAGGAAAAGAAGAGGGCCTAGCACACTACCCTGGGGTACACCTGACGTTACAACAGACGTGGAGGAGCTAAAGTTATTCACAAATACAAACTGGTGCCGATTAGATAAGAAATTGCGAAGCCAAGATATTGTTAATGAGTCAATCTTAAGAGCAGTTAATTTAGCTATTAGACGACAGTGAGCCACTCTGTCAAATGCTTTTGCATAGTCGAGAAAGATGCAATCAATCATTTTGCTGTTATTCATGCCTAAATGTAAATCTGATGTGAATTCCAATAGTTGGGTGTCACAAGACAACGCTTTACGGAAACCATGTTGATTTTGAAAGAAAAAGTTATTAGATTCAAGATGGTGGGATAAATGGGAGGCAATGATGTGCTCGAGAAGCTTACAACAAATGCATGTTAGTGAAATGGGGCGGTAGTTACAAGGTGAGTGTCTGTTTCCATCTTTGAATATAGGAATAACTTTGGCTATCTTCCAGTCAGCAGGTAGAAGACCTGTTGATAAAGACTGCTGAAAGATGTAGTACAAAATCTGACTGGATATAGCTGACGTGTTCTTTAGAATTTTAGAATTAATATTGTCAATGCCACATGATGAAGACACCTTTATATCGCGTATTAGTTCTGAAATGCCTTCAACACTAATATTTATAGGGGACATGAAGCGATAATGAAGGTCGGAGACGCAGGGAATGGAAGAGCAGTCTTCATTGGTGAACACAGAGCTAAAGAACGAATTGAAAGTTGAAGCACACTCAGATGCAGGGACAGGAACATTGTCAGCGTCATGTAATGTTACTGTATTACTGCCACGATCAGTAGAGATAGCTTGCCAAAACTTTCTAGGGTTAGTGTGTAGAAGTGAGGACAGATCTTTGGAAAAATACTTCTTTTTCGCTTCACATATTGCTAGGCAGTAAGATTTTAAACAATCCTTGTATTTAGACCATGCCGAGGGACACGATAGCTGTTTCGCAGAAGCGTATAACCTTTTCTTTTTATTTCGGAGTGATCTAAGTGATTTATTAAACCATGGGTTACGTTTGTCATTAGATATAGTGAGTAGTGGCACATATTTGTCTACTAGGAGTGACATAATATTTCTAAATGAATTCCAATTCACTTCAACAGAATTATTTGTAAATGATGGAAGAAACGTTTTCTGAAAGAAAACCTCAAGTTCATTGTTCATTTGTTCGTAATTTGCTTTGCTATAATCCCTTATAATCTTACGTTCAGCACCAGCGAATTTCAGTGGAATATAAATTGAGAACTGCAGTAGGTTATGGTCACTAAAGCCATCAAGTTGTATGACAGGGCTTATCCTATGTGGCTCTGTTGCGAGAATAAGATCTAATATGTTAGTACCGCGGGTAGGCTCAGAAACAATTTGCGTAAGATTGAACTCTAAACACAGCTCAATAAAATCCAAGACATCCTTGTGGCTGCAGTTCGCACTTGTCTTTCTTGACCTAATTTTCTAAAACGTAAACATAGCCTCCCAGGAAAAAAGCCTTGTTTCGCAATCTAGGAATATCCTAGCTAGTCAAATGCTTCGACGCTTCCTTCTATGTTGCGCTTTGTTTGTATGTTCTGGTAAGAACACGCGTATAAGCAATAAAGCCAAGCAGAAAGCTTCACTTCGCCCTTTCGACACTACCAAGCATAATAACTGTTGCCACCTGAAGTAGCCCCGGAAAAAAAAATATTTAGCTACGCAAGCTCACCTATCGCCTGAAGCGAGCGTTGCAAAAAAAAAAAAAGGCTTTATGCGGTTGCGTGCATTTCTACGAGAAACGTGCGCCAATATGGAAACGTGTGCGTCGAGACACGCTGCCGTAGGCGCAGTTTGCGACGAGCCGTCTTTTGCGGAACGAAATTAATCTTCCCGGTTCTGGAAATCTTCTTCATCAACGCCGACGCGCCAACCAAGAGAAGCTCTTCCGCTTCAACCTTCCAAAGTATAACGTTGAGTTTGCACATTTCGCGGAACTTTTCATTTTTTTATATGAAGAGTCAGCGCAGAAATGCGGCAGCTTACACAACTTGGTCCTACAACGCCATCGACCACCTAACTTTTTCTAGAAACAGCCCTGACTCACGCAAAAAGAAGAACATTCTAAAGCGGCTATTTATTTCCAAGACATTAGGCGTTCTTCTTAGCGACTAGCATAGGCGCACTCAAATATTCTCACGCTCTTTAACATCTAAGACCCACATATACCTTTCAGTGAGACCAAGAGCACTGTAGTATGCTGCAACGGCATGCCTTTAATGTGCTGTAAGAGAAAGTCCTGTTGACGTCCTGTAAGAGAAGTGAGCGTAATTTCTTTATATACACGTTTATTGTGACCGTGTAAGGAGGGGGGGGTGAAGACGAGATCGACGACGATGACAATGACGAGTGGAAAGATGCCGCTCCCTAGAAATGCATTGTAATGACTATGTCTGTCTCGCATGCTATTCTTACGTGTCTAACGGAGCCGCTCGTTTTCGTACCGCTTGGACAAGGTTTCTTTTTTATGGAATGTACTCAACCCTTAGGGATGCTCAAAATGAGTTCAATTTATTTGAGGGAAGCAGGGAACCTGGCAGCTATATATAATCGCGGAACCGCTAGCGGGCCGTCGTTTGCTTTAATGATCGCCAGACAGTCTTGTGTGGTTCGATCGTGCGGGCGTCATCTGTAGTCAGACACGGCCTTTCACTGAGCTGCTTTAGTTCTCTTCATCATTTCCTGGTCTGCGAGATGGTCTTCCTTTATTGCTTGGAATAAGCGTTCACCAGTGAATCGCTGCTGCCTGAGCGCTTCTGTGTGGCGTGAAAACCGTGAAACGGCACTTCTCTGGTTATCCGTCCTTCGTGATTGCGGCATCGCTTGAATACGCAATAGGAAGTATAGATTTGATTTCTGCAAAAATACAAATGTGAAAGATAAAACTTGGTACAACAGTTATAGTTGTCTATAATATGGCCGCTAAATTTCTATTGCGACCGTTAGCGCAATAAAATACACGAAACAGATTGTTGCAGGAGCTATTTTACACGTAAAAAAGACGGCGTTTTTCTTTCTGTAGAATTATGCAACTCTCGAAGCATTACAAAGACTAGAGGAATGTCCTCTTTCTGAGCAGGTGCTACACTGTAACCGTCCCCATGGCCTTTTGACCTACGAGGGCGTGAGGTCACTTGAGTACTCCTTGAAGGCGAGTGGCCTGTGTGGGCGTCTGTGCCTGCGTGCTACCGTATACCCGCGCGAGATTTCGTTCACCAGGTTTCCTTATTCTCTCTTATCCCTTTTCACCTGTTCCCCTTCCCAGAGTAGAGCAGTCAACCAGATTGTTTCTTGGTTATTATCTTTGCCTCTTCACTTTAATTTTTTTCTCTTTTTTCAGGGTTACCATCCAAGTCAATTGCGGGCATCTCGACGCAGGTAAATGGTACGTAAGAAGTTTTGTGCAAATAAATTTTCCCCAGAAATACATCGTTGTATATTCAGCTGCATTCATTCATGCTGTAACTTGTCGAAGGAGTTTTATGAAAAGTAACAATATTGTTTAGGTATTTGTAGTTTTGATCCGGAGGCTACGGTTTCCTAAATGTTCAACACTAAGACAAAATGAATCGCGATTACTAGCTGCGCGCGATGATTCCGTAGCACAGCAACTATTTCTGAAGCAGTATTGAGCTAATGCGGACACTTAAGAGAAAGCTTTAGCTCGGGTGCTCCTATCTAAATACATGTAAAAGGAGAATTCGTTTTTCTCGGCAACCACTGCACCAAATTTGACGGAGTTTGCTGCATTTAAAAGAAAAGCTTAAAATCTAGTGACTGTTGGTTTCGAATTTTCGATTTAGGTCGTCAAAGTTTTATAAAAATTTGGCAAAAATCGCAAATTTGCAGAAAATGAAACTATCAAGTTTACAACTACGTAACTCAGCAAGAAAAAATGATATCGCAATTCTGTGAATTGTACCTGATAGCACATCTAAAGCGGACAAAATTGATATGTTACACATGAACCTAAAAAAATGGAGTAATGTGTAATTACAACTTTTGCAGAACCTTTGTAAACAACGTAACAAATTCACGTAAGATGTAAACTGACATATCAAATTTGTCCGCTTTGAATGGTCTAATGCATGCCGTTTACAGAATCGCAATATCTGTTTTCGATGCAGAGTTATGAATTTGTAAACTTCGTTCTTCTATTTTTTTCAGACATCTGAATTTTTGAAAATCCTTTTAACAAAATTCAAGCCCTAAATCAAAATTCCGCTTCCAACAGTCACTAGAATTTAACTTTCTCTCTCAAATGCAACAAGTTTCATTAAAATCGGTCCAGGGGTTATCTCAGAAAAACGTTTTTGCGTTTTTACATGTATTTGAATAGGCCGCGTCGGAGTTGGGCCCGAGCTAAAGCTTCCTCTTAAATGCAGCCGTTGCCACCTAAACAGACATATTTATTCAGGTCTCGTGCCAATGCCTGGTCCACTAATGGAGGGGTCCATGGTTGGCCCACTTCACTAAAGCTATGGAGTAGAGTCAAGGATAGGATATATAAGCTGCGTGTATCCTGAATGCAGCTTTGTAGAAAAGTCATTGTTTATTGTTAAATATCTGTTTGGAAATAATGTTTCAATGACAATGCTTAGTACCATGACAATACTCATTGATCGTTGACCTTGGCGTCAGTTGGTGCATCACGTTGGGTCGTTTAGCGGTATAAGGCCGGAAGGAAACGATGGGTGCCTGCCCTGTCCACATGGTTCTATTCTGCGTTTATTCAACTGAAGCACACAAGATGCTGACAAAGTTGTGTTTCTTATAAAGCGTTCAGTCTAGTCGCCTTATAAGTAGGAATATACTGCGAGGCATTGTGCAAAGAAAAAAGTCACGGTCCCGCGCGACTCACGCAGCACACTCACAGCGTAAGCTGGAGGAGAGGCTACATAGGAACTCCATTTTCGGCAACACGCACCAGAGTGTCTTCGCGGTGAAGTCTCATTGCTTCGTTTTCACGAGAACGAATTGGACTGTCCGCCCGCTGTCTACGGCGAGCTGTGGCTTGTGCTACCCTCTACCGAGCGGTCTGCTGAGGCCGACGTTGCCTCGTTGTAAGTGCACGCGTAGCTCTTCGAGTCGCTTCATCTGCAGTGGTTCGTACCTTGTGAGGAGGCGCCAGAACATGTACCTAAAATCACAGGTATGGTGGCTACAGGACGCACATATCCTGTCCCCTGACACGTGGCACGATAGGATGCAACTGCTGCATGTCCTGACACCTGGTGGAACACAATGCAACTCAATGCAAAGTGTTCACGTACCTTGGCGACGCGTCGCGCATCTGACATCGCGTGACAAGTGGAAAATACTATGATACTCTGCTGCTGCAGCAGATGATATGATTATAATTGGCATCCCCACTGAAACTCAGCGGTGACAAATACCCACCTAGATTGCTTGATTAAATCAGGTAGGCTATATTTGCTTTTCATTTTAGCATTTTTTGTATAAATCTTACATATTTTTTCTTCCTCATAAACATTTCTATCATCAGTGTCTTTTGATACAGCGCTGTTCTTTCTAGCTCCGCCTTATTTCTGTGAAAACCTAAGTTCATCCGCTGGTCCTCGCTCCCTGCTCGGTCGTAATGGAAGTGGACGACCCCGCACGTCTGCCGGCGACGGCGGCGTCAGCGGCGGCCGCCTCCAGGAAGCGGATCGGTCAGCAGAGCGACACCGACAGCGAGGACACCCATGTCTACTCTCTCAGCAGTGAGGACACTTCCGATGACGACTTTCAGCTTGTGCAGAGCCGCAGAGCGAAGAGAAGGAACACCAGGACGTCCTCATCGTCAAGCACGCAAACAGTGAGACAGCCGCAGAGGCCGGACGCCAATACCATCATATTTGTGCCCCTGCTTCCCAACGCCAACATGAGGCTACTTAACAGGCAATCTGTGTCGATGTCACTGGAAGCCCTGGTGCCAAACGAAATATCGGACATTCGAGTGAACACCCGAAAAAATCTTCTGGCGGTTGATGTCCAGCATGCGGCTGCTTTGACCACTCTACGCAGTGTAACGGACCTCGATGGCATTCAGGTGCGCTCTTACATCCCTCTGGGATCTGACGTAGTCATCGGTGTTATCTACGACGTAGACGTTGCCATCCTTAATAACGACTTGCCGATTCTTATCAAGCCAGCCAATAATGATGAGATCATCGTTGATGTTAAGCGGCTAGGCAGTTCACGCTGCGTGAAAATAGTATTCAAGGGTAAATATATACCCTCGCATGTTAAGGTGGGACACTTCAGACATGCAGTGCGGCCTTTCATTGCGAAACCTCTTCAGTGCCGCAAATGCATGAAACTGGGACACGTGAGCAGCGTCTGCGAAAATCAGGCAGCATGCCCCCGCTGCGGAGAGCCCCACGCTGCAGATAAATGTGGCGCGACTGTAGTGAAGTGTTCCAACTGCGGAGGATCACATGAAGCTTCATCGAAGAAATGCCCACATATTAAGAAGGAAATGGCCATCTTGAAAGAGATGGCGAGAGATCATTCATCTCATCGCGAAGCCGCCGAAAAAATCAGGAAGCGACGTTCACGTCGCCGGCGCTCCTCAAGGAAGGCTCCTCAAGGAAGGCGCATGCCACTTCCTACAACACCACCTCCTCCTCCACCGCCCAGGCCAGACAATGTGGACAGGACCGCGATGAGCAAGTCCACTGAGAAGACCACATCTGCCGAATCTTGGCCGGCTCTACCGAAACGACAACATTCACCAACAGACACACAGCAAGCTTTCACTGGACAACCCCCGACGTCTACTGTCGGCGATTTGTGCGACCACGACAGGCAGGTGGCTGATATGCTGCAATCGCTAATTAATACAATGCGCATTATACTGAACAAGCTGCAAACACCAGCAGCTCGAAGCGCTCTGCAAATACTGGATGCACTAAATCCAGTGCTTGCTAGCATCGTTTAAGCATCATGGCTCGATCAATAGTCCCCTTCCGCACTGAACTTAAAAGTGCGTCGATCTTTCAATGGAATGCCAGGGGTCTAAGGACCCGTATATCAGACTTTCGCCAATTCATTTTTACACATCGCTTCCCCATACTGGTCATTTGCGAACCAAATACATCAACTCCACTCAGACTGTCCGGTTATGAATCTTTCGTCTCGTCCACATGCGGTGCGAGCACGAAAGTGATCATCTACATCCGCACGGACTTAACATATGTCGCTAATGCGATAGAGCCTCATGACAACAACCAATATGTCTGCGTAAATGTCCAAAAGAAGAATGTGTCATTTACACTAATTGGAGCCTACATATCCCCAGCGGGTCACTTTGACGGTGAACGACTAAAGAAAATATTACTAATGAACAATGGCCCCTGGGTTATCACAGGTGATTTCAACGCGCATCACCAGCTATGGGGAAGCACTAAAATTGACTCTAAAGGCAGGAGCCTTGCCTCCTTTGCTGCCAACCATGATTTGTGCTGCGTGAATGACGGCAGTCCTACATTTCTGCGAGGCACGACCTACAGTAACTGCTTGGATTTAACTTTGGTGTCACGGCGCTTTGCCTCGAGCGTCCAATGGTTTACAGATATAGAAACACATGGAAGCGACCATATTCCAACATACCTAAAGATTAGAGGAGTTGAGCAACGCTCCTCTACTGCCTTGCGTACAGTTGATTGGTCAAAATTTCAGAAGGATATGGATGACACATGTCGGGAAGGCCTCTCACACACTATCGAAGAAGCAATCGCAGAGGCATTGAAAACATCCGTCTGTTCGCTTCCAAGGTCAACAAGGCGAACAGACTTGGACATGGAACTGGAGAGGCTGCGTGCAGCACGCCGACAAGCGGAGAGAAGGTATCGGCGCACGAAGTCCGTCTTGGATCTGAGGGCTTCACGACGCATACAAAAGAAAGTCCAGCGTCGCATGGATAAATTGGAAGATAAGAGATGGAAAGCATTCTGTCAGTCGCTTGATCCCCGCAAATCGCTCTCGCACATATGGAGAACGGTTAGGGGTCTTCGCTCATCTCCGCATCAAAGGAAGCCCTTCGCTGCTCTGGCCCTCTACCAACTCCGCTCGGAACTTCAAGTGGCTGAAGAGTTCTGTGCACGGGTTGCTGGGTCCGTGGCCATCATTACTGACGCAGCATTGAATGACATCCCTGAGGCACGTGTACCAGAAATGAACGTGCTATTTTCACTCGAAGAGCTCGATGCTGCGTTGGCGACCTGCCGGCGTTCTTCGTCACCAGGACCTGATGGCATCACGTATGCTGCCCTATGCCACCTTGGACATGACGCACGTGATGAGCTGCTCAACTACTACAATGAATCTTGGCAGAACGGCGCCGTTCCTAAACAATGGAAATCGAGCCGCTTGATCCCCATTCTGAAACCTGGAAAGTCTCCGCTTGAGATCTCATCATATCGTCCGATTGCGCTTTCGAGTTGCGTCGGCAAAGTGATGGAAAGAATGATTCTTGCTCGATTGGAATGGTACCTAGAACGATTCAACATCTATCCGGACGCCATGACAGGTTTTCGTCGAGGTCGCACGTCCATCGACAACGTCATTGACATCGTAACATGGGTCCAAAATCAAAAAAAGCCTCAAGCGCCTATCTGCGGCACTTTTTCTGGATATAAAAGGAGCATACGACAACGTCGCCCATGAGGCCATACTAAACTCACTTGAGGCTGTTGGAGTTGGTGGCCGGATGTATCAATGGATTCGGGACTATTTGACTGAGAGGCGTTTTTTCTTACAGACCGAAGACGGCCCAACTTCAGACCATTCCATCTGCCGTGGTGTGCCCCAGGGTGGAGTGTTGAGCCCTATTTTGTTCAACCTCGTCCTGGTAGGACTAGTGGATTACCTACCGCAGACAGTACATGTCTCAATATACGCCGACGACATTTGCATCTGGGCCTCTGCGGTGACTCGCCCTCAGCTAAGAGCCAGGCTTCAGCGGGCGGCAACCATGACGGCTTCTTATCTCCGAGAGCAAGGCCTCAGTGTGTCTACTGAAAAGTGCGCATTACTTGGTTTTACGCGGAAACAAATGTCATCGTATCCTGTTACCATCAATGGTCAAGCTGTACTCTATGTTAAGACGCATCGCTTTCTGGGCGTCATCATTGACCGCAACCTCTCGTGGAGCCCTCACTGCGTCTATCTGAAGAAGAAGCTAGTCGCCATTGCTCAGGTCTTCCAATTTCTATGCGGGAAAAACTGGGGTACACCAGTTGGGTTGCAGCTGTACAGGGCTTTGTTTCTCGGGCTCCTTCGTTACAGCCTACCAGTATTGTCAAATGCATGCAAGACGAACTTTCGCGCCTTGGAGAGCATACAAGGTCAAGCCCTACGCACGTGTTTAGGGCTGCCTAGGTGCACCTCAACAGCAGCGACAATCGCCATCGCAGGAGACCATACAATCCAGACACATGTAGCTGTCGACTCTCTCAGAGCGCACATTCGCCATCTGTCAAGGATCCCCGACCATCATTTGGCCTCCCTACCAGCCGAGAGACCTCAAGCGACCTTTTCACGAGTTATTAGCGCTCATCATGAGTACATACCGGCATCATTTACACCGGCGGCGAAGCCTTCCTCTCCCCTGTGGTGCCTGCGACAGCCTCAAGTGAATTTTACTATTCCTGGAATTACAAAAAAGTCCAATCATCCATCGCCGGCTCTGAAGCAACTTACGCTCATATTACTGGACCAGACGTATCATGACCGCATACATATATATACCGATGGTTCCACCTCACCTACCAGCTCAACTGCCGCATTCGTCGTTCCAGCCAAGAACGTTACAGTTAAATTCAAATTGTCGCACACGACTACATCTACATCGGCAGAACTTGCAGCTCTCCATGCCGCTATGATGTACATCACCGAAGAGCCTACAGATAAATGGGTCGTATTTTGTGACTCTAAGGCAGCCCTTCACAGCATCAAGTCCGCATTACGTCACAGAACTTACGAGCAAATGACATCTGAAATCAGGGAACTGCACCACCATGCTCTAGAAAGTGGACACCACATTATATTTCAGTGGATTCCTGCTCACTGTGGCATCGTCGGCAACAACCTAGCTGACAAGGCTGCCCGGTGTGCCCACGAAGATACCAAGACGCGTCCAACACCTTTGGCGAGGTCGGACGCTGCCAGAGAACTTCGCCAACTTGCGCGTAAGAAGTCCCAAGATCTCTGGATTTCAAGTGGCTTCAATTGCAGATTTCGTAAACTGGACCCCACGCTACGGCTACAACTGCCATCTAGCCTTCCCCGCGGCGAAGCAACCTTGTTGTGTCGCTTGTGGCTGGGAGTGGCGTTCACGAACGCATACTCCTACCGTATGGGAATGGCCGAGAGCCCGATGTGCGACTCCTGTGGGTGCGAGGAGACCATCGAGCACCTATTGTGTACCTGCCCTCGTTACGATGT
Source organism: Dermacentor andersoni (assembly GCF_023375885.2). NCBI lineage: Eukaryota > Metazoa > Arthropoda > Arachnida > Ixodida > Ixodidae > Dermacentor > Dermacentor andersoni. The sequence continues at coordinate 57,797,831 of NC_092824.1, forward strand.
CCAACGCCTCTCTCTGCGGACAACTTTACGCAGACTGGACTCGAGATCTTTCACCGAGTCAAAGATACTCGGACCGTGGCCACACCCGTCACTAACTCGAAAAGCGATTCGTGCACTAGTGCGGTACTTGAAGTGCACGGGCTTAACAGACCGTTTATAGTGTCCTTGTGTATGGTGTCGCTCCCACACGTACTCAGTGCTTCCTCTCTCCCTTTCTTCCTCTTTCTATTCCCCTTTCCCCCACCCCCTGTGTAGGGTAGCAAACCGGATGCTGTTCTGGTTGACCTCCCTGCCTTTCCTACCCTTGTTTTCTCTCTCTTATTGCTGCCTATGCAGCTACTACATGGCGTACCACCTGGTGCAATAATATTTAAAGGCAAGCAAAGCTTCCATGTATCGACACCAGGTGGCGCACGCAATACTTCATGCAGCTATAATCGCGCGCTAGGTCGCGTGTATAGGGCATGCTTCCGCAGCAGCTAGCAAGCGCTGGCGTGGCGCAGTGATAGAGTAGGTGACTCCCACTCAGACTTCCCGCTTTCGATCGTGGCGGGAACTGGGTATTTTGTTCTCATTCCTGGCAATAGCTACAAAGGACACCGGGTGCGGTGGCGGACGCCATCGCCAACTTGAAACGGCTGTTGGAATGAATCCATAGTAGTGTACGCTGCAAAAAAATACAGCTTCGAATAACGTGAAGCTCTCTGGTGCTGCCGTAGAGCTCATCGCGGATCCAGGTTTCGGTAGACGGAATCCCGGGGCATTGGACATTGCCGCTGGTATTCAGAATAGAAATTGTCACGAAATTGGCATGCACGGCCAAGGAAAGCTTACGTATCTCTAAAAAAAAGTCAGCACTTAAGTAAGCACTGTTTTCTTACGGATGCAGAATACCAGCGAATAAGTGTGGTTGGCGGCAGGGGCAGGGAATCATTGAAAACAATTTGAAAAGCCTGATGAAATAGAAATTAGGTTATTCAAAAAGAAAGACTGTAGGCTGGTTTGTATTTATCTGTACGGAAATAGCCTGGGCAAATACTATGTCCGGTGTCAGTTAAGGTATACGATCCTTTAAGGTCGCTTTCTCTATTAGTGGCGGTTTATTAGCATCTGTAGGTGCAGATACATATGGAACACCATCCGCACCTATCATCGACAAAGGAAGAAGCGAAGGCACTTACGCACGTGTTGAATACGACCCTCTTGTGCATGTGTTCATACATTCACCGTGTCTTTGCTATACTTCTCTCCCACTGTTCGTTCCCCTCCACCACCCTTGAGTAGCTGAGCAGACGCGTTTCTGATAAACATCTCTGCGTTCTTTCTTTATTTTTTCTCTTAGCTTATTTAATGATGACGTTCTTTGCTTGTGTAAAATTTAAAGCTGCCTACAGAAAAAAACCCGGTTAGTTGCCCAGCTCCTCTGATGCACTGTGGTGTCTAGAAATCTAAATTCCTGCCAAAAATCTATGGGCAGCAGTTTGCGAAAACTAAAGACAGATATTCACCGGCCCTTTTGCCAAGTTTGTTGCAGCTGAATGGGCATGACGTTTACTACCTGCTTAGTGTGATACTTCGGGAAATACGTTTTAAAAAACTCGATATGCGCAGTTATGTCCGTACTTTGGGAATACAGATCTCATCCGTAAGCCCCGTTGTTCTTGAATTTAACAAAGTTGGACAAATTTATAGAGACACTTTGTCCACACTTAGAGCCACGAAGTACTTATTTAACGTTTATCCAACTTAAAAAGAATAAACCTTAGTTTTTATAGGTGTTCTTAGTTGTTTTTTTTTTGTATTGCTTGTGGCATGTAGCGCAATTGAACTTCTTGCGCTAGTTTACTCTATAAGGTAGACATTATTTGCGAAAATTTTGGAGCCTATATATGAGAACGTATATTTTTATCTTGCTAATTAACTATTAAAATATTCGTTACGACAAATACTCGAAATTATGAATTGTAGCCGGCGAGATTGCGAGGCACATCAACTTATAATAAAACCGTCAAATGACGCCCGTCTCGAGATTTGTCTTCACAAAATTTTGGTCGTTACACATATAAGGAATTCAGATCTTTTTTATCCGTTTAAGCATAAAAAGTTGTTCAGCTAAAAAAGTAGGCCTAACAACAGTGCATTTTTACCACATGCTTGCCGGTGCATATAACAATCGGTGCTAGTCTCAAATTTCGTTTCAAGTAGCTGTGCCTTCATAATTTCATGGCTTCAATTCGTAAGCTGCAAGATTTGCAATAAAGTAAAAGGTAAATGTTGATGAGTAAAATTTCAAGGTTATGTCAGTTATCAATTTGGATTTCTGGAACAAGTAATAGCCCTTTCACCGAGTAATCCAGCAGAAATAATAGATTTGCGCTGTATGCAACAGGCGATTTCTATAAATTCTGCAAGGCGAATAAATAAACAACATTACCTGGTATATGCTGAACTAAGATCTTCACAAGAGATCGTAATTTATAACAGGTAAGGTGACGAAGCATTGTTTATGGATTCAATCTCCATGCCCCGTGAATCGCCTACGTTATTAAAACATTAGCGAAAGATTTGTAACGGCCCGCGACCAGTAGCAATTCCTGCAGTTGCTAGCCTTTTACTTTTCTTAGGAGTGTATATCAAACATCTAGTGGCCCAACCGCACAAATTGCTCAAACATTTCCTTAAGCTGGCCTCCGTATATGCGCTCAAGTCAGCTCACAGTTTTCTATTGAAGAAAATTACTTTTAACAGCGTTCTCCTGTTGCAGCTTTGTTTTCAATGCCAAATTGTTGCGTCAGTGTGTCCTTCCACAACGTGCTTCAGCAACAGGGCAAGGAGCTCACTCTTTCCATCTCACACTTTCCAAAAATCCTGTAAATAATTATTGAGCAAGAATATTTGTGCTGGTTGTCTTTGGAGACATGCGATGGCATGGAACGAGCTTGACAGATAAAAAAAGGTTTGCCTTGAAAGCAGTAAAATCAATACTCGTGGAGAAGAACAAAAGCACGCAAACACATGATTCAAGTAACTTCACACGGCGGCAATACGCGCAAAAAATAGTGTTGTATCTTCTGCTGGCGCGGGATCGAATCCAGGCCACGGCGGCCGCATTTCGATGGGGGCGAAATGCGAAAACACACGTGTACTTAGCTTTAGGTGCACGTTAAAGAGCCCCAGGTGGTCAAAATTGCCGGAGTCCCGCAATATGGCGTGCCTCATCATGAAAAAATGGTTTTGGCACGTAAAACCCCATAATTTTTATCTTCTGCTGGCGGAAAATTACGGCATCTCTCTTGTAACTGTGTCGTTTGTGGCCCGCGTACCTAAATCGTGTGGTTTCGAGATATTGCCACACCTCGCCAACTATACGACAACCTTTGAGAACGGTTCTACCGCAACGCCAGCTCTCTGCGGTTCCCTGCAGCAAGGGTATTCAACTAATTACCCTTCGGAGCCTTCCCGCTCAGGAATAATGAATTTAGGGCCGGAGACGACCACAGTGTTCACTGTCGAGAAGCGCACGTAACGGGCAGCTCGCACCAATTATCGCATTAATTAGATTAGGCTCACTAGACCCGCTGGTAAAACTGTTTGTGAGTACGTAGTTACTTTTTTTTCTCTGTTTTATATACGGGTTTAAATATATTTTCTGTGGTAAAGGTTTGGCGAACTGTCTTTTTTGTTCCCTTTTGATAGATGCTTGGGGTTAAACCATGTCGCACCCATTTACTGCTGAGCTGTTCTTACCTGATTACTTTGTTCTTGTCATAAACACAGTAATTCCTGCACAGTGCAAGGCGAACTTTACCGAATTTTTCGAGTAACAGCGCTGAGCGCAGGCTTCCATCGGTCCCGCCTTTTCGAACTCCTAATTTAAGATATTGCTCCATTCGCTGTTACAGAAACCACTTTGTACATTCACATATAAAAATTAACATAATTAGTTAACAATATTAGTTACGGTGGTAGTCAGTATAGTGTGCCTGAATACACACCGTACGTTGAACCGAATGGGAGCGGTGAAAACTGTTATCGCACGACAATATATATTCTATACGCTTTGCGTTAAGCTGAGCTCAACAAAACTGATGCCATTGCGTTTCGGAACACTTGACTGTCAAACCAGCGTGAACAAAATATGTATATTGTGATGGATAGAGTACGATTACAGCCATTATAGTGTAGCCATCACAATATACATACGTGCGCGACATACAGCACCCAGCAATGCCGCCAGTAATTGCTTCAGCATAATAGTTTTGTGCATACAGCACAGAACAGCGTAATTGTTATTTTGCCACTTAAAGATCGTAGATACATACGGTAACCTTCCAGTCACACCTGCACAGATTTTAAACCTTTACTAATTCTAAACAGAGCTTATCCCTCGCCACATAAGTTCCATAATACACCATGTATATGATGATGCGCATGACCATGCAAGTATGGTAAATATAAAATTCAATTTCAATAAATATAAAACTTGGGAGTGAATTTTCTTTCAATTGTGTGCCCCCATGGAGTGTGCTGAGGTGATGCAAAAAATGCTCTAGGAAATTGTAAGGACTAACCTACGAATTTGTGTTTTATGCAATTTGTAAACGGTTCTACACCCAGATATTACATGCCCTACAAGAAACATACACCACTTTTCACTTCAGCCATCAAAAGAACTTTTGTACACCCGCAGTACAAAACTAAACAAAAGCTCGTATGACGCAATGATCGTTGGTGCCTCTCCCAACTTCTATAAACACATTCAGTCAAGGTCAAGCATTGTTGCGTTTCGTTCAATAGACGCTAGATTACTGTGCTGCCTGCAACACACTGCAAGTAGCCGATGACAGGAAGATCGAACGTGAGTCTAACGTGTGCAGAAGCTCTCTTCTGATGACTCATGCTAATAGCCTTGTCCTGATAAATGGTCGCATCGCATTTCAGACTGACCCCTAGAGAAGCCGAACAAAGGAGGAAGTGACAACAAATCTCCCGCAATAAAGTCAGCTACATACAGGCGTTCCAAGAGCGCGCCACGTAGGCTGACTAATGACCGTCGGAGTCAGAAAAGTGGCTGGCTCCCTAGTTTCGTAGCAAAGAAGTTGCTTGCTCGGTCAGCACATGGCACGTTTGCGAAACTAAAGGTTCGGCTTATAGTTCGCCACATTACGGTTATCAGCATTCCCATATTTTAGAGGCGCTAACTACATTTGATGGGGCCACGTAGGCTGACTAATGACCGTCGGAGTCAGAAAAGTGGCCGGCTCCCTAGTTTCGTAGCAAAGAAGTTGCTTGCTCGGTCAGCACATGGCACGTTTGCGAAACTAAAGGTTCGGTTTATAGTTCGCCACATTACGGTTATCAGCATTCTCATATTTTAGAGGCGCTAACTACATTCGATGCGGGGATCAGAATTTTGGCTTATATCGTTGTGGATGGCACAGACGCGGCTAAAACAGCCTTATCTTTATTTCATTTGATTAGGAGGCATTAAATATTCCCCCTTCTCTCTAGATGGGTAACACTAGAATACTAAATGTATAACCTGAAAGCTCGGACACATTGTACAACACATGTGGAATTTTCGAGTGTCATGACACATTTTGTGCCCATAGAAGAGTTTCCATCGAAATCCAAGTGAATGTCTCTAGTTTCTCCTTGCACGTATTTTGTTTTTGATCGCATACTGAACCATAAAGTTGGGTTCAGCGATTATGATGGCAGGTGGCAGTGAATTCCACCTTCGCAAACTCGGTTTCCGATTACTGATCGTGGTATTCTGTTCTGTATGGTAGGCGTCAGCAATGCTAAACACCTAAATATTTGTCATCTAAATTGTCATCTAAGTTGGCTGGAGGATTGAACCAAAAGCAAAGTCGAAGCAGGACACTGCTGTTTAAGCGCCGCTTGTTTACCAGGCTGTGTTCCAAACAGGATTGCTTTGACCAAGAATATTTGTGAGGAGTCTATAGCACAATAATTGGATGGGGAAGTGGGTATGGAATTCAAATAATGAATCACGGAAGACAAACAAGTGCAGCGCCGAATAAGAAAGAGTGCCAAATATACAACTTAGCCCAGAGCACTGAAATGTTTAACGAAGCAGAACATCTTAGAGTAAAAAAATGTGCGAACGTGTGGCCCTATCATGTAAAATTACTCCAATCTGTATTCATGCTCATCCCCTGACGGCAAACTCACGCAACCGTGGACGCAAGCATCGGGTGGTGACCCACAGCGTCATTCGAACAGCGTAATCAAACGCTCCTCCTCATTTCTACGAGGACACTTTTGTTTGCTTTCGAAGCGAATAGCATTGCCTACATTGACATGTTTTTGTTATAGAATTGACTGACAAGAGACGAGAAGTACGCAGAAGTGGAGACGGCTTCGGTTGGGAGGAGGGGAGAGTGGGAGGGTTAGTACATAACCGCATGAAAAAGGGTGGCGCCTGCGTCTGCGATTGGTACGCTTCCCCTTGCTTAGCTTGCGGTGGCTGATCGAAAATCGTGGTGGCGTACAACGGAAAGTTGAAATGTCCGCTACACGCTCAGCGTAGAAGTGTTTGCATAGCGATGGCGCATACTTGCCGGGCTCGACAACGTTATACAGCCACGAAAATAATTTCATTATACACAAATAAATACATTCTCACCAACAGCACCGAACACGTAGTGGGAACCTTTCGGAATGGAGCAGTCACCAGTTGTTCCAAAAAAAAAAAAAAAGAGTTCAGCTTCTTCGGCGTGATAGCGCACCTTTATTGAGTACACGACTCTTGGATGTCGTTAGTTTTCACCGGTGTGTGACGTCACGTGACAGAGAGGCAAATTGGCCGCAGCCCGATAACATTTTGACCGATCGCGGAAGGCTATCATGGTTAGAAAGCCGTAAAATTTGCCGGAAAGGTTTTTTTTTCTTCAACCTAATTAAGCATAATTGGTGTGTGCACGTTGTATCATGTGGGAAGATTTTGTGGCTTTCCTGACGTCGTGTCATAGACAGGGGAAGTGAAGTGGCCGGAAAAATGTTTGACCAATCATGAAGGGCTGATTGCAAGAATTGCATGAAAACATTTTGAAAGAGTTTTAAATTATAGTGGCCATGGATCATGGAACGAGGCATACATCAGTGATATATATGCAACAAAGAAGAATCGCATTTTTGCACTACGAACGAAAGATTCGCAAACGTGGCATGGTATTAGGACTTCACACGAATAGTTTGCTAGCAATATAATTTGCAGTAAATATTCGCTTGATAACTTTAAACGCATCACGTCAAAGAAATGGAAGGAAGCGTTACGTCACGCAGCGGCTCTTTTCTAGTAAAGGTTACTTGCTGCCGTCACCATTTATCATTTCGCGCTTATGTAAACATAATATGAGAAATAATATTCTATCCCAAATAATAATATGCCACAGTACCTTAAAAATTAGGATATACTATTTCAAATAGGCTTCTGGTTGCATGGACCCTCTAGAAGCACGAACTTTCTCGGTAAGTTTTGGCAGATGACGCAGCAGTTTTTAGACGTATGTAAATGGGAAACATGCCAGCTCTGATTTATGAGTTCTTCCATCCAGACACGCTTGCTTTTCTTTCGCTGCTAGGGAAATATCTTTGCTCGTTTGTTGTGCTAAAAATTATGTCCTAATACAAGGATTACAGGCCTACATGTAATGCTCTGCAGCAAAGTCCTTGCCATGGCTTCCATTAGGCGTGACTACAGTAGTGCTGTCGGCAAGAAATTTTCTAGATAAAACCATAAATAGGGCTCAGTATAGCCCTATTTGTCAAATATCGCTATATTATCTTTTTTGGCAATATTATGTTCTAGAGGCAGGTAAAAAGCAAAGCGCAAGAAAACGGGAACATCTCTAGCGCGGTAACGAATGATTTGTAGCTTTTGCTATAGTCATGAGGACACATAGAAAGAAAAAGCTATCTTAGAATGGCCAGGGAAAAAATGATAAACGTGCAAGAAGAGCACCCATGAATGCGCCATCTATAGGATGAATTATCTATGCGGGGTCTTCCGAAATAGAAGTAATTTATTATTTAATTCGAATGTAAACTCATTTATCTAATTATCTTTGCGAAAGTTTCTGAAATGCCACCAGGTCGTATCAGTATATGAAAATACCATGATGTCCTTTTGGTGCTCTTAGTCAATACGACTTGACATAAATGAATTATCGGCAATATTTCTCATAAAAGATTTATTGCTCTCGAGCTAGGCACATCGACATGGGTGTTCACAATTTGATAACCTTTCGGAACTCGGCAGGAATTCCAATTTTGTGTGAACGAGCCCAAACAAAGTCTTTTAGAGCTCCTTTTATACATATTTGCAGTGGACAATATGTAACATGTTCTGTTTTTATGAATTTGGACGTCTTCAATATTTTTAAGAAGTATTTAACTTACAAGAAGCTTTACTTCAGGAACATTTCTCCCTTCTGCTTGATCTTCAAGTTTAATGTAGGTTGATGCTTTTATTGCGATTCGATTGGCCTTGATGATACGCTATAGTTTTTATTGCGTCCGTGAATAAAGGTAATTAACTGATATCGAGGGCTGGCAATAGAAGCATTTTATTTATAGGCTTTCAAAATGTGAGAGTATACTTTAACAAACACTGAAATGTACTATTTGAAGAACGCACTGCAAGGACACTTCATACCTTCACTGGTAAACACATTGCTTGAACATACCAATTTTTATTTGTGCTTCTTATTTAATGCAATCCGTAAGGACAGATATTGAGTCTCTCATCTGAATACCTAAATTCCGCATGTAGTTGAATGCTATTCACCCCATTTTAAATGCTGAAGTTTATATTTCTGTCTGCATCAGAGTGCAAAAGCACTTCTGCAGGCACCTACAGAAAATGCGTTAAAAATGAGAAGCTTACAATTTATTTCCAAATTACCAGCTGAACACAAAGCCAAATAGGTTATTAGGGCGACCGAAGCAAAATACCACAGCATCTGCGGCAACGATACAAATATTTAATATAAGTTCTTTTGGGTTTTGCGCAAACAAAATGAATAAGCAACAGGACATGTAGCGGCCTCCATCGACGTTCCGCTTCGCTATCGCATTCCCAATTCGTCGCACCAATTTCTTTCTTCCTTGGGGCGCGTCCCGTAACTGATTGCGATGTCTTGCTGCATCCATATTAAGTAATGATGGAGGCACACATTATTTCGTGGGCCAATTCCAGTACCACTGAGCGGTCAGTACGTTCTATCACATGCTGTAGACAGTAAAGAATTTCACAATCTGCTCTCACTAACTGGGAATCAATGCCGTTTGAGGGTGAGAGGACAACTTCTTGCCGATACAAAAAAGCATTGCCGATACAAACAAAGAAAAGAACTAAATGCTCTATCCAGAATAGTCATAACAAAAAAAATATTTGCGAGGAAAAGTGCAAGCAATGCTTAGCAGCGAAGCTGCGTATGGCTCAGATTCGGGGTTTCGGGGCGTCTCTGTTTACAAACTATCACCATGTGGACTAATGGTGGTGGTACTGGAGAAAGGGTCTAAGCTCAGAGGCACATACCCTTGTGGGCTCGGGGACCTGTAACGCGCCCTTGAACTACCCTTGCCACAGCTGGGATCCAAAGAGGTCCAAGCCACAAGGATACCTCCTTAGGTACCCATTGCTTAGCTGGAAACGTCTTCATGAGCACGCTCTTGACAGTGCTTGGGAGCTACCAGTCGCTTCGTGGCGAGGTCGTTTCGTCACAGAGTGCTTACGACTTCAACACGCGGGTTTCACTTCTATACCTTCTCTTTGTTAACACTCTCTATGTCGAAAATCTTGCACACGTACAGCTAGATCCGGTGATTCGCTTCATCCTCACCTTTCATTGCCTTTAACATCCTGTAAGAATAACGCGAAATTGACTATTACTAGCCGCTGTACATGAGAACATATTTTGTTGAGTCAGGCGAAAACACGCCGACAGCTCTCCATACGTTATTGCTCTGCGACAGGAAAAATAACGTAATGATAAAAACGAGACGTATGCTTATTGTCGCATCGTCGTTCTGATCGAGTATACCTTCTTTATTTCGCCATCTCCAAAGATCTTCGGCAAGCATGTACAACGTAAGCCGAAACGGCTACAAAGGCGATGTGAAATAGCGAGGGAGTGCGTAACGCGTAAAGCAAACTTCGGGCTATCGTCTAGTGATTGGCAAACAAGTGTTGCACCCTGATTAACTCAGGGTAGGGAGAATTCTCCCAGAAAGAGCTTCGTAAGCACCAGCCTCTTGAAAGGCCAGCGTATGATCCCTCTTGATGAGTACAGCAAATCTTCCACCCGTGTTTACACATTGCATTGGGAAATGAGGGAGTGCGATAGCATCGCGAGCTCGGAGAGCCTAATTTGCTCATAAACTCTTCCGCGGAACTAAATAATTATGCTCCGTGATACACAAACATTCCCTACAGCCATCATCGCTTCACTGTTTTTCTTTAAAAAAAAAATAGCGCTCTGACTAGGGAAGTCCCAACATCCTCTACTGTCAGTAAGATAAGCACTACGGAGATGGCGTTTAAGTAAAAGCTTAGTGCAAAACTGTTTACAACGAAAACTTCACCTCATGATTGTGCTCGCAAAATGGCTCTTGACGTTATTCTGAAATTTAGGATACAACGTACAATTTCTGGCGCCGCCTAAAGAACATAAACTGCTACTAAAGGAAAGGCACCTTTGCGGCAGTCACGGCGAATGCAGCACGATGGTGGCGGCGAAGATAGACAATATCTTATGTGTCTCAATGAATGGCTTATAGGATGGCTCAAGGAATGTCATGCCATAATTCGAGCTTCCACGAAATGTCGTCCCTATCTATGGCAGGCCTTTTGAACACGTAAGCCACCATCACGCATTGGGTTGGCTAGCCAACTTAACGAACCATTCAGGATGTCTAGCATGGCGAAACCTTAGACTGCGAAAATTCGGCATCACTGCGTTTTACAAGTCCGGAAGAAAAAACTTTATTGCCGATAGCGTCTTTCGCGTCCTCATTGACCTACCACCGCAAGAGGATCAAGGCGAGGACGTACACCTTACTAGGAATAATAAGTGCCGATGACTTCCCCCGAGCAGCTACGAGCGGACCCGTACCTAATAAGCCATCCTGAGTACCTGGAAGGAAAGACCGTGCTTGTCGCAAGTGCGTTTAGCTGCGGATTTTCTTCGTTTTCTTTGTGAAACGATGTCCTAGTAACGAAGAACTTCTCCCCATTCCATGCAAACTACGTTGTCGTTGGGACATGTCCACTGCCATCAGGGGTTCTGCATACCCAGCATGACCATCTGACCGCTGGTCAACTCAATTTTACGTGTACTCTGTTGAGGATACAGGAGAAGTATTACTGGCCATGCTTCACCACCGACATCACTCACTACGTCAAGACCTGGCAAGTCTTCCAATGATCCAAGACATCACCGATCAGGCAAGAGGGATCGCTACAGCACATTCAACCTCCTTGTCGGGCGTTCCAACAGATTGGGATGGATTTATTGGAGCCTTTTCCGACGTAAACGTCCAGAAACAAGTGGATTGTCGCGGCCACCGACTATCTTGCCCACTGCGCCAAAACAAAAACCCATCCCAAAAGTAGCGAGGTGGAAGTAGCGAAATTCTTCGTCGACAACATCCTGCTTCGACATGGTACGCCGGGAGCCCTCATTACCAACAGAGGAACAGCTTTTACAGTTCAGCTTACTCAAACCTTTTTGCATTATGGCAAGAAAAGTCACCGGAGGACCGCCGTCTACCACCCTTCGACGAATCGTCTAACAAGAAGTATGGACAAGACGATTGCCGATATGTTAGCGATGTATGTCGACGTCGAATATAACACGTTATACGCTGTCCTACCGTACCTGAAGTTTGCTTAAAAAACGTCAGCGCAAGAAACAACTTAGATGAGGCCGTTGCATCTGCTTTTCTGAAGGAATCTTCTGACAACGCTTGACGCTATGTGACATGAATGAAGACAAACTTAACGTCGCCGCTTAACTCCAGTGAGCCAGAGAAGTTCGACATCGCACCTGCCGGTGCATCAAGAGTACGTAAAGGATGGACAGCCGACACCATTACCTTCGATGGCGCTATGTGTAATACAAGCCTGGCCACCGTGCTTGGATAGACACTCCGATGCGCCGACGTGGACTAAGTGAGAAGCTTCGTCGACGTTATTTAGGACCATACTAGATTCTTAGAAATATTAGCGCACAGAAGTATTATGTCTTGCCGGACGGTATTACGCAATAACCGAGGCGCCGCGCCCTACCGAAAGTTGTCCATATCGTGCGTCTCAACCCATTCTTTGTGCGAGCGCTAGTGATTGCTGCGATTCTGTTTTGTTACTTGCTTTTTCCTTACGTGTGCTTTCGTTTATTGCTTTCGTGCGCCATATCCAGCATCGCGATGATGCTATTTAGAAGGGGGGGGGGGCATTATCTACCGTCTATTAATCATTCCCGGTGACTGTATTTCCGCAGCTAACGAATGTTAAAAGGTATCTCTCTGCGCAAGACACGCCTTTCTGTACAGGAACTTTCTCAAATATTGTCGCTGGTTCTGCCTGTTGTTCATGTAGTCGCCCATCCTTATGTAATCAGATTGCGTGTGCAACAAGAATAGTGGTTTGCATTCTAGAAATTACACAAGCACCCGCGATTAGTCTGGAAGTTTCAGTCAATCATAGTTAAATATCCGACGCGTCTGAACTCCTGATCGAATTTCCGGCTATCGAGACGTCTACTCACGGCTACCATTTTGCTGTGTGTTACTTGCGTAAGAACAATGCATCAGGTCAAGAAACCTAACTGCCTGCCATGTCGTGCTCATGTGCGCGCCACCAAACGCGCATCTTTATTGTCTTATCTTGCGCTTGCCAATGCTGCATGCCTCCTTCATCTGACGTAAAAAAGCGCTGCAGAACCTCCGCCTTCACAGGCCGTCGAAACTGAAATGACAGCGGAACGATTTCAAGTTTCATTAGGAAGTGACTGTGGTGACATCGATGCCCATAGCTATGATAAGGCTTCTCCAGCTAGACCGATTTTGCGTGATTCATACTGATAACTTGCTCACGGACATTTTCAAGAACCGTTGCTGACTTGGCTGTTCGGGAAGAAAAAGGAAACGACCCATTGTAGGCAGGTGTCAAAGGTGATTTTAGGAGATTTCACTGGAGAAAGACGTCAGTGGCAGACAGAGTCAGGATTTACAAATATGCTGCAGTTTGGTATGCGGAAAAGACCAGGACGTAGAACCTTCACGCCATCCTGGAGGCATCGGAGGTATTGCTGTGGCTTCGGTGGGGCATCCTTTAAAGTAGTCACCGGGAAGCCGCAAAGAAGCACAGAAAGCGAGGTTGGCCGCTGAGCTAACATGTTCGTTGCGATAGACTACTCGCAGGCCGAGGATGGCTATGGGCAAATGGCCAAACCATTGGTCACGGTCGAGGCATGCCAATAAGTGCAGTGTTCAGCAGGCAATACAGCCACTCGACCATGGCATTGGTGCAGGGGTAGGTTCGGCAGGTTCAGCTCAACCGTGGTTCGGCAGTGAGTTTTGCCGAGATGATCAGTGAGCGACGTAGGGTGGATTCCAACGGCCTGCCGCTATCTGTCGTGACGGACCCGGGACTACCGAAGTGCGAGACACAGGTTAACACGAAGGATTAGGCAACAGATTCGCAGATCATGTATGGTATGAATGATCCATGATTGTTAGCCGATTGGTGCAAGCACATGAAGAAGGAAGTCATCAAACCATGCCGATGCGCGTGTTGTCGAAGCATCGGCCGGGTGGCAGGAAAGGCTGAGCCGGTAAATTAGCGTGACGCGTCACTTTAGTGTATTGGCTGGACACTTGCGTCTACAGTTACGCATGTCGGTGCTCATGTGAGGCCAGACGTAGCCTCCGCTACGGGAGGTTGCGTAGCTCATGATACCATGGTGGACGTCGTGCAAAGCGTGAAACGCTGCACGGCAGTAGGCTACGGGTACAAAAAGCCGAGAGGGGCTCGTTGATGAGTCGCGCCAAAATGGTGTTGGTGCCCACGAATGAGGTATCAATGAAGAAGTAGAAAAGTAAAGCTTTTACGCTGCGCTTGCGATCCAGCATGTTCAAACTGCGCCGTCGCGAAGCTCCCCAAGGCTCCGGTTTGCACAGGGAGGCTTATGGCAGCTACCCGGAAGAGCCCATCGGGCATCTCGTTGTTCACCGCCTAATGTACTGTATGTCTGTAGTAAATTCGGACAAATGGGCTAATTGGCGATGTTCCCGAGCGATGTGCTTCGACGAGTCGGTTCCGTACACGTAAGCAAGAGGTTTGTGGTCGGGGAGAACATGAATGTTTTGACCTTCCGAGAAATTTTGCAGTCTTGGAGGGTGGCGTAGATGGGTAGAAGCTCGCGGCCGTAGATGTTCTCGCATGTCTCATCCGTTTGAAGCATTTCAGAAAAAAAAATCCCAAAGGGCCCTACTCGAAGTCAATGGGTTGCTGAAGTACAGCGCGGATGGCCGCGCTTGTAGCACGCACCTTCATTGGAGTCGGAGCACGAAATCTGGCATGAATGATAAGCACAGTGTGCGCAACGGCTTATTTTGGGGTCGTGGAGATCGCCGTGGCTTCCAAGGTCCAGAAAATTGTCGCAGACGGACTGCTTATTTTGCAAAGGAGGTCAGTGAGTGGCTTCGGGCGCTCCGCACATTGAGCTACGAAATGCCTAGAGAAATTGACGAGCCCCAAGAACTCTCGCAACTTGGGGAATGTTGTCGGCAGAGGAAAATGCTTCAATGCTTAAATGTGAGATGAAAAACAACAGATTCCCAACGCAGCGATGTTACTCCCTAAGTACTCCAGGCCCTAAGCCTGAAACACAGATTTCTGTGTAGTCACCACGAGACTGTATTGCTACAGGCACTTGAATGATGCACGCAGGTGACACTCATAGTCTGGTTGAATAGCACTCGTAAAAATAGTGTCATCGATATAGGCGAGTACAGTTGGAAGACTGCGCGTCACTTCGGCAACGAACCGTTGGAAAGTATGAATCATGTTGCAAAGTCTAAGGGCATCGGCAGGCGCTCAAAAAGATGAAATGGAGTTGTGATGGCCCATTTAAATATGTTTGCGGGTTCCATGGGTATTAATTGGTATGGTTTAAGAAGGTACGTTTTACTATATATAGTGCAGACTTCCAGGTTAGACGTAAACTTCTGTGTGTCAAGTAACGGGTAGCTGTCGCGGACGGTCTGAGCGTTGAAGGCGCCGTTACGGTGGCTAGACGGGTAGGTGTGCCGACCGACGAAGTTCACTGCTTCTCCACGTTGTGACAGCTGAAGTGGCGCTGTGGTCAGAGGCCCGTCGCGAAGCGCACGTCGTCTGCTACTGAGTCTGTTGAGATTGCGCGCCTGTTATGTTTCAAATAATTGGTTTTAATTGGCATTAAAACCTACATGAACACGGGTAAATCATGTTGAGAGGGTGCAGAAAAGTATGATGTTTCTTACTGCAATGAGTAATTTTCAATAGCGGTGGTTTACGTCGTCTCTTAACATGCTCACGGCACGGTGCGCTGCCCTCGCAGTCACGATAGTTCTCTGAGTTCGCCTAATTTACTTGGAAGTTTAAGGAGCGAAGTGTAAATACAATGGTTGATGTGAGTGAGAGCGAAGGGGCTCCTGCAGAGAAAAAAAAACTAGACAGTGGGGCACCACATAGACTGCACTGAATAGTAAGTTCAGCTGCAAAGATGTGAGCAACTGGCTAAG
Source organism: Dermacentor andersoni (assembly GCF_023375885.2). Lineage (NCBI taxonomy): Eukaryota > Metazoa > Arthropoda > Arachnida > Ixodida > Ixodidae > Dermacentor > Dermacentor andersoni. The sequence continues at coordinate 57,813,647 of NC_092824.1, forward strand.
CTATCTCTGATTTTAGCGTCGCGAGACACAGAACGTTCCCTGAAACATGAGCTACCACATCTTCGTGCTGACGAAATGTTGCAGCCGCATTACTTGTGCGCGAATACCACTTCGAGGAGCACCTTATTGAGGGTATTCTGCAGGTTTCGCAGGTGCATCTGCAGCCAATGAGTGATACTGTACCTTTGATGGTACCCGACGCTTCAGCTGAAGAAACTCCTCGCCGAAAGAACAAGAAAGACTTGGGTTGCCGGTGACTAAAACAATCCTGAAGAGACAGTGAGTCAAAGTTGCACGAGCTTTTAAGCAAATAGGATGCGAAGGAAAACGAGAGGCCTATTTAACAAGTGAAGAATATTTGTACACATGTGATCAAAGCAACCTGTTGAAACACAGTCGACCGAATGATTTTGTGTGAGAAGCTGGAAGATGGCAAGTATGGCGACCAAAAAAATGCCACATAGCCGAATAAAATTCAGATTCAAGTGCAGCAGCCGTGGTTCACAAGCAAATGACTACTGGGCGTGCATTACAGTTGGCAGATATTTTGCTTTTTTTTATCTCAAGCCTTATGGACTGGTCGCTTGTGCGAAACACAAACTTACAAACAGCATCATGAAGCTAATTCATTGCTCTCCTGCATTTCCTTGTGACGAGCAAGGATTTAGCTCCTCAGCGCACTAAAAAAAAGCGCTTTACGTTACGCTGCATGTATCGAGCGCTGTGATGCAGTGCCCTGTGTCATTTAAGGCTACAGTTTGCTTTAAAAGCTTGGCGTTATTGGTTTACGCGTGCAACCGAAGAACATTACCTTATTAGATTCAAATATACGTATAGGATGTTGAGTCCACAATATTATTTTGCATGCTACAACCTGCTACTCTCATCGTTGATCATAGAGTTAATCACAGATCATCGAACAAGGTAAAGATTTTTTTTTTTCAGTAAAACGAGTTTGTTTCCATTGAGAAAAGAAAGGTTGTTGATTGTTATTGCAAACGTGTACAGCTCGACACAAACTACCATGCATCTCGTTTTTATATAACAGCAGCCATACGGGCAAATAAATAAATCCAGGAAGTTTAGTTGGGCGAATATAAATATTTGTTTGTTTGTATTCAGCAGTCCTTCAGACCAAGTCACTTCCATTAAGCATTTTGTGGTGTAAGGATACTCCCAGTACGAATTATGTTCCCATGCAGCACCTACTTAATGAATCGTTAAAAAAAATTTTGACTCTAGCTCTGCCGTTAGAAGAACTGATGAAGGGCCACTTTGTGCGTGCCGAATTTGTGCTGCTCTGCGTAGACTCAAATTTACCGTTTTTACCGATCAAACCAGCGTTAGGAGCGTTACCTCTTTGCCTCTCAAACCGGCAAACAAACAGCGGAAGGACAAGGCAAGTACGTTACCTTCGCAGCGGACAGATCTCCGTTGCGCAATAAAATCTGTGTCTACGGTATGACTGCGAAGACGGTTTCTAGGTTAACCAAACTGATAATTGCGCCCAATTTCCACTGTAATACGGCCGCAGCACCACACGACGAGCGCTGCTTCTGACAGGCCTCTGACTACAACGCCACGTTTGTCGTCATGAGGCGGAGAAGCGCTGCACTACCCTTCACGCCCGGCAGGTGGCACACCTACCCATATAGCCACGGTAGCTAAGTACTCAACACCTGGGCGCCGCTACCCCAGGTTCATCCTTAGTATGAGATGCAGTGGCGGGACCCAAAATTTGGATCTGTGGCGTAATATTTTGAGCTTTATCTTGTGGTGAAATTCTCACTTGGCTCGTTGATCAAAAAGCAGTTCGTACAGGCAACTACAGGTGGATGACATCTGTGTGATTGGTAAAAGCATGTTTAGATGCCTGGGTAAGAATACAAGGCTTCGTGATATCCGGGAGCTCGTTGAGCAAGATCTCTAATGAAGAAGGAGGACGAAAAACATTTATTGATAAAAAACAACAACAAGCGAGTGTCTTTTCGCTTGTGCGGGAAGGCACCCTCATTCCAGGGCTTCTGCGGCCATTGCTGTCTCCCGGGCCCGCCGCACCACTTGCTGTTGGTAAAGAGGGTCTCAGCTAGTCATGGAGAACTCGGAATGAGTGTCCATATGCCGGAGGGCCTGACGTCGCTGAGCACGCTTGAGATGAAGCGGTACACAGGTCACACCGTCGATAACGTGGTGACAGCGCATACTATTGTCCAAGCCTTAGTGTGACAGGAATTCGCAACGAGTAAGCGGATGAACAATGTCGGTCATTATGAACATCCACGGAAATGTGCTACGCAGGCCTATGTGAATAGTCAATGAACGGAGACCGTACATGGCTATAAAAAGTTAGCGGGACGTATCCTTCGTCCTGTGAGCTTGAACCGGCGGTCCGTGATGGTAGGTGGTAGCACGCTATCTGTCCACGACGAACATCGTCCCGGAAATTTGGTTCATAACAGTGAAAAGGCGGCCAGGTTGAAGAGCAAGGTCCCATGCCATCGTCAATGATTCCATTAGCCGTTTCCCGACCAGCTGGAGGGCGAAGTGCAATTGCTTCCGTCGGGCTCACACATCCTGTGGAACCAGTACTTCATAGAGGTACTCGAATGATGTGAGGAGCCGTGGGGCTAAAGACGACGCCAGGGGCGGGGAGAGCAGCAGTAGCGTGACGACGTCTGGAGAGCGGCTATGCAAGCAGCAAGGTGGTTTATGCGGTCTTCTAACCTTGAAGCAGCAGAAGTACTAGGAGACGTGGAAGACAGCGGTTACAGTTGGAGAGATGGCCTCATAGACGTTGTCAGCCAACGCTGGAATACTATCGAGAGACAACTCGTCTTCGGAAGCCAGAACCAGGCGGATGAACTGGGGCATGCGCTGCAGGAACAACTCCTACAGCAAGTTGCTGTGCGTGGTGATGTCACTCTCACCGAAAAGCCACCTCATGCTATTGCCTAGTTTTGAAGGCCACCGGTCGCCGATGTGTTCAGCGATGAGATGCTAGAAGCGCACGTAATTGATTGCGATTGTGCTTTCGAGACTCTCCTGCTTGAGCCGTTGGTAGGGCGTGTCACCCTTCGGCTCGGCAATACCGTCGCGCACCTCTTGAGCCACATACGATGGTAATACCATCAGAGAACGAGTGGCATTACGTGTGGTGCACGAAGTGATGCGGTCAGGCTAGATGGAACGATGCCTGCCGATAAGCAATACGCACTTCTGCTTTGTTTCGGCAACATAGTTGCATGCGGAGTTCGCACATCGCCACGGCCACCTGGCTTGCGAGCAACGAGGTTGAAAGCGCGCCTGCTGGTGGAAGGGCGGGTGAGTTCACGTTTGCGCCTGGAGTCACCCGTGCAAGAATGGCACATGAGGACAAGGTCTCTAAATTCTAAATGTAACTTCCAGCCGTGTCGTGTTCATGCGCACGCCGCCAACCGTCACTGAAAACATCAAACGGATAACTACAAGCTGAGCATCTTTATTTTCTGCTTTTTGTCTTCTGCTTGCTAATTCTGCAAGCCACCTTAAGGGGCCCCTCACCAGGCCCCATAGCAAATTTTTGTTATACGCTGAAAGTTGTTACGCGTCCTCTAGGGAGCGTAACAACTCTAGGAAGCGCAAAAATTTTTCAGTTCGGCTCATTAATAGCGGAGGTAGAAATATTTCGGTACCGCGAACCCATGATTTCAGCAGGCAGACTCCACTGCATAGCGAGGCTCGCTCCCCACTCGCCCCATCTAGCCTTCGCACGCGAAATTCCTTCCCTGCGCTCTCCCATGCCGGACCTCGAGAATCGCGTGACACATACGTCACGGCCCCGCCTTCATTTTTCTTTCTCCTCACTTTTCACTCACTTTCATCGCCCCACCTAGTTTTCTGCAGCCCTTGACGGCGCTTTCCTTCTCTTGGCACCCATTCTGCAACCCTAATGGTCCACCATTTATGTAACCAATGCATTACATGGCCTGCCCAGCTTCATTTTTGGCACGTGGGCACCAGCATACCCAGGCTCGGCTTCCGGCTTAAAGATTTTGCGGCGTTACGCTTTCGAAAGGAGCCGGCGCCATAAACCTCCCGTTGAAACGCTCGCCAGCACGCACACAAAAAAAAAGCAGGTTCGGATACATCTGTGACGCCTGGTATCCTTCGGGGTGCTGTTTACGCTGGGCAGCAGCAGAGGCCTGGTGCACTTGCTATCGCTGCCGTTGCTTCTTTGGAATACACGTTTAGCCTTCGTGTCATGACAACTTTCCTTTTTATGCATTTGTTTTATCCTTTTTGGCTAATCTGAAGCGCAGTTATCGCTTTCTTTGATGATCTGCTGCGGCGGTTGCATTTCTCCTTGCTATGCTATCGTTGTTCTTTCCTTCACTGGTTGTTTTGAAGAAATCAGATCACTCCGTGTAATTTTACCACACTTTTTTATTGCGTGGTCTGGAAAGTCAACCTCCTTTCGGTCCTAATCTGGGCCGCTTTCCATTTCTTGGGTGTTTTTCTCAATTTTAGGCACTGTGCTTCAACAGGACACCTGAAAGAAACACCAAAGCCGTTTTGGTGCTAAAGTATTATTTCAGAACTCTGACCTTCATTGACTTCTCGACTGTAGGTTGATATTTAGGGAACAAAATAATTAAAAGAGAAAATTGTTATTCTTTTTTTAAATTTTGCACCGAACCATATGCACGAGTACATATGTGGATATCTATATATATATATATATATATATATATATATATATATATATATATATATATATATATATATATAGTATATATATATATACTATGTGTGTGTGTGTATGTGTGCTTGCGTGTCAGTGCGCGCGTGTGCGTGTGTGTGTTCCCTCTCTCGCATTCAGTCGTAGCTCTGCAAAAGTTCTTTAAAGCAGCCCCCTAACACTTCTCAAGCTATACCGTGCTTCGGTCGCGGATTGCGTAGATTGACAGTTTGGAGAAATAATGTAACACGAATGGCAGCGATAGCGGTACGCAGTCCGAAGTTATTGTGTCTAAAATTTTCAAAACAGAGGAGAACGAAATGCATCACCTCAACTCAAAGTTTTGCGTTGTCTACTGTCCTCTTTTCTCTCAAGCAGGGACGTAACCTCTCGCCGCCTTTGGTAAGAGCTCAAAGCGTATATACGCATAGCGAAAGTTCGCAAGCCATGTTGCCTACGTGTTCACTGTTTGCAGATATCAGTTACTCCGGTATGCTGATGACACTGGTCGAGCAGTATGGGTCTTGCGTAACGTTCCTTTCCTGCAGGCCAGCTTTAGTTCAGGTTGAGTGTAGCAGCGCGAACAACAAAAACTGTGTGGTAACAACGATGAACCAAAGTGAGAAACCTGCGTCACGATAACAACGCGCAAAAAGAAGATGCGAGAGCGACAGGGCTGTTCCCGAGCGTACAAAAGCGAGAAGCTTTTGTGCTCAGAGGCCTGAGGTATGCCAACGTACCAGAGGCAAAAAGACAGCCAGCGTGTCTGCCAATTTTTATGGCTGTAGTAATTTTCTTTTGCTGGCGTATCTGCTTTTCGCCAACACAAAGATAACAGCCATCCTAAGTAAAATCAATTCTTAATTTACTGCGTTTAAGCTGCAGTGCAGTTCTCATCTGCGACATAGTTTTTAACCAATCATGGAGTAGCGCGTTGTGACATCGATTATGGTTGTCGCGAGCGCCACTGGGAGATGATGGGGTTAGCAGCGATGTAGTGAATTGTTTCGCGTGATAAAATAGATTTCGATATCGCTAATGTGGCCTACGCTAGAAGCATCTCCAACAATCAGTTTGCACAACCTGCAACAGAAAGACGATGAGCTAGAAAAGTGTTCGAGGACTTCTTTAAACTTGCGTAGTTTAGTGTTTGATGTTCTTAAAATAAAATGTAGCCGATTTTTCGCCTTCGAAGGTATTGCCCATTGGCCTGAGCGGACGCTGTCGAAATGCATGCCATAGTGGTGAGATAGTGTTGGAACCTTCAACTCAGTGTCGCCCCCTTCTTACCCTATTGCTTCTTTTTCTAGGTCATCAACCCTTTTCCCAGAATATAATTAAGTAATACTAAATTACAATTACTAAACTATCTTAAGCAAGATAGTCGAATAGCCTTTTTTCGTAGGAGGGCCGTTTTTGCATACGTCTTCGATTTTCTTTTTCTTGGTATGTAAATTAAAGCAGCACGTAGAAGAAGGTCCTCCGTCAGTGAAAGCATCATCTGCTGCGGAATCCCCTACAAATAGAACTTCCACTGGCACATCAAAGCGTGAACCATTATGCATTTCACGCACAGTTGAGCAGTACCTCGCAGCCTAAAATATTCCTAGTCCGTAGTTGGAAACAAACGGGGTTGAAATTCCTCAGCCTTCCCTGTTTCCACGGCGTCGCACATCGGGCTACCTGCCCCGTGCACAACCGCGTAGCCCGCCGAAATTGGGCCTCCATTTAATTACAACTGCCTCGGCTTTTCCGTGAACCCAGAGACTGGCATTCTTCATGCCGCAGCTGTCGAACAGCAACGTGTCTACTCCGGTATTTGTGTGATGCGAATGCAGTGAAGGAATTTATGCTACGCGTTGTAAAGGCGACCTACGCGAGAAGTTGAAATGATGAAATTCCTGCAGTTTGCTGTCTAGGGACTGCTCGGAATGACGTCATTGCGCACTGACGCTTGCAACAGCACTCCGCGGAGGATGAAATGCAGTCGCTAGAGCAGATGGCAAAATATTTATGCGGCGTCCTCTTGCAGAAACATGGCCCTCATGTCCAGTGGTAAATTAAAACTCGAAATATTGAGCTGTGGGTTAATTTTAGTTGCAACCCCATTGTCTGTGTTATGTCTCCCTGACATTCGTGTCACGGGCACGATGTATTGTTTTTTGTTTGTTTGAAGCTACTTATCTAATCATAGCTCTATTGTAACTATAGCTCTTTTAACTGCATTATACCTCCATTACACCTCTTTTATAACTATCTTTTCTTAAAAGTGCCGCTCAGGCGATCTTCACGATAACGAACTTTTCGATATCTGAAAACTATTGATGGTGTGTCCCCTGTTCGCTTCTCTCGATAACGCATGTCGGAGCTGCCAATGACGTGCCCTGCAATCTTGCGCCAAGGTAATCTTGCACAAATCCAACAGTCGATAACTGAGTTCCATGGGCCGAGTTCAGGGCTGATTCGGCAGCTTCAAGTATGCAAACGTGAAATATGAATGGCGCCAGGAAGTGTTACATTGAAAAAAAAAAAGCAAAGCGAGTTTTGGCATGCCAGCCGCTCGGAATGTTCCGACTTGTCGCGATGTCTTGACATCAGCTGTCGTGCGCTCTGCCATATTTTGACGCTATCGACAGAACAGTAGATTGTGCGTAGGATGAATACAAAATAAGACTTGCGGTTTGGCGTCTCATTTCTCTATCACTGCTTTCGCACTCTCGCTGCATAGTAAAGCGGCCGGAAAGAAAATAGTGACGTGAATTGGCACGAATTTGTTATCTTTCATAACTAGACGCATCTTTAGAAAAGTGAACTGAGCAAACGTAGCTTTTTGCTTTGCTCCAGTAGTTTTGTTACCGTGGATGCTTAATAGCACTTCTTGGATGAGATGCCACCCCAGGCGCGATGAAGGATAGCAGTCAATCTCTTGCGGCGAGTACGCCTTGACCCACTTCGGTCGACTATACCGTCGCCGAGGCCAAGCGCCTGAAGTAAAATAACGCAGGACAACTAAGCCTCAGGACCTCTCAAAGAATTTAAATTCTGTACACAGGCATATTCTCACCAGCTACATTGGTGATGTGGCTCCTGAAGGAATTAGCGAATTGTCGTTTAACGCACGAAAAACATCTCCAGTGGAACTACCCACGCAGACGGCCGTAAAAAACTGCAAGCCGTGCGCATAGTAAAACACGTAGAAGTCCACTTATTGACCGTGAACTCTGGCCACACTAGGGCTGGCGTCATCTCTAGAGTGACGAAGAATGTGAAAGCTGTTTGTGTTTTATGGTGAAAGTCTTTGATTTTCATCGCTTCGGCCGCTCGAAAAGCATCAAGCTTCTTTTTAAAGGTGACACGCTACCGCATCATGTCAAGGCGGGCTACTGGAGGCATACGGTGCGTCCTTATGTGACCCGACTACTGGAATGTTAGAAGTGCTTAAAATTAGGTCATGTCAGTGTTGACCGTTGCACAGGTCCGATGGCACCTTCCCGCTGTGGAGGCACCCACGCCATATCTTAATATACAGTGAAAGAAATAAAGTGCTCGACTTATGGTGAACCACGTGAAGTGCATTCCGATGATTCTCGCAAACTGTAGAAAGGAACTAAAAATACTGAACCGAATGTGCAGGACAACCGTGTCACAAAAAGAAGCGGCAGCGTCCGTGCACCGCCGGAGGAGGCGGTCGCGTCATCGACGTGGGCAATCTGTAGGTCCGAACGAGGGCTCCCTCACTACAATTGCGCAGGTCCAACAGAAGATCGTTGAATCGGTATATGTTGATCGTTCGGAACCACTGCTTAAAGCAACGCAAGTTTGGTGTCACGTGCACCCAGACCTTGGAATGTCCGCGCCAGCAATGATAGTGCACCGAGGCATTCCCATCGAAAGCCCTCATGAACGCTATGCTGCGGCATATGATCGAGACAGTGCAGGCGCTACAACCTGGTATAAATACACCAGTGCCGCTAAGAGGAGCAAAAATTATGCAAAGTACAGACAGTCTCCTGGCTGCCTTGCAGCGCCCTCGACCTCTGCCCGCGATGAGGCATATCGCCGTGAAGTGTGCATGTACGCGTTGAACAAAAACAGTATGTAGTGCATCTATCATCAAAATCAACGTCAACGTGCTACCACCCTCCTTCATCTCTGTATTTGCTCCAAATCCCTGTCCCACAATGGACTAACGGGCCAGGGCACTTCTCTCTGGTCTGCCTCTTCACCTTTCTGTGATTGAAATTCACTCTCTCTAGACAAGGCGTTGCTGTAATTAATGTGTCTCCAAAACTACGACCCGTAGGCCGGCTTCGGCCCGCGTATGCCTCCCACTGGTCCTACAGCTGGCGGCACTCCATCAGACGAAGGCCGTCCGCAGGTGGGCAGTTCTTCCCCACAATGCTTCGGCTGCACCTTCTCCTGCAAGCAGCGCTTCTCCGTGAAACTTTGCGCTTACGCTTCTTTCGAAGAGCTGGCTTCACTGCAGTCAGAAGATGGCGACACGGCACCACCACTTCCGAGGCCGCGCCAATCATTGGCAATCTCATGCTACCTTCACGTGAGGAGCACATGAGGCTCGGATAGGCCAGTGCGAGCCATTTTGCCAGAAAACGCGTCTCAAGTTTGTTGACTACTGCCAGTCGCGCTTGGCCCAGAGAGCGTTCTGTAGCTTTCGGCTAGCGAAACTACAGCATGTAAATATATGCATAATGCTCCTTTACTCAGTCCGTGGCATGAATGACACAGTAACAAGAGAGGATATCTTTCAATATTAAAATTAAAATCTGTGTCCACGTACAGTTTGCAGAGGGGCAGACTAAAATCTGTCGCTAATTATTGGAGGTAAAACCTTGTTTGGAGCTAAATATGGGAAATCGTAGGTCAAATAATGAAAGCTGCTGAAGCTGCCTACTTCTCGAATGCAATGTTCTTGCTCGGCTTAACTTATGTGCCGGGCCAAGATGGGAAATACGGGGACATGTCCTTTGTTATCAAACCTCTTGTTTCAGCTGAGGTTATGAGCTCGCACGGGCTCTGTCAGCGACAGTTTCGTAAATTTCTAAAGGCGACAGAATCGGACTTCATATGCGTGACATATCACACAGGAGTTGGATGGCTGTATGAGGTTCGGAAATTTTGATCGCATTTTTTCAACCTTACCAATGAAGTAAAAAGCTCCATTTCGCATGCGATGCTTTACAAATTGAGCTACCGTGGCGCCGTTTCCCCGTCCATGTTCTTGGGTTTTGATGTTTTCTTGTAGAATCATGGGAGTGTTAGCCAGCGCTACCAGCACAGGGGGGGAACGATCCCGCAACCTTCGCATTCTGCGAAGATTGTGGGATCGTTCCCCACTCTCGGTGAGTTGTTTTTTCATCCACTTTCATTTACATTAATTCATCGTTTCTTTATTTTCATTTATTAAGCACAAGTAATTTTCCCTGTGTTATCCTTGGTGTCAGTGTTTGTTGGCTTATGATATGACAAACAAAAATCAGGCCCATCGGTTAACCCCCTTTCTTCTCGTTATTACGTAACGAGGGTGTCGACTCCGGCAACGTTGATGCCTTCAGGTAGCATATGTGGGTTTATTGACCAGCTGCCTTCACCTAAAAAGATCACGTTCTTGTGACGCCTGCGGCAAAAAGGACGTTCCACGTCCGCCGCCAAGGTCTGTGAGTGGTGGCGCTGGCTAACACTCCCAGGGTTCTACTAGGACACATAAATACCCAAGAAAGTGGATGGGAAAACGGCGCCGCGGTAGCTCAATTGGTAGAGCATCGCACGCGAAATGCCAAGGTTGTGGGTTCGGTTCCCACCTGCGGCAAGTTGTTTTTTCATCCACTTTAATTTCCATCAATTTATCGTTTCTTTATTTCATTTATTAAACACACGTAATTTCCCCTATGTTGTCCTTAGTGTCAGTGTTTGTTGGCTCCTTATGATATGACTAATGAAGATAGGGCGCCGCGGTTGACCCCCTTTCTTCCCGTTTTATCGAACGTATAACACGAATGGATGCGGATGTATAGACATAATTGTGTGCGCCTACCTTTCGTTACTGTGACCACCGATCACGACAATAAATGTGCACATACCTTTGTTCAAAGTTATGTGTCACCTCTTTGTCGTGTAACAAACAGCTTCAGTATTGATCCACCTTGACAGAATGGAATGGCTCATGATTTTTTTTTTCGCTAGGCAAAGACAAACACACCCTTGATAGAGTGGTCAAAGTATCATATGATTGGTTGATGCGCATAAAATGAAAGCGGTGGCGGTAAACGTTGATGAACGGCTGTGTAGCGGATTGAAGCGGCGTTGTAGCTAATAGCGAAGCCAACAGTTATGTGGGAGCCGACAATATTTTAACATCTTCGCTGATGATCTCTAACCTCACATGCTTACGCAATTTCAGTTTCATATTGCGCAAAGGTGTGCCTCTTGCTTAGTTGAAGCGAACGGAAAGTCATGTTTCTGCATGCTTGAGCATAAGAAAATGCTTGTCTTCTCGTGTGTTAATAGGAAAATTGCCCAGGTAGGTCCAAAATTCATTTTATAGCGAAGCATAAACACAAATGACCTTAAATGTACAGATGACACTGGTCGTCTAGATAAGCTTTAGCTTGCTAATAAAAGCATGGAAAACACAGGCAGATTATATATCTACGAAGCTATTTTCATTGTATCGTCATCGTCTTCTTTAGCACATCAATTACCCTTTGCTCCTTTTTAACACTTCATCATTTGCTTTATTAGCAGTCAAAAAACTGTGGTCATACGGCTTACCCCCCCCCCATCCCTCCCTCTCAATAATGATCTCTCTCCATCTCGATATGCATTACTGCACCTGTTGTCTGGTTTCTCGTCTGAGTATGCTTTCTTTCTCTTCCGCCCTGTTTTCAAACTCTTCGTTACTGATGCTTTTCTTCTTAATCGCATCGTTGCTTCACCAGCTTCCGATTGTCTTTACGCCTTACCGGGGTATTATTTTCTTTTACATTCTTCCTTTCCAATCTGCGGCAGTGAACGCAACTCCCACGTGCTGTTAATTACGAGTCCTTTCTTGCACTTCCTTCTCGGCCGCTCCATTCACATGTTGCTTCATCAGACACGAACCTAATTACTTCATAACAACCAGTTTTTCATTTATTTGTGCGTTTTCGCTCAATCTTTGTCTCTCTTACTGCCGAGTAGCGGATAGTGCTTTTTGCTCTTTCCTGGTAATTACTACGGTGAGGGTGCTTCAGTTGTGATTCTTGGCTCCGCAATGTTTGACTTGTTGTGGCTTTGTGTAGTTCTCTCCTCTTTTGCTTTTTCCTTGTGTCACCGGAATTTTTCTTTGTTTGTTTTCGTATTTTACTCCACATCAGTGGTTAAGTACTTCTATTAAGACAAGTTGAACTTACCAAGAGAAGTAGCAAACTCTCTTTGAATGTTTACTTGAGAAAACTGCTATTATAAAGCACTTCCTAACTAAACGAAATGGTAGCGTAAATGATATATACGTTTAACTTGTTCTCAAAAATTGAAACGAAAGAATGCCGATACGTCCGCAACTGTCCTAATAATATTGTATAATTTTCTGTCATATTTACATACCTGAAGAAACCCTTACTGCCCTAAGCCATAACATGATGAAAATTAGCAAGGCAGGGAGGAGTTATGAGACGTAGCAGGTGAAACCCACACTGTTTGAAATGATTCGCATTGCTCGGCAGTCATGTGCCAATATACAAGTTGTGCCATTAATCAGACAAGTGCAGTTGTGAGGGCCTTGCATGGCATGCGGCAAAAATAATGATCTCTTTCCCGCTTGTGCTGCATATTCCTTATTGACATACTGTTTCGTGGTCTTTCTTTTCTTTTACAGGTAGTCAGAATTCTGCAAAAGGAGATTGTAATGTAATGTTTCGTTTTGTGTCATTCGTAAGTTAACCAAACTCTGTTGCTATAAACGAAAACACGATCGCTGTTCTCTGTACGTAATCTGCCAATGCATTTTACATGCAAGCAGGGCCACTTCTTTTTATCGTTCATCGTTGCGTGTATGTAGTCAGAATAGCATCCGGAACGTTTCTGCAACCTTTGTTAGACATTCTGAATTAAAATTGTGCTCTGATACTATTACAGTGTGCGTTCACCCCACCTCCATATGCCCGTGTTCAGTCACTGCAGTTCGGTGTTACAAATTAACTAGCTTGCGAAAAATCGCACTCATGGCATATTTTGACTTGTCCATTTAATTGTGGCCCTTGAAACAATAGAAAGTGTTTGAGCCGCAAACTACAAAAGTTCACCTATCGTTTCCAAAGAATATTTCTAAGAATGATATTTCTTTTCGCGGCATGAAGCAGTCAAATAGACTATTGAAGAATTCAGTTTTTCTCTCGTACTTCGAACGTTGACATATCTATGTGCTTGATCACAATATTACGGCCTCGAGTACATCGTCGTGTGCATTGGGCAACAGAAAATGTTCGAGATATGCTCGTGTTCCTGAATGGAATGATACTGGATAACGTTGGCTGTTCGCGGTTTCCGACGCCGACAAAGAATTCATGCACGTGGCAATTGCTTCGCTTGCGTAACTGAGCTCTTTGATCGAGCTTCCTCAAATACTGGGCCCCTCGCTTTGACAGCCAATGGCTTTCAGCGACACACGACGCCCATTTCGTAAACACCAATTTTCGCTTGCTGTACCAATGCGTTGTCGACTACGTCTCACGTTATGCAAAAAAAAAAAAAAAAAAAGAGAAGGAGTGAATGCAAACAGAACGGGAGAGGGTGGGGATGCAAAGTAGATTGAGTCTCACGCGCTCGATTTAAGGCCGCACGCGAAATCCGTCGTTACGTCTCCATCCGTCATTATTTGCACTGGCTTCGACAAATGTTTCAGCGTCCCTTATTTGCGCTTTCGTGCCACGCGATATTGGAGTTTGCTCGGAGTGGAACGTAGAACTTGCAACGAACCGCCAAAAACGAGGTCCCCGCATGGAATCTCTGGTCCGACGCAGAGGGCGGGGTTTGTTGTCGGTGCCATTTCCCTCTCACTTTGAATCGCCGGGAGGGGTTCCCGCTTTCGAAGTAAATCAGGAGATTTTTTTTTCTCGGAGAAAAAAATGAGTGGTGCATTATCGGATGTCTTGTATCGTAATTTTATAATCCCAGTCGCCATCAGTGAAGACTGTAGCAGAAGCGTTACTGGAGAAGAGACTACAAGCAGAGGCAACGAAATAATTATTATAGAGGAATGGGTCAACGATACACTAGAATGCACAGAAATTACTGTAATGTTGAAAAGAACATTCAAGAAATCGTTTTTCTTTCTCGGCCTGTAAAATTATTTTTCGCATAAGGGTGAAGTTACTCTGGAGCCGATTGTATTTTGGGAAATTAACAGCTGTAAACGTCATTTTCAACGACAAAGGCGCAGCTTCCTACGGTTTTTGGTTGTCAGACATAGTAAAAAAGGCATTGATATAACCACATGAATATGAGAGAAATATGGCTCCAACAACGAGGAATTCTGCTTACTCAAATCATTCGCGCCTTCGTAAAATGAAACTGCTGGATCGCTTGTCAGTGGGACTACGTATTATTTAGTATATACCAGCTCCTTTATTAAGCCATCGTTATAGTGCACTTAATTTCATTTCCTTGTTTTCGGTAAAAAATATTATGCACACTCTCGCTTCTATAAGAACTCAAAAGTACAAGTAGACTCCGTACGTGGAGCAAGATAAATATGTACCACTTTTTCTCTCTCAGGCATACAAAGTGAGCAGTTATCTAACCGAATGTCATCAGTGAATAATGTTCTCAGCGTTCGAGTTCTAAATTACATAAATTTGCAAGTCCTTATATTTCTTGTAGGATATTAAAATAGCTGACTATTTATTTCACTGTGCGTGTTAGGCAAACATAAATCTCGCCATCTGTCGTGTTGCATAACTAATAGGAGACCCTTTGAGTCCCCTCCTTAAGCATGACAGGCGCTAACATTGGAGACAGCATTTCAGTTGCCTAACCGCAATATTGGCACTGCCAGGTATAGTAAAACCTGCTTAATACGTACCCGCTTAATAAGTAACTCCCGTTTATGTATAGTCATGATGAATCCCGCATTCTGTCGCCATTGAACTTAATGTATTTGCTAACCACTTAAGCCGTCGTCACTTATCTCATGGCAAACAGTTTGTGCTTGGTATTTACTTCATCTTTCGGCGCACACAATGTCATGCGGACAGAGCATGGATATTGAAATTACGGCACATAGATCTTTCACAGGCTGCAGTCGCCACCACTAGTGGCGTCAAAACACGGGGAACGTGATGCGTTTTCCTGCTCCCGTAGCATCTGGCGCTTCCATGTTGTCCATGGCGAGACGACGTAGAAGTAGAGGATGGCTCTTACGTATACGACGTGGCCCGTGCATTGACAGTCATGAGGGCGTTCGAAGAAAAGTGGGGCCTGATGGAGAAACTCACTCACGGCCTTGCTGAGTTTGAGGATACCGTCTTCAGTATAAGACTGCCAAGGCGGAAAGTAAAAATTGCAATTTTTTTTTTTGCTGCCTGCTAGCAATTAAAGCTTGTCTCCAGGTGTGTTCGAGTGAGAATCCGGACGTAGTTCATTTGCGGCTCGTATGTCTTCATTTCCTCGTCTGCCATTGCCGGTTAGTTAGTACATGGCTTAGTGCTCACCTTATCCACGTTCCCCCTGCCATGTGGTTTCACTTTACTACATAGGAATGCCAAAGATTCCTCCAAAAAGCGGCAATAGTGTTAGTTGTTCTTAGCAAATGTCAGAATACTTTTGGAAAATTGGAAAAGTGCTACAGCACTGACAGACAGGGAGGATAGGAAAGCATATACGCTACGGTTCGCTACGCTGTTCTGTCTGCCGATTGTCTATGCCTACCTGCGCTGTAACGCTTTCCAAGTCCGTTACCAACGTGCCCAACACACAGCTGTTATACCGTTTCACAACCCTTTTATAACAATGAAGCGTCTTTCCCTTAGTTATCTCACCAAGTTGCCAAGTTCCTTATTGAAGATACAGCTGCGTACCTGCCTGTCAGAAAAGGGCTTGAGATAAGCTTTTTCTTTCTTTTCTTTTTCTTTTTCTTTGCTGTGCGATACTCCACGAAGCGTACACACCTCGCATTCCTCGTAAATGGCCCATTTTACCTCAGTTTCTCTCTTCGCTCATTCCTACTTCGCCCTCAGTTCCCGCGTTTTCTCGTTCTCGTGAGGCCTCACCTGCCCATTTTGTCTCAAAGCACTCGCACCGAAGAAAACATCTGCAGGACAGAGCTTTGTGTGCGATCCCCAACTACTCCGTACCGCACTTGTGTAGCCGCGGGGCTTAGTCGGCCATCCCTAAACATTCTACAAAACATCGAAAATCCTATGGTGTAGCCAAAACTACTGTCCTTGAAAGCACATCTCCTGATGCCTATTGTGTGCCTTGTCTGCATATTTAGGCTTACGCTGCGATAATTATGAGCGAACGAGCTTGGTGAAACCATCGTCATTTCAATAAAAGTCTGCATAAAAACATACAGGGCTTCGTTTTTACTTTTATTCTTCCGTTATGTGGACATGCTATTGAGATTGTATACAACACAATGTATGAATTTTGTAATGCGCAATAGATGGGAGAGCTGTTGGTGTAGTTTAGTAATTCATAAGAACTAAGAACTAAACGGCACCCCCACACAAATTTCCTTTTTCTCTCGCCCTTCTTGCTTTTTTTTTAACAATTTCACTTACGTTTATTCCTTGCACAGCTTTATTCGCTTATCCCTTATTGAGGGAGGAGAGCGTAAGCTTTAAAACATAAAATTGCGGCTAAGCAATGCGGCTGCTGCCCCGAAAAAGACCAGTGACCTTGTCGAAACGTCGGCTGCGGCGACATTCCTTGTTCTGCAACTTTTGCTCATTTCAAGCAGCCATCTTCCTCTGAACCGCTCCCTAGTTGTAAATGCCAACCTACATTGTTTACCGAAGTTCTCAGTCTTTTTTGCATGAATAGAACGCAATTTACGCATAATGTTGCGAAATTTAGGATGCCATATGCCCACATACTCTGGTAGGTATTTAGCTGCCGTCGCATGGCGTGGGTCGCTTCGCCGGTAATTTATTTGCACAATGTCGCTGGTGCAAACAAGGTGTAGTATGTGTCTACGGTCCTGCGCAGCAAAATGCCAGGCTTAGTTATTTCATGCTGGTGGGATTTACAAAATGGCATTAGGCGAAAGTTGAAGCATGTAGGAAACAGCCAACTGTTCGAACAGTATTAGGCACACCTATTCGCGAACTTATTCGCCCATCTGAAGATATGATTACCAAATTATTGTAATTAATATGGAGTGTAAGTCAATGCCAATGTGCTAAATTTATGTGCGTGCTAAAGAACCTCAGGTGGTCAAAATTATTCGGGAGCCCTACACTGCGAAACCTCTCATTGTTCCAGTGTTACTATAGCACATTACACCCAACAAAGACGTGTGAATGCGGACGAGATCCTGGTGATAAGCATACGTTTCGATGGTCGTTGCTTCAATGTGCTGTTACTATCGGCATACCAAACTCAGTTGGAACATTGTTCTCAACAAGCGCCACTGATAAGTCCACAATTCTCTAATGCAAGCAGCGTTACGTCTTCCGGTCCGTCATAACGCAACTATCTTCAATAACTTACCTCTATGCGAGTTAAGTACTCCGAAAAATAGCAAATTTCATACTTTCAAACTGCGCTGGAAGTTCCAAAATTCCAACGCGTGAGATCGCAGTTCTTTCTGCAAGAACTGCAAACAAAATGCGCTGACTAAGGTTCAGATTGAAAGGTTTTGGGACAAAACAGCGCTCAACACCCGGGACAGTCCGCCTTTTGTTCTTTGTCACATGTTTAACGCTGTTTGCCCCCATTGTCTTTCAAACTAGGTCACCTAGTCGCCTTATCTGTTTAAAGGGGGATACATTGTCGACTGCAGATGTTTCAGCTCGCTAGAGTGAGCAAATGAAAGAATGATCAGCTTTTAAAAGGCTAGTGCTCAAAGAATTTTTTACAGACAATTATGCGCTTGCTCATATTCATTCAGACTACCTTTTGAGCCCGAAGAACAACGCGGACCCGTATTCGGAACAGTGATAGGTTGCATAATGCATGCGTTAAATTTACCGTTCTCTATTTGATGTACGAAGCTTGTTGCCTTATTCATAATCGCTACTTACACCACTGTAAGGTGCCCTGAAACCCGCTTTTACACATCTCTTCGCGCCAAGTTTAGTTTTGTAGGCTCTTGTGGCTGTCGTACATCCATTGCTGGAACTAAAGGTATTCACTTACCAGTAAACTATGACGCGCGTTTTCATAGAAGATAGCAGAAGGGGAGACAATTTCAGGGATTTGATATTTACCAAGTCAAAAATATGAGCTGATTATTGGCTGCAGGTAATAAATTAGCAAATTTTGAATCTCTTAAGTTGCCACCCGAAATTACTGTGCTTATTTACATGTTATTTGCATTAGCGCCGTTTAGCAAGCATCAGAGATATTTTCGTGATTTCATTTGACTTCGCAGTTCAATAACTGAAGTTTCGTTACTGACTGTATATTGTTTTGTTCTAGTTCGATTGCTGACTCTATGTTGCGTAACTATTACATTTTAGCGTCCACAGTATTAGGCAAAATTGGTTTGTTATTTTCTGCGGTGGTGCATGTACTGTAGTGCTCAATATGAATTGGAACACGAGCGTACGAATGTCAGTTCTTTCAATACTAAAAGTGACATGCGCCATTTTTTCTTGCAATTAGGATGCTACCTATAACGGGAGCGGTGTTCAGCAATTTTTTTTTTTTTGTGGGTGCCGCCATGCTGCAATAAGGGTACAGTATGAGGTCATTGCAGGGCCTACACACCCAAAAAGAAAACGCATGCTCGTGTTGCAAATCATGTTGAGAGCGACAGTACCTCCTCTGCATTAAATTGTAATTTGTGCACTGAATGGCAAAGTGGGGTTATAGGGCTAGTCTGGTGACTATCTAAGGTCATATTTTGCGCTAAGCATCGTGACAATCATATATCGTTAAACCAATGATATTTAAAGATAAATAGGTAAAATGTACGCGTGTCCCCTCATTAGTTTTTTGCGCATGTATACTCACTGGTTTGCGCATATACACCATGTGCGTGTCACGCACGTATCGAATATTCGATCACCGTGGAACAGCAACTCCTAGATATCTTTTTTTTTTTGCTTCTTACAACGTACACAACATGCGCGGGACAAGTGCACAATACAGAATGAACCGGAAATGGAAGACATTGCCGGCCCATCCATCAGCGTTACCTTATCGGACAGAGTTCTGACCAGAGCCAAGTGCGTTGACAGCTGCTTGTCAGGTATTCCAGACGCACACTGACGGCAACGCAAGCCTTTATCGGCAGGATAGCAATGCGGGGTACGCTGAAACCATATTCCCGTTTATCTTCAAAGCAACGACGACCGGAACAACGGCACTTCGTCGGCAGCGTCTTGGCTACGTTCTCCTTGTGTGTGTTGGAGAGCTTTCACCCCTTATCTTGCAACACCACGCATTGTCTCGGGAGCGTCTGACAGTACGTACACCGCGAATACTTCGGGCGTGGCCGATTCCTGCCTAGATTACGCGCACCCTGAAATCAGGTGGTGCCACTATTCTTTCGAAATACTTTACGTGTCTTTATGCCGACAGCCATCGTTCGTACAAAATACTGTGCTGTCCTGTCTCTACTAGTATGACGTCGTCCTTATTGCTATACCCGCCTTGCGCCGTAGTTTGCCGCCGTGCCAAATACATTTCAAGTAGGTATTATGTGGTTTCTTTTAGGCTTACGCAACCACATTGTGAAGAATGGCACTCGAGCATCACTCTTCAGCCTGCACTGCACATAATAGTGCTTTGTTTCAATTACCTTTGTGTGAAATTAACATTTTGGGGACACTTAGCGCACTTTCAGAAATGTTACTGTTTCTATGTCGCTAACCGACCTCCCCGCCAACTTAGGCCACTGGGCAGTACATTGTCCGCTGCGGAGAGTATCGGGCTCATGCACTTAGAAAACCATGTTGCAAAGCAACATTGCTCACTGAGTATGCGACATTGGATGTGTGCCGCTCTCCATAGAGCTTGTTTCAAGCCAACTTTGGTCAACGGGTATGCGTGATTGCATATGTGTCGCTCTTCAATGAATCTCTTGAACGCCAGCTTAGGTCACTAGATATGGGTCACTCTTCAAAGACAAAACAAAAAGGAACCTTAATATGTATCCAGTGCTGGCCGGAATTGAAACCTTGGCCCACAATATATTCAGACAATATGCGCCACTCATACACTTCGCGGCCATGTTGCCAGATGGGACAGCGTATCCAGAAGGGTGCGGGAGAGATGTGGAGCCTGGCTGCATACGCTCCTCATACGTGACGCGCCTTGGCGGTCGCAATGCGATGTGTAGCCACATTGCTTTCGAGGTAATCGCATTAACATCAACATTCACAGAGCGATGGGTACTGCCGATTTTTTTTTTATTGTGGCGCGCAATTCGGGGTTGCCCATCGCGGCAGGATAGCGGCAATGACGTTCGTTGCTCCTAGAGTTAGCGAGTGTCAACCTCAATGCGGCGGCCACCTTCGGAGGCGAGCGAAATGCCAAAACGTTCATGTACTTAGATTTAGCGGCGCGTTAAAGAACCACAGGTAGTGAAACCTAATTCAGTGCCCCTTAGCAGGGTGTGCTTCATAACCATGTCCTGGTTTTGGCAAGTTATAATCAAGAATTGTTCAAATTTCTGGTTACCTAATTTCAAAGTGGGTTCTAGGCCTGTATTTGATTAGACGTGCCTTTCTACGTGGCTACAGGATCATATTCTTGTCCTAATGTGGCTGCTTGCGACTCATGTGTGTGTATGTGTGTGCTTTCCCATATGCTGTCTGGTCAGCAAGTGGCGGGAAGTTTGAGTGGTTCATTCAGCGCTAGTGATCTCATGCTTCGGGTACTGTGACTTGTTAGTTTTTGTGAGCCCTTCTCGTTTGTCGTTGACCGCCTGTATTCTTGGTCACCATCTTGCTCTTTGTCTATTGCTCTTGCTCTCAATATTTCTATTTCCACCTTCCTAAGCTTTTAGTTGCTCCCCTTGCAGGTCTTCCCCTTCAGCTTTTCCTATTTTGACTGTGTAGTGGCTTTATGTCGGCACGCAATAATAATAATAATAATAATAATAATAATAATAATAATAATAATAATAATAATAATAATAATAATAATAATAATAATAATAATAATAATAATAATAATAGCATTATTATTATTATTATTATTATTATTATTATTATTATTATTATTATTATTATTATTATTATTATTATTATTATCATTATTAATATTATTATTATTATTATTATTCATTATTATTGCGCGCCGACATACCTACCATGGACACCATGGTAATTACATACCATAGATTACCTCTCCATCTTATCAACCTATGGCTTACAAGTGACTATAAATCAACCTACAAGAGAAGAACTCTTACAAAATAGGCTAGTATCCTCCTGTCTAGACCACATAGCAATAAGGGCACGGAATTATTCTTTAGCGGCATGTATCATGAGGCAAAAGATGGCGGATGACTATTTTGTCGCATGTCGCCTTAAGGAACTTTTACTTCGGCGCGAAAAGGAACCATGAGAAGAAAAGCATGATAGTAAGCAACTAAAATTGCAGATTTTCAATAGGAAAGCATTTGATCATTTGATTGCACAGTTTGACTGGGCGGAAATGATTAAGGATTCTAATTATGCTAAACATTGTGAAAAATTTTGTGAGCAGCTGAAAATGTGTCTGCTTTAAGTATGTACACAATAACTAAAGAAAAGGAAAAGTTACCCCTGGTTTACGGCCGACATAATGAGAGCTATTTCCTACAGAGAATGGTTGCGGAAAAGGAGCAGGCGCGCGCCGAAAAATCAAGACTTCAAAACGGAATATAACATTGCGAGGAATAGGGTCGTTGCCTTCTTGAGATCAACAAAACGGTGGTATTTCTTAGACAGATTTAATCAAGCACACAAAAATTCAGCAAAAGCTTCGGCTTTAATGAATACGCTCCGAGGCAGTACTGCGGCACCTGCGAATTTCTGAGAATTTTTTTCAGAGAAGCCAGATGTAGCGGTAGATAATTTCAATAATTTTTCCACGCGTCTTTCTAATAGCGCGCAGTCGCAGAGACACACTTACTCACTCAAAAAAGAACTGTTCAAGCATCTGCTTTTTTGTCCACGTTGTCGAAGGAAGATCTGAGGAGAATAATTTTCAGTTTCCGACATAATAAATCCCCTGGTATAGATGGGTTGGCTGTGGCCGCACTAAGAACAGATTTTGATACATTAGCATACATACTGCTTTTTATGTATAATGGTTTTATAAGCACCGCATCAATTCCGGAGACATTAAAAACGGCCATTGTTAAGCCACTGTATAAGGCAGGAAATAAAGATGAAGTTGAAAACTATAGACCTATCTCTGTTTTGCCTATACTCTCCCAAATAGTGGAAAAGTTTCTGTTTGATTGTATGACTTCTTTCTTAAAGAAATTTTCAATCATAACACCAAGACAGGTTGTATTTGTTGCTGAGCGAGATACTATTACACTGTTAGAAGAGTTCACCGATGAATTATATTCTTTTCTAGATAAGAACCTGTATAGTTGTTCTTTGTTTTTGGATTTAGCAAAAGCGTTCGAAACTGTAAATCCCGATATTTTATTGGAAAAGTTGTTTCGTTCGCGTTTCAGGGGACCCTTCTTTGATCTTATTTGCAATTATTTACATGATATATCACAGATGGTCATGGGCAGTAAAGAAATTGTTAGCGCTAGAAAATATATTACAGCTGGGGTTCCACAGGAATCCGTGTTGTCCCCTCTCTTATTCAATTTATTTATGAACGACTTTCCCACGATAATTGAAAAAGCCACTGTTTATCAATATGTAGATGATACAGTTCTACTCCCTCGTCATATGCATTATGAGGAAAATATTAGCGCCCTACAAGATGCAGTTCATAAGGCTATGGAATGGTTTGAAGAAAACTGTGTATATATCAACGCTAAGAGAAGCAAAATCATGTGCTTTCGTAGTCCATTAAAAACTCAAAAAATAAACTTTCCAATATTTCTACATAATGAACATTCCATTTCATGTAAATATACTGCTATACAATATGTGGATACATTCAAATAGCTGGGTATAATGTTCAACAGCGGCATGTCTTGGCAGCATCACATGGCGTTTTTATGTGGCAATCTACGGAGTGTTGCATATCTACTTTTCAGCATAAAGGGTTTAGTACCTTTACCAGTCAAGAAAATGATAGCGCATGCATCAGCGTACAGTGTGCTGAGGTATGGTATAACGATATTCGCCTTTTGTACAGAGCTCTGGAAAAATCGGATTGATAAACTACTAAAAAATAAATAAAAATAATATGGCTTATGGTACAACACTGCACGACAATAATATTTTTCAGGAATTAGGATTTCGCACATTGGAGGATTTATTTACCAGAACTGTTATTATGCGGCATAATTGGTGCGATGAATTCAAAGAGACATACAATGCACCTCGATTGTTAAGAAATAAAAAACGTTTTAAGGTACCCTATTCCACTACTAAGTATGGTGAAGCGAGAAGAACTGTATACATCTCTAAAATATTTAACAATTTGGCCGATGAATTCTTTTTGGCAGCTTCGAAAAACCAGTTGAAGAAATTATTGATGAAATGTTGAAATTTCGTCCTGATTTTTTACTTAAGTTGTTTATGTGCTTTTTTCTTTATTTACTATGTCATTCTCGGTTAACGGGTAATACTACCAACCATTCTTCTGAAAGTTGAAAAAAAATGTGTTATTATCTAAATGTCTACCTTTTCACCTTTTATGTAAATATGTAACCACATCGCTCTACCGACTCTTCCGGGCCTAGTCGCACAAGTCCTCGTGGACTTAGACAGGCCCGCTTCTTTGTTTTGCTTTTGGATGTGTGGCAATAAATATTATTATTATTATTATTAATATTATTATTTTACATATTGAATTATCTGTAGGATTCACGTCCCTCTATTAGGTTCTGTGATCTCCTGATCATGTCAAAGTCTTGCTTGTTGTGGTTAAACCAAATAGGACAGTGTCACTTCCTTCTTCGATTCGACGTATTGCCCAGATTCTTATCACGTTTAAATAGTCCCACAGTTCACTACCATATTGTTCAAAACAAAAGCGGCACAAAGAAATCCGCTATAGTTGAATAATCATGTATCACGATAGTCCTTCTGGAAATTCGCCGTTTTGACATGTTCTTTTTTCTGGATGACACAATCTATAGTTTCTACTAGGCTTTCTTAACGAGTTAACTTGGGCTAAAAGAGAAAAAAAGAAAAAAAAACATTCACAGCATTGTCAGACATTCGGGAAGTGTTTTGTAGCCAGAATCAGGTTGGACTTTGCCAAGCAGACGTTTACCTTGCAGCCTGCCCTAGCTTTCGGCAGCGAGCACAGGCAGCGAAGAAAGAACGCCATAGAACACTGCGGTGCGCTTCACTGCCGTACCACACTTCTAAACTGGGAACAGCAACGAGATAGAATCCCGTATCATGGAATATATTTGCCAGCTGACTGGCTAAACATAGGCAACGTAAAACAAATCAGCTACTAGTAACAGGAGTGGCACGTGCTCGTTTCAGCACACAGTTCCCTTTTATTATTTTTTTGCTTTGGAATTCCATTGTTATGCAAATGTGGGCAGCCAGAACAAAACAGGCCAGCACGCTTGCTATGAAAAACCGGTATTCTGACGCATTTATGTATGTAGGAAGTGGTTTTTCTAACTATGGGCGCCACCTGCATTTATTGAACTCGTTGCAGGAGAAAAACAAACCGACCAATTATCAGGGACGACATTCTCCATAAATTCGCTGTTTTACGGAACAAAAATAGCTGTCTTTCTTTCGAGATATTTGTGCTCCCCAAAAAACTCTGTTCGTTTTTGTAACGTGTTCAACTTTTTTGTGTACACACACAATTGAATGCTCCTTAGAAAACAAAATTTCATTGGCGGTAAAGTTCTGCGAGCCACGTGGGCTGTTTCTGACAGTAACCCTGAAACCAAATAAAGACACTAACTCTACTCATAGTATATTACCCTCCGTGCACAACACGCACTATTTCTTGTCGCATTTGCTCCCATTGTTCAAAAGATGTGTATTGTTTTCTCATAGCTTGGCTCCAAATATTTCATTAAAACATACTACTCAGACTGCCTCTCCGGCTTTCCCGCCCTATAAGTGAAAAAAAGTTTTGCTTTAAAATCTACAAAGATCTCCCGCACTGTGGGTGTCAATCCTACGCAAAAGGTTTGCTGCTAGTTGTGTATCAAATATACTTTTGAATACCATAAAGACTTAGTATTCCGCTACATGCAAGTTTAGTGCAATCAATTGTGCGAGTGCTGCGGACATGTGAGTTCAGACATAAAAGTTTTTTTGCAAGCATTAACAAACGGAACTTTTATGCTAGTGCCTGCGAGACTATTAGGTGTGGCAGTTCAGCTAGCATGGGAATATACCGCAGTATATAGAGCTGCTTAATCTTCGTTCTTTTCTACCTTGAACGGCTTTGTAGTTGCTAAACTTTATTATGTTGACCAAAATATTGCGTCGTAAACGCAACGTGTTGTTATGTTCGCGCATGTGAGCTGCAGCTTGCTGTGTTTTAAACCTTACAGGTGCTTGGAAATTTTGGGAAGGCAAAGTGGTATAAATAACGTGATAAGAGCTTCTGAAGTCATAAGATCAAAGATTAAGCAAACCCATGGGCTGACCACCGTTGGTCAGCATATGTGGAGCTTATATGGATCGAGACAACGGCAAATAGGCACTGACTTGACGACAGCGATGAAACTATGACGACGACACACAGTGCAACGCGAAGGCAGCTCTACGGTGCAGTGAATAGAAACATGGGAGGTGTGAATGTTCATCTAGCACTGCCGTTTAGTTTGGGTCTATAGTAAATGTTGTACTACACTAGGTCAATGTTACACTACACTGTACATTTGACACATTACAAACAAGAAACATAATTCGTCGTTCAACATAAGCATTGGAATTCTCTCAACTGTTAGGGAACTTTTATTTTTGAATAGGAACGTCGGGTGTGTAGATATGGGTAAACTTGCAAGCTTCCGACACTCGATTGTTTTCTCTTTTCTATATTTGAAACAGTTGCAGCACTCGGGGCACACTCATGAATTAGTTGGAGCTGTCAGCATGGTCGAAAGCACCAGCGTCTCCTTCAATGCAGACATTATTAAGGATATTCGGGCGCAACTACTGTTCTCTGCACAATCAAAATAGGGGCGGAGTACTTCCCTTTGTCGGAGGAGCATGGGGCTGCACTTCGGTGTTTTCCCTTCAAGCTAAACCAATTCTCTCCCGTTTCTCCTCTCAGAGTGCGACTTAATCTAAAGATAAGGAAAAGTAGGCAAATAACCGTGGACGCAAGGGAAAGTGGGAGGCACGTGGGGAAAGTGTTTGGGGAGGGAAATTATCACTATCGCACGCATGGCCGGTGGTTTATGCTTTGTACTGCTACGGCCTCACGGTTTGTCTGGTGGTCCCTCTGTTTGCCGCAATGCCAAGTATTTACTCAACTGCTCGAGCAAGGATTCGCCGCGCACAAGGCGCTTGCTCCAGCTGGTAGCTTGGATTTACATTTCCTGGAATCACAGTACTCTTGCGCGCCATCCCTTTACTATGCCACCACGAAGGTGTTGTGACGCTAGGGGTCATGCGAATGTTAAAAAGCGTCCCACATTGAGAAATCAAATGCTGCGATGCACCAGATGTGTCCTATACCGTATAAAAATGCACATGAATTTTTGTGCTCAACATTAATCTCTCTCAGGGGCATGAAACGAAAGGTGGTGTCATGAGTACTTACGGAACACCCTCCCCCTCTTGCTCTTTTTTTATTTCGTTAACAAAATTGTAACTATCGAGAACTGTTTACCACGCGCTTAAAAATGAAAAAATATATGTGGCACCGCAGCGTTTCTAATTGAAAAAAAATAATTGTTGTTTTCTTTTAGAATGTAACGCAAAACCTGCCAAAATTTACGCAATGCGTGTTCCAGGCATGTAAAGGGAAAGTTTTTATAATGAACGGCAGCCCTAATATCATCAGCTCAGCTCTGAGGGAAAAAGTGGTAGCTAGTCTTAACACAGATCAAATGCTTCATAATTGGAAGCTACTTGAGAAGCAACTATGTACAATGTACAGATTCATTACACGTAGCTCATGAAAACCTCGAGAAAGCCAGAATGAATTTGCGCACGATATCCTTTATAGCGTACACAAACGGAGAATGCGCTCAAGAAGTGCAAAGATGAATTACAGGTTAAGATTAATTAGAGCCCCGTATGCGTGTCATTCTTCTGCGTCTGGTCCTTTGTGTTCTCTGGCGCTGTTTTACTACGAACTACAAGACTGGAGAACAGGGCTCTGCAGTGAAAGTAATTGATGTAGAAAGATGAGCAAACAGCTGGCGCTTGTGCAAACACGACGAGCGGACGACATCACGCGAGGTCGTTGCAGTGGAAAGCACGCCATACCGGTCAGGCGAATGGGTGGGACGCTTCCTAATGAAATGATCTCCACACCAGCTTCCCCACGCATTCACGTCGTCGGCACTTTTCTACGTAGCTTTATGCTTACTCTCCCTTGACATCAGGCAGGATTGCTGAGCAGAAATTTGCGAAGTCTAGAATTTTGTAATAAATTCAGTTAATGGCATACGTGTGTAAAGTGTTTTTGCTCTCTTTTGCTCTTCTAATTTAAGCTCAAGGCAGCAGTTGTTGTCACTTTGATTGCGTTGGGTTACTTCGTTTCAAAACGTTCATATTCCGAAACGTACATTTGGAATGAATGGGAAGTGAAAATTAACGTTAGTTAAAAACCTTCACTTTCGAAACGAGACTTCGAATTTCCTGCTGCGCAAGCTTAGGTTGCTCATAGTATTGTATCTAGTGGTACATCAAATTAAGAATAGCTTGACAATGAATACTCAATGATATATCTCCTTACTGAAACAAGTTTTAACTGCTAGTTTTAACACATTAAAACACACATATCTCAGTCAAGAGGCAGATCTTATGTCCTGGTAAACTTGTACCCACATCAACGTTCAATGTCTGCCGTATAAAGTAAGCGGGCATGGAATGACGGTAGAGAAAAGAAATTGGCTCAGCTTTCGGTAGTGATTTGCTACCACGGACACTGGCGGCTACATCAAGGGCGTTTATTAGCAGCAGGTGCCCAATCTCGTAAAAAACCTTCTGAATGCTTGAGAATGTCTATCAAGCCTAGTCTGTACAGCGTCGCAAAAAACACAGAAGGCAAAAAGAACGAAGAGGGGGGTATACGCGACGCATATTTTCGGTCACACAGGCTCAAGAAAGTTGGCTGTCCATAGCGGATTAGCATTGTTGTCAATGCCGACAATTATTTAGAGAACTATTATTTACAGAAACAAAAACAGCGCAAAAGACGCGGACAACATTAAAGCGGGGGGAAGGCGCTTTTAGTTCAGGGTGTAGTTGTTTTGTAGCATTTATTTATTTCTTGAAGTTGTAGATTCACAGCAGCAAGGAGAGCTCTCAGACTTGATGCAAGTTATAAGAAAGATAGCCGCCGCCAAGCAAAGAAGGAATGAGCAGCTGTACGAAGAAATACCGTGTGGTCTTCGAGCATACGAGTGTGGTCCTAACCGTAACTGGGCTCCTTTCTTTCCTATTAGCCTCGTCTTGTGCCTTTTCTCGCGTCCGGTGCTATTCGCGTGAAGTCTTATGAAAGTTAAAGTATCCGGAAAGATATCTTCGGAGAATACCTTCCTCGTATCCTATTTTTGGACCAAATGCAGCCTAAAGCATGTTTTGAGTTTAATATTCGAATAATGACGTTAGTCACACCATGTAGCCCGTAGCAAAGAAAGACGTGCTAAGAAACTTGAAGGAGGCCACGTAGTTCTGGACGCCCTTCAGTGAGCGGTTTCGATTAAAATGTGCACAATATAGAACATCTTCGGGACTCCCACAGTCATGTGAGTATCAGATAATTAGCCAAAGACTTCAGCAAGTGCAAAAAGGGATTCGTCGAGAAAATTTGAACATGCGGATGGTTTCTTCGAAATTGGTGCCAAAAGTGTTGACTGATGAACAAAAACGACGACGAGCTGACCTTTCCCTTGAGATGTTTCTGCAGTTAGAAAGTGAACGGGTCTATTTAGACGCCGTAATAACAGGCGACTAATCATGCGTGCTCTAACGGTGATCTCCCGGCGCCTGAAGAAAGCGGGAATGCCGAAGTCCAAGGTAAAAAAAAAATTTATTGTCTTTTTTGACAAGCGTGGGGTAATCTACAAAAAACTTTTTGCCCCCGGGAGAGCCGTCAACGCCGTGTTCTACAAAAAACTCCTTTAGCGCCTTCACAGAGCCGTCAAACGGACATGACCGGAGATTGCCGATCTCTAGAAGCTCCACCACGACAACGCTACGCCCATGGCGCCTTCGTTGTGACGGCATAGCTAATCCGGGTAGGGGTCGCAACGTTGCTACAGCCACACTACAGCTGCTCTGTGCGCTTGGGAGACTTTTCCCTTTTCCCAGAGCTCAAGAGAAGCTCGAAAGATCACTATTTCAACGACCTTTTGCCAGCCAACGGGCTGTCATAGAGTCTCTGTAAAAAGTTACGGCAGCGGACTTCCAGGGAGCCTTTGCAGCGTGGGAATCGCGTTGGCAGTGGTGTATTGACGGCCAAGGAGACTATTTTGAAAAATTTAATAACATGTACCGATCAGATCAATAAAATTCTTTTTTACCAGACCCAGTCTCATTACTTCACGGACAAATCCTAGTTCCTTGCCTCGTTTTAGTTATTTTACTGGCACTCGTCTATTTAGTAGGGCTGATTGCGTAGCTCTCATTAATTATTTGACCGGGATGCATTCTCACATCGATGATGACCACTGTCGTAGAACTGCAGATAAGAAGTGTAAACAAATCGGCACTCTTCCTCTCTCTCTCTCTCAAGCACAGGAGAACACACGCGAAGTGAAACATACGAACATATAGACGCATGTACACATCAACACACACAAACGTGCGCACACACAGACACACAAACACATGTCATACTCGCATATGGGCGCACACAGCCTGTTGCATGCCGTACACGCAACATACACAAGTCCGTGCACAAAAACTCAGACACACATGCACACGCAAAAACACACACAGACACAGACATACGCCCAAACGTGCGCATACACAAACACACGCGCACACGCACACACAAACACGAACACACGGCTGCACAGTCGCAACTTTAGTAAAATTGACAACTTCAGTAATTTCATATACTTCCATCACTGCATTAACTATGCACATTTAAATTTGAAAAGAAACTTGCTTACACTGCCCACCGTGATGGAAAATCCGGCCAGAAAATAGAATAATAAGAAACAGTTTGGGCAGTTCGACTATTCTTTCTACATGTTGACACATCTTTAAATGTTAACAACAATAATGCACCGAAAGGAGACCTTGGAATGCACCACAGCTATGTCTACATGCCTGATCGATCGATCGTTTCACTTGTGGGAAATTCCGCATAGTAATCTCGCACCCCTATTATTTCGTTGTCATGGAGGACTTTCTTTTAGCTGATGGGGCTTAGGATTTGGGACTCCTCTAAACACAAGGCTTAATGACGCCTATACAACGGTTTCATTTTTCACGAAATCTTGTTTCCAAGATATTCGATAGAGTTAAGGCTGCTAGACTAAAATGTTGCTGTTTCGCCGGAAAGGGGAAGCATCGATTGAGATCGCACATGAGTAGACAGCTTTACGAAGTAAAGATAGCAGTTTTATCGGCTGTAAACATTCGCTTACTAAATATAATAACAAGAGTGGTGTCAGGCACCCACAGGTAAGCATGAACACATCTAGCTCGGTCACCGCGGAAACTCGCTGTCAAAACGCTGGATTGAGGAAGCGCGGCAGCAGGAGCGAGCGAATTCATCCTTCGTGCTGCGTTTCGCTTAAACATGAACTAAGCGTCAAAACTAGAGCGCATATGAAACTATGAGCATTCGGTGCTTTTTGTGGACATCGCAGATCGCTTTGAAGATGAGGCCCGTGCAGCGGTGCACTTTGTCCACACCGCAGATCGCTTTCAAGATAGGGGGCCAGCGTGGCCGCGCCCTACCCAGAAGCCGCCGGAGTAGAACGCCCCTCTTCCCTCACCTACTTCTTCCGGTTCCTCACGCGCCACGGAAGACGGCGCCCTTCCTCCCCGCTTTCCTCCCTTGCGCTTGCGAGATTGAGTCACGGTCGTCGGATGACCCTCGCAGGCTTTCACTCCCACATACAGCTTACCAACATATGGAGTGCGCGACAACTTTATGATCAGGCTTGGACATTACAGGGAACATCACGACGACGGCGACAACGACGACAAAAATGCGCCTGGGGTGCCCATATAATTGCTATCGCAATAATATTACCTTTTCATAGGTTTCATACGTTTCAAGGTGTTTGCGTAGCCAGAAGCCTTATTGATCTCCATGATGGCCACTGTGAGGTTCTTGTCACGAACTTCAGCTACGAACACCGGCACCTTTTCCCCGGTACTGTCATAGCCTACGCCGACTCGATCGCCGATGTCACTGGGTGTTTTGTTTCCGCGTCAATCGACACTGCTGAAGCACTTATACGCAACGTCGACATTAGTCCAAAGCCTCCTGAAGAGAACAAACAACCCCTACGCGAGCTGTTGCTCGAGTTCCACTCTTGCTTTGCACGGTCGTTGAAGATACGTCAAACGTCGATTACGAAACACCGTGTCATCACTTATGACGATGTGCCCCCCATACGGCAACAGCCTAATCGTGTATCCCCGACTGAACGACATGCGATTCAAACGCAGGTGAAGGAAATGCTTCAAGACGGCGTAATACAGCCTTCGTGCAGTCTCTGGTCATCGCCAGTCGTCCTTGTTAAAAAGAAAAATGGCACACTTCGGTTTTGAGTTGACTACCGGAAGCTAAAGAACGTCACAAAGAAAGACGCGTACCCGTTGCCTCGTGTCGACGATTCTCTGGATAGGCTGAGGCGCGCGAAGTATTTCTCCTCTATCGATCTGAAAAGTGGCTACTGGCAAATTGAAGTAGATGAGTGGGACCGCAAGAAAACTGCGTTTGTGACTCCGGACGGCCTTTACGAATTTAGAGTACTCCCTTTCGGCCTCTGTTCTGCGCCAGCCACATTCCAGCGAATGATGGGTACAGTTCCCGCTGACCTCAAATGGAAAAGCTGCCTCGTCTATCTCGATGATGTCGTTATCTTTTCGGAAAATTTTGACGAGCACCTTCGACGCCTTCGGAATGTACTCGAAGGCATTCGATCGGCTGACCTTACCATCAAGCCAGGGAAATGCCATCTCGATTACGAGGAACTGAAGTTCCTTGGTCACGTCGTGAGTGCGGCAGGTGTTCGGCCCGATGCCGAGAAGACTGCCGCCGTAGCTGCTTTTCCCACTACAACCGACAAGAAAGGTGTCCGATGGTTTTGGGGCTTGTGTGCATATTATCGACGCATCATTGAAATTTTTTCAAGGATTGCAGAGCCGCTATTTCGCCTTACACGTGATGATGTGCCATTCCTCTGGACTGATGAAGAACAGACTGCCTTTGCGGAGCTACAACGTCGATTGTCTTCTCCTCCCGTGCTCAGTCATTTTGATGAGGATGCTGACACAGAAGTACGCATTGACGCCAGCAATATCGGTCTCGGAGCTATCCTGGTGCAACGGCAAGATGGGACTGAACGAGTTATCGCCTACGCGAGCCGCACTCTGTGACGCGTAGAGTCCAATTATTCCACCACAGAGAAGGAGTGCCTCGCGGTTATTTGGGCTACTACAAAGTTTAGGCCGTATCTCTACGGGCGGCCATTTAAAGTTGTGACCGATCATCACGCTTTGTGCTGGTTGACCAACCTCCGAGACCCTTCTGGACGATTGGAACGTTGGAGTCTGCGACGCCAGGAATTTAACATCACCATCGTATACAAGTAAGGCAGCAAACATGAAGATGCTGACACGCTATGAAGAGCACCGGTTGAATCTCAGAATCCTGACGAGGAAGATGACAGCGCCTTTCTGGGAGCCCTCAGTAGGCCGGACCTCCTCGCTAAACAACGATCGGACGTTGAGTTAAGGCCCATCATAGATCACTTAGAAGGCGGCATGGCGTCCATTTCTCGCCCACTTTCGCGACGGTTGTCATCACTTTGCCTACGAGAGGTCATGTTATACAAAAGAAGCACAGGTGTCGGCGACAAACCACATATTCTAGTAGTGCCTCAAGCCCTTCGCGACGACATCCTATTAACCAGCCACGATGAGCCGACATCTGGTCACTTGCGCTACTCAAGGACTCTGGACAGGATACGGCAACTGTACTACTGGCCTAGACTGACTGCTTGCGTCAAACACTACGTGAAAGGATGCCGTGAATGCCAGCGCTGAAAGTCACCACCCTTCAAGCCTGAAGGCCTTCTACAACCCATCGACCCTCCGCGTACGCCGTTTGATCAAGTTGGAATGGACCTTCTTGGACCATTTCCCTTGTCTTCCTCCGGCAATAGGTGGATAATTGTCGCAACTGATTACTTGATGCGTTACGCTGAGACGACGGCACTACCACGCGGGACAGCATCTGAAGTCGCCCAGTTTTTTTATGCATCACATTGTGGTTCGACATGGCACACCATCATTCATGATCACTGACCGAGGGACGGCATATACGGCGAAGCTTCTGGATGACATCTTCAAGCTGAGTTACACAAGTCATCGAAAGACCACTGCATACCACCCTCGGACTGACGGCTTGACAGGAAGACTAAACAAAACACTGGCAGACATGCTCTTTATGTAGGTGCATGTGCAGCACAAAACGTGGGACGAAATCCTGCCGTACGTAACGTTTGCGTACAACACTGCTACGCAGGAAACTACACGATTCACGCCGTTTCGCCTGGTTTATGGTCGACATGTTCAAACCATGCTAGACGCCATGATTCCGTATGGAGACATCGATCAGCTCAACCAGTTAGCTCCTGATGTCGAGAAGTACATTCAGCGTGACGAGCAAGCACGTCAACTTGCGCGTGTCCACATAAGACAGCAGCAGTGTACAGATGCACTAAGGTACAATCTTCACCATCGACCAGTTACCTATGAGCCTGGTGACCAAGTTTGGGTTTGGACACCCATTAGACGGCGAAGCCTCAGCGAGAAACTCCTGAGCAAGTACTTCGGACCATACACAGTACTAAGGCGTGTAAGCGAGGTGAACTATAAAGTGATTCCAGACGGAGATCTACCATCGCCCAAGTGCCGTTTACCAGGCGCAGAGACTGTACATGTCGTCCGCCTCAAGCCGTATTCTACACTGTTATTTTAAGTGTACCAGTCAAACAAACTTTTGTTTTGTTTTTTTTTTGCTGTCGTCGCGTGTTCCTCCAAGGAACTGCGAAGCGTTTTTTCTTTTTTGTTCTCGACGACAGTACTCATTTTTTGCCTCGTGTGCATGCCCGTATGTGTGCTAGCGCGTTTCCTTCTTTTTGTCTTATCTAATTTGCGTACTTTCCGTGTACGTCTTGTGTTTGAGCATGGAGTCGATGCTCCATTGGGAGGGGGAATAATGCCACCTGGTGTTTTGAGCCAGCGAACAGTCAGCATTGCGTGCCCAGCAAAACGGCGAAGAAGACGAAGAAGTGAAAGATCCCGCGCCAGCTGGAGGACCGTCGCTTAGTGTCTGGCATTTTTGGTGTCTTGCTGCTCGTACCGCTACTTACTCTTGCCTTAGCGCCTGACATATTTATTGAGGCTCTACGACTCTGAAAATAGTTCTCGACTGGTTCGAATAAAAACGAGCACTGTGCGAAACATTATTGAAACGCTTCCGTATGGACATTATTTGCATATAAAAAAGCAGAAACAAATAGTCGTTTTTACAGTGGCTTATTTAATACGTGTTGTCCTAACAGCCTCAACACCGCGGGGGACTCCCTCCTGGGTTGTGCTTCGTCATTCGCAGAAATGGCGTCCCACAGACTCGCTCGTGTGGTATACTTTCAAGCTGCTCTTTTACGTGAACGCAAGGAATAAGTTAGCGATTAATATGCTTGTAGCACTGCGGAAGGAGTGCGGTGAACGTTCTCGGATTGTAATGAGGAAAACACCTGCACTTGCGGTTAACAGCGAGTACACCTTGTAGAAATGGATGTCCCGAGAGGGCGCAAGAGATGGCGTCACCACCCCGTGCGACACGCTGGACGAGTGATCCTTCTTAAAGGTCCGCGTCCGCTGTCTCTTCCACCCTCCTTATTTCTCTTTATCTCGAACTATATTGAAGGTGCACGATGCAAAATTATTTATTTGTGCATACCGGAGAAACAAGCATCGCTATCTTCAGAGCTTGTTTCTTGGTATTTGGGTGTACACGTCAGCCTACCTATGCTCCCATTAATTCCCCTTGAAAGTGTGCTGAGCTTGCGTATTATAAATGACGCGCAAGCTGCTCTCTTCTGTTGTGTGGATAATCCTGCTGTCAAAACAGTGGCACTACATTTTTCTAAATGATGGCCTTGCGCGTTCATATTTTTCGGAGAGGTGGAGCTGAGGTTTATGTGTTATATGTGATTTGTGATTACTTACACGTTAAACATGAGTGCGCATGCCTTGTAGCTGAAGATGAATACACACACATATATATATATATATATATATATATATATATATATATATATATATATATATATATATATATATATATATATATATATAAAAGTTAAGGGACGCATTGTATTCTAGAGTTTTACGCGCCAAAACGACAATCTTATTATGAGGCACACCGTAGTGGGGGACGCCGGATTAATTTTGACCAACAGGGGAGGGGATCTTTAACGTACCACCAATGGACAGGACACGGCCGCATTTCAATGGCCGCCGTGGCCGGGATTCGATCCGGTTACCTTGTGTTTAGTAGCACAATGCCACAGCCGCTAAGCCACCATGGCGGTTACCTACGAGACGCCTAGGCAACTGAAGTTTACTGCGCGTTTTTCAGTTTCTGCGAGGTTCCGATCCTCAAGTCTTCTGATTCGTCATGACTTAAGGCGTCATGGAACTTCCGCTTACTCAGCAAGGTCAAGCATTGTGGCTTTCAAACGTGATCGCCGCTGAAATCTTCACCGCATCTCTTATCGCAATGCGCCATTTTTTTCCTTGCTGGCTTATGAAATTCGCGCGTGCAGCGATTCCTACAGATTATGTCATCTGCATGATGGTTCGTATTGCTAGATGTGCCATTCATTAAAACAAATTTCAGATACTTTTCTGTTCACTGTCCTTTCAAGAAGGGGCTTCTCTCCAAAGTAATGCTGTGGCCTGAAGGTTTCAAAATTCTGCCTCATGAGCGTCGCTCAAACATTGCCCCCATATACAGAAGTATAAAAAAACAACAACAAAACAACGGAAGCTCATGCTCGCATTCAATGTATAACTGTTATGGCGTTTCCAAAGATGCACTAAATAAAAATATATTGTCCTGGGGTAAGTCGTAACCCCACAGTTTTCCAGACTTTGACAAGAACAAATACAAATGCGACGTCGCGAAAACTTTCGCTCCGCTGAACTATAGCTCGGATTTCTCGAGCTGGGACACGATCTCCATTTTTTCTTTTCTTATACATCCTGATGTGTCTCACTGATCTCGCCTACCGTAGTATTCTTCCGGAGCGCTCTTGGGGCGTGTGTATGCATATAAAGAGCAAAACATCAAGACTAAAGTTTCTGCTGCTTCAGATGACAACATTTTCAGCCACAGCTCAAAAGCATTCGATGCTTTCGCAATAGGAAACCATGTCAGTGTCAGCGACTGTGTGTGTGCATCAAGCCGGATTGAAAGCTGACCTAGCCAGTTTTTTTTATTTCTGGTAAGTAGGGCACTCATAGAAATGAATCACGTACCGAAAAAGCTCACATGAGTGATGCTGCGGCTCATGTGTTTATCAAAAATAGATCATTAAATGAAATGGTGAAAGTAGTAGTTAAACGATGAAAAATGAAAGACGTTAATAAAGGCAGATGTCCCGAAATTACCAAATTGCAGAAAAGGCTTTCAAAGTCTCGAAGTGTCACTAGGTGGAACAATGCTCTTAACGTCTCAGCCTTTGATGCAAGTTATTTTTCATTTCAGTTTATATAAAATCTAGTTTCAATAAGGTATGATTGGATATACAGCTTGGTTTAATGCATTTTTTGATGCTTATGTTTGCCTGAGCTCCTGCAAATATTTTTAAATCTTGAGCAGTACAGCGCTTCCACGTTTTCCACATTTATTCACCGTGAGAATGAGCGGTTTCTTTATTTTAATCAGTTCTTTTTCAACGGTATTGCCGTTAAGCTTGGTAGCTTGGTAAATTGTATCTATTGTCGACAACAAACTGTTTCGTAAGGCTTTAGCTAACATTGTATAATTAGGAATTATTAACATGTTATTTCATTTACTTGCCGTACTTACAAGCGACTAAGGACGACACTGGTTAACATTGTAATAACAGGAATTATCAAGATGCCACTTTTTTTACATTGTGTGTCGTACTTACAAATTTTGGGCAAGATATTACATAGTATTGTATAATTAGTAATTACTAACACACTGTATTGTTTATTTTCCGTACTTTATTGTTATACTTCCCGTTTTCCCACTCCCCTCTGTAATGCCTTCGGGCCTTGAGGGTACCATAAATAAATAAATAAATAAATAATAAATAAATAAAATGAAATTTTTGTATTAAACAATATCTATCGTCGTAATAGGCTCGCGCATTTAGGCTAAGACATAAACCGTACAGCGCACCTCCAACCCGCCCCCCTACAAAAAAGTAAAAAATAAAAAGGAAAACGGCAGAACCATGAAAAGACGTGCCATAAAATTACTCAAAATAATACATCTTTTACAACTTTACACCAACGCTGCGAGCTTCAAGTAAACCACATACGCTGCAAGGACAGGACGAGAAGTCAGCAGAAATATCTGGAACTGCAGAACAGTCAAATACAGCACATTGTTCAGAACAATGATCAGTTGGCCTAACCGAATCCAAACCTCTACGCTCGTCAAGGAAAACAAATATATGAAGGCCCGTAGAGATATTTTTTGTCATATTTACAGCGCTGCGCGACGGTTGTACATATAATTTTGGTAGCGCCCGGTAAGCATGGAACTAAGGTGCCTCACTGCTTCCGGCCGTTATCCATGTTCTAGACATAGCCAAAAACCAGAGCATGATTGCAAATTTTTTGTGCTTCCTGCAAAATTAACTGCAACAGAAAAAGCAAAGACACAAAACGACAGGTTACCACAAGCGCCATACTCATTTCTAGGGCTTATTTTCAGAAACACACCCTCCAACTACCCACACCCCCATACCCACTCGCCCAACTGTTCTTATTAACGTTATTCTAGAGCAGTCAAAAATCGCCTCACCATGATAGCTTAATATTGGTTACTTAACACACGCGTTGAATTAAGACCATTCAGGATCAGCATGGTTGCCACAAAAGTGTAATTAAAATCAGATGATTTATGGTGATGCCTCAAGGAAATGGCAAGTCGAGCACGTTGATAGGTCAACAACTTCAAATTCAGTGTGTGCAAAAATAACAAAGGACGATAAAATCTAAAAACACGGGTGCTATGGTGCGCACTACGCTAGAACTGGGTGCTGCCTTTATGGCTGCTAAATGGAACAGTGCAGTTCTGTGAAAAAATTCGCCATCGTAAAGTGTGACCGTGGATTATTAACGCTGCCCTTGCAACACCCCGTTTCAGAAAACCAAGATTCTTTCTTCAAGTAAGAACCAAATACCCCGAGAATTGGTCGAAGTGAACAATATGGGTAAATATTTTTATTCGCGTGTTGGGTAAACGCCAATCGCCTTTCGCGACAAAGGAGTACATAACGAGCGTCCAAATTTGCTGCTCGCCATACATAACTTTTGTGCAAGACAGACTTTGTATCTGTGTGTATAATCCTGCAAGTGTAATAACACGTTGAGTTGGGAGCCAGCGCCACCTTTTCTCTACATGTCATCTCTGGCGGCGTGCGCAGGATTGAAGGGAAAGTGTTAGAATCGGGGGAGTGTTCTGTCGAGTTCATGCAGATAGCACGCTGAAAATGGTACTGATGTTGGAGATATCGGTCAAAATATTCCGTAAACCAAAGAAATGAAAGCTTCGCTTGCGACATTCAGAGGGGCGTGCCCAAAAATACAAAAGAGAGAACAAAATAATATAGAAGAGAGTGGGAACATAGCAGAGAATGAAACATTAGTCATATAAAACGCCGGGCGGCCAATGGCTCCGTGATCAATTGCACTACATGCAGCACAAATTTTTCATCGGTGCGGCTGATGTTGGAGCACGCGACACCATGCGATACAAACCAAGCGAGATGAAAAGCCAGGAACACGCAGAATGCGAGCCACAACAGGAACGGGAAAGGAACCGAGCAGTCAATAGCTGAGGGTGTTTGGGCACGAACTTCCAATTCGGTACTCTATTCTGGTTTCGCGGATAATGCAACCATGCCGCCAAGAATCATTAGCTGGTTCCGGTTCATGCTTTTCTGCGAATGCTCCAGACTTTGTTCTCCTAGGCATACGGACAAAATCAGACGCGAATGTGAAAGTTCAAAAGAGTTCTTTGAACGGGAAAGGTACTTTATTACATCCGGGCGTCTTTTTGACGGCTTGTGGCGCCGACATTATTACTGCGTTGTCGCAAGGGGTAAAAACGTAAAACCGGTGCCGGCGGACTTGGCGTTGAAGCGAGTGTCATATAATGAGGCCAAGGGGAGAGACTGCAGCTCTTTTCTATAGCACAGCGAGATTTTCTTCGTGATTCAACAGAAACGCGACGTATATCTGGTTGTCTGGGATCCTTTTTGTGCTACAAACATATCAAAAATAAAAGAAATCCAGCGTCTAGTAGTCGGATTTATACTCAATAAATACCGGCGGGACGGCTCCCCTTCTCATCTCTCGTACTTGCAGACCTACCCCCATTACAGGTCAGGACTAAATAGGAAGGCTGAAACATTTTTATTTTATTGTCAATCATCACGTTCATATAAAATACGCTGACTGTTTTTAAATTCGTAACAGTGAGACCCCCATGCACCACTATTCAATGTTTATTTGTTCCCCTGCTGTTGGTACTTACTGATTTAAGTATAGCTTCTTTGTAAGAGCATCAGCGAATGGAATTCTCTTTCCGAAGAAGCCCTTTCATCCTTATCAATTTATTCATTCGTAAAACACATAGCTAACATCCTGATTTGTAACAGCTAAAATATATTTTTTTCCTATATGGGACTAAAGAAACCGCTGTTTTATACATTCAAGCACAAAAGTGACGGGAATACCAGTGCATTTCGACGGACACTTTGAATATTATAGTCCTTGAACTGGTGCTGTCAAGAGAATTCGTTCCAAGTGGATACTTCGTGCGAACTCAGCGGCTATAATTCGTAGATCGAAATCTGTGGCGTAAAGTAATTAAAAAGTTAATTAGCGTATTTTTTTAAATAATAAATTAACCATTTTGATTAACCGTTGAAGTAATGACCGCCTCATCGAGTAATTTAGATCATGAGTTAAAACTATATCTTAGGCAATTTTTTAAAAATTTGGTGCAGCTAAAGACAATGTAAAATTTTAAATTATATTATTTCAAACTCCAGCATATTGCTTGTTTACTTAAAAAACAGTAAATGCAGCATGTTCCTTGTCTCAGCCCTGGGTAAACGCGTGTATAACGCACAAATTGTGCAGTCGGGAAGCAGCAATAATGCCCCCCTTAGCGTCAAAGTTAAATCGCCAGTTAGGCCCATATAGCAGCTCTTCGTTTCATCCACATGTACTCGAAACACCGCCAATTCCACACACCCTTAGTCTTACTGCCATTTTGTGCCGTAGGTTCATCAATTATCAATTACACTCTAAATGGGATTCATGTTCTCAGCCACTGCTACACATTTCAGCAATTATAAGACTATCAACGTGGTGCTGTGCCGAAGGAACACTACGCTGAGTCATTGTTACGCCAAAAGCGCCTCCAAAATACGTTGAAACTGAGTCTCTCACTTGATAAGGCAGTGGTAGCTTTGAAGCCCCTTTTCACAGCCTTAATGTGTTCTCCCATTGAGTACGGAAGATCGCTGACGCGGTTTCAATAGAAACAACATTCAGTAGCGCTGCCGCAAGTATTCTCCTCTAGAAAAAAATTCACCGACGATTGAGATACTCCGTAATGCGAAATTTGAGCGCAGCTCTATAGGTGTTGCAATTTCGCGATATATTGGCTGGGGAGGGACGATCTGTCTCGTGCGGCACATTGCAAACGGAGCGATGGGTGGCAAGACTGCCTCGCTAGTCGAGAGATCGCGAGAGGCAGCACGTGGGTGACGCGTGGGCGCGATTCAAAGCAGCCCCCGCAGACAGACCTTCGCTCATGCAGCGCTTTGTTTCCATATCTGGTTTCGGTGTATGCACTCGCCGCAAGCCATCGGTGAACAGACGACGGCGCTCTACTCTGTTGCCATTTCGTAGCGGTCATCGACGCAGAGCCCGTCTTGAGCGGCACTAAGCTCTCATTCTCACGCTTTAGCCATACCCTCCTCCCCGGCTTTCCTCCTCACGCTTTCTTCACTGTCGCTGTCTTTGATTCCCCGCTGCGTTCGGCCCTCGCTCCTTCATCCTTCCTTGTGCTCGTTCGCTTAATTACGCCTAGGTATGACACCGGCAGGAAACGCTGGAATGGGCGCCTAAAAGCTGCGCTCTGAGAAGAACCATCAGTCGGACAACTGATAACGTAATACAGAACACAACTGGCTGCTGCAGAAAGGACCGACGAATGGGTGCTTTCACGCTCGGAGAAGAAAGTGTTGAGTTTATCACGTGAAGGAAAGAATGCTACATTCGTTTTCCCTTTAGGGTGCATCTTGGCTCTCGAGATTTGATGCACGCTTTTTCACGAGGCCGACGGGGCTTCTACAGCAATATTCTGCAAGGTACCTGCTGCGTAGGAATAGTACGGAAGATACAGCTTGAAACGGAAACAACAAAAAGCGACCTCACTGTGCCAGAGGAGCCCTTTCACCTTTGGGCATCACTACGGAGAAAGTGCAGTGAAACAGATTCCACGCTGTCGTGACATAGCTCCCTTATTTCCCGCGATGCATGCCCTTTGCGGCTTTCAAAAGCACGATCCGTTCCTCTTCAGAAAATACAGCGTCCGTGCCGAGGTTCGACCAAGAGTGCATTTCAGCGTTTTCTGGTATTGAAGCTACCTAATATGAACACATTAAAAAGCTGCGTTTTCAATGCCTATCAGGGGCTTTTATTCAACTTTATTTATTGTTTCCCGATCCGTCTTCCTAAAAGAAACTGTGTAGGCGCTTGAGAAGCAGTGCCGAGAGGAATGAATACGAAGACAGCACTACAGTTGTATATGCGGATATAGTCACGCGTCTTGCCCACCGCTAGTAAAAACAAAATGAGAGCACAAGACAAACGTTTATTGAGGGGAAAACCAAAAACATAATCATGGCAGAAACCATCCTAGATGATTATATAAGTCAATGCCAATCACTTCTCCCCATGCGCGGACCGCGAGACCATCAGGGCGTTCAATCGGAACCAGGGGCGGTCGCAGACGCTAGACAGCGGTCAAAATTTGTCTTGGAGAAGGCGCTTTTCAAATTACGAGCAGCGCAAACGCCGGTCCTCCAATCCGCGCCGCTTGGTCAGGGCGGCCAATGCAAGGCCTGTTCGCTGGGCGTGCCGCTGTCATTCGGCCGTGCGCAGCAGCTCTTGCTCGCGCTCCCAAGGGCGCATGTATCTCTTCCGTCCGTCGCTTCACTTCATGCCTCGCCAATTTGGTACGCAGTGGCACCTCTGAAGCCCTTGCACAGTTTTCGAACTCTTACGCTCATTTCTCGCTTCAGACTTTCGACGGCTGTTTGTTGTATCCTGAAGTAGAGACATACGCGCAACATAGCGCACCTTGCGCAACTGAGGGCCGTGTATTAGTGGCGCGCACACTCGTACCGGAGAGTGAAGAAAGGAGGCGCCAAGCCAATAGGAGGTTGCGAATGTTCGCGCGGGTGTGTTCACGCATCGGCGACAAACTTTGTGACCTTGCATGGCCTCGTGTTCTACCTCGGCGCTGGCTAGACGATGAAATGCTTCGCATTTGAAAAGCGCCTAGTCCGGCCACATCAACATGTGTGAGCGCGACCGGTGGTCGTGGAACAGAGTGAATCGTTTATGTGTGGTCGGCATTTAAAGACT
Organism: Dermacentor andersoni; assembly: GCF_023375885.2. Taxonomy (NCBI): domain Eukaryota; kingdom Metazoa; phylum Arthropoda; class Arachnida; order Ixodida; family Ixodidae; genus Dermacentor; species Dermacentor andersoni. Next base: position 57,856,955 of record NC_092824.1, read on the forward strand.
GCCAAGGAACATGCCGAGAACTAACATGAGATATCGTTATGCCTGATACGATTGGCCCGTCGAAAGTACGAAGCTACTATCGTGGTAGGATTGCGCTTGTGCAAACACGATAACAGTCGTCACTTTAGAGCAACAGCGGCAAAGCCCGAAAGGCACGTACGAGAGCTCCACACTTCAAAGAAGAAAAACATTGTCCTGATAATTAAAATGAGAAATCAAGTAAAACAGCAAGCAAACTCCAATTTTTGAAGAAAACAAAAGTACGTCAGGAAAGGCTCGAGACGTGTTCTAACGTCTCAATTTAAAAATGGGTAGGAATTCAAGTGCGCAACGTGAACAATTTCATGCCGTGCGCGTCATCGCTGAGAGTTCATCACCCTTTCAGGAATGAGTTCGTAGTTCAGAGCACCCACAACGCTGACAGACTCGTAGGGTCCGTAATGGCGAGGAAGAAGCTTCCCGCTGAGCCAACCTCAGCGAACTGGGTCCCACACCTAAATGTGCTCAGCGTGTGTGTATGGCGGTGTCGAACGTCCTTGTGCCCGGTGTCAGTCGCTACTTTCTTGGTATATACACTCGAAATGGCTGCCGGGCCTCTTAGGCGCACTGCTTAACATTGCGACGTCCTGAGCATACAAGTGGCAGCATGCCATCGAGAGTTGCTTCCCGGCCGTAGACAAGTTTAAATGGCATCAGCCCGATTGCTTGTTGGATTCACTTATTTATTTTAAGCGAAAGTGATATCCCACTATTTCTACGCGACGTCAACGTACATTGACACAATGTCCGCCAGAGTCTTCTTCAGCTGTTTTCAGCTGTTTTCAGCTGCCGTTAATTTGCGGTTGGTATGTGGTAGTTCTACGATGAGCGTTTTTGGCTTCAGCGCGAAATCGCTTGCATCAGGTCATTGCATAATGGCGTACTCCAGCCGGGAATGATGGCCTCAGGCGCACAATGGCGAAGAATAATTTATGAACAGAAAATGTGGCGGCTTCCTCAGTGGTAGCTCATGAAAGTGCGCGCGTTTCTGAGTACAGTGAAGTAATCCATCTCGTTGAAGTAATGCGCCGGTTCAATCCAGTGGATGGAGGGACGGGCGCAAAAAAGTCCATTCTGACCTGCCGGGAAGGCCTTCGCTGTGGCTCGAGCAGTTTCAACAGTCCTACAAAAAAATTATGGGGTTTTACGTGCCAAAACCACTTTCTGATTATGAGGCACGCCGTAGTGGAGGACTCCGGAAATTTAGACCACCTGGGGATCTTTAACGTGCACCTAAATCTAAGTACACGGGTGTTTCCGCATTTCGCCCCCATCGAAATGCGGCCGCCGTGGCCGGGATTCGATCCCGCGACCTCGTGCTGAGCAGCCCAACACCATAGCCACTGAGGAACCATGGCGGGTTTTCAACAGTCCTACAGGTTTCGTAGTGGGTGTCTTGCGGTGGTGACGCTCCCTGATATAGTGCTTGACTTCTTCAGCAGTACGGAGCCAGTAATCACGCGCTGCGATTCACTCAAGCGTTCGTGCACAGGCCGAGGCTTCCGGGTGTTGCTTCACCATTAGATGCATGCGACACTTTTTGACATCAGGACGATGGTACAAAGACAAGATAGTTCTTCGCAGGGTGAAAAGATAATTTTCACTCGGACGCCATCTCTCAAACAGAATGCGTAAAGATTGCAATTTTTCTGTTATTTAATACATAGCGTGGGCCTCAGTGTGGTCCACGCAGGTCGGACACGCGTAGCAAACAGTCAAATAAGTATACAGCACAATTGTGAAAATTGTAACCAGCAGTATAACACAGTTGAAAACAGAATTTCTACACAACTGCAACACAATAAACAGAAACAATAAAAACAAAATATAACACTAATGCTGTGTACATGAAAAAAAATAAAAACAACTGTGATCAACATAAGTACACTTCGTAAGCCTCGTTTAGGCGGTTCCAAAGAGATAATGTACGTCGAAAAAATGAAAACGGATACTTGTCATTTTCAGTGCAATAGGGAATTAGAGAATGGGTTCGATGATGTCTTGTATGTGTCCTGGATAGAGGATGTAAATAAATTATGCGGTCATGGGCGAACTTATGGTTTAGAAGCGAATAAAGGAAGTTTAGGCGGGTCATCGCCCGCGTATTTCGAGTTTTTCAATAATGCTGGCGCTCATGAACTCGCTTGGCGAGTCTGTAACATTGAATTTAGAATAATTCAACCTTGCAGCCTTTATTTGGTTAACTTCTGGCTTACTGATATTAACTTTAGTAAAAGAATCCCATACGACGCAAGAATGTTCTTGTTTGGGACTTAACGACGTCAAATGAGTGAGGAGTTTAATGATCGAAGGTGAATTTCTAAGCTTATGCTTTCAAGAACACAACTTGCGCAAGGAGGAAGAACAAATGTTGTCTATATACATGTTCCAGGAAAGATCACTAGTTATATTAATGCCGAGGTATGTGCAGGTGCTGATCTGTTTGAGTGAACAGGAGCCCAGTTTGTACGCATATTTGAATTGTGTTTTTATTGCGATAGCAGTTTTATGGACACTGCAGGCGCATTTCTGCCGTGTCCGGCCATGTCGCCGTTGCCTTCAGATTGCGTATAAGGAAAAGCATGTACGGGTGAGCCAGCGAACGCGGTTTAATCTCGCGGGCGCGAGCGTGGAACGCGGCCCGGATGCGCGCCCACTCGTGTGGCGCGCGTGGGAGGGGGGGGGGCGTTCTTCTCCGGCTGCTGCGACGGTGCCTCGGTGTCCTCCTAGCCCACCGCTCCGTACAAAGTGGGCACAACGGCGGCGTCTACTACGGCGTTGGCCCCGCGAATCGCGGGCGCCGTAATAGACGCCTTTGGTGGACACCGTAGAGGCGCGTTGCCGGCGCTCGTGTATCGAGAGGGGGTCTACGACGTGGCTAAATTGCGCGCCCGCGCGGGTCTCATCTTCAAAGCGATCTTCGATGTTTGTAGAGTGCGCGTAGTACCGGTAGCTTTGTGTGCGCTGTGCTTTCGGCGTATTCTCGGTGCTGCCGCGACTCCTAGCTCAATCGTTTTCATAGACAGTTTCCGCTGTCATCGAGCGATGTCTGTTCGTGTTTACCTCTGCGCGGGCCACACCGTCCTGGTTAATTCAGTGAAAACACGCTGATGGGCTAGCTGGTTTGAATCCATGATAGATTGTTTAAGCATGACTCAACGAGATCGTAGAAATAAGCAGACTCAACGTTCTCGTTTAGTCACGCTTACACATTCTATGAATTATGGTTTACTTAGTAAGGAAATGTTTACAAGTTTATACGACCGCAACAACTACTATCCTAAATTCGTACAGCTATCTACTAATTTTCTAACGAAATGAGTGCTTCTACTTTCGGGCAGAACTGCGAAGTTTTTTGCGAGTAAAGGTACGTCCTCACTTGTGAAATTAGGCGCGCACAAGTGGCGCGTGTATTTAGGCAGCACTTGTGGTGTCGTCTTCTCGTCTCGTGTCCCGTCTACGTTTGCGCTGTTAACAACGGGAGGGAAAACCAACAAGCCCAAGCTGCTATTCCAGAGAATTATTGCCGCAAAAGCGGCTTTCGCTGCGCGCGTTTGTAAGCGCGACGCCTTGCGCGCGCTTATCTCCGCAAGTGAGGACGCACCTTAATACAACGTGAAAAGTTCTTTTAACGTTTTCAACCACACCATATTTCTTACACAATTCAATACATTATCTAGTCTGGAAGTCAGGTTATTTTCATCATCAATACAAGTAATTTCACGGAACACCCCACAATCATTAGCTGACACTCCCTGGTGTTACTACGTTAACAATGTTTTTCACATGAATTAAAAACAACAAAGGTCCTGGAACGCTGCTCTGGGGCACGCATGATGTTACAAGAATGAAGCTGGAATCATTTCCGTCCACAGAAACAAACTGATTCCGTTCGGTAAAATAATCTGAAATCCGTGCAAATATTATATTAGACAGGCTAATAAAGTATAGGTAGTTTTTATGAATTGCCCTATTAATGGCTTACTAAAATCTAAAAATTTGACACCCATTTCACCATTCTTATCCAGAGTTTCTGCAAATGTATGAGGTATTCTAATAACCTGCGTTACGGTAGAATAACCTTTCTAAATCCATGCTGATAATTTGTTATTATAGACCTTTCTTCTAGAAATTCTGCGACGCGTTTAGCGATTACGTTTTCAAGGAGTTTGCAAATTGATGTCAACAAACCACGGTAGTCTTTTTAGTAATAAATACTTGTTTTTCTTGAAGTAGGGAATAACTCCGTCTACCTTCGACTCCCTGGGTAGTTTTCCAGTTAACAGTGAAGACTGAAAGAACAGTATGATAAATTTAATGATAATTTCACAGTAGCGACTGACCGCACTTTAATATTCTTGGGAAGGTGTCAGTTTGTCCTTCAAGGTAATCAATGAGGCTACTCAGTTAACCGTCGATAGGTTGTTGCGCGGCGAAATTGGAGGTGGTGACCATGCCCTGGAACATTGTACTCGGATACAGTTGCTAGGCTAGGGCTCGGGACACGATGTCAGGGTCTGAATACTATATTCTATTCTTGTAAACTACAGACATGCCGAACTTCTACAGCCCCAAACTCCACAGTGCCACGCTTCTGGTCGGATCCATCATATGGGCCCGTCAGCAGAGAGCATTATCATGACTAACGACGGTTAAAGATCTATCGTTTTGATGTTTCGATGTTGCTCGTAGTACCCCCAGACATTTCTTTAGGACGGTGGAATAGTTTGAATCTGCCTTTGTTAAAGAAAAACTGGCATAGACGACGCACCGTCTGAAGAACGGCACCTAGGCCGATGGTCCTAGAATCACCTTGGACTTGCGTTTCGGCATTGTCATCAAAGTGCGCCATTATGGGCGATGACTGGAGATGAAGCTGAAGCTCTCGCTATTCTTCTTCTTGGGGTGCTTGCCACACAGACGAGGCAACTTCTTTTGTCCGGCCTGTCAACGACATAAAGATCCGCTAGAAGTCTTTGACAAATCATCAGTAGTACGCGCAAATCCCGAAAAGTTTTTGAATACTAAACTTTTCTGGGTTGCTGCAGAAAGTCTCGAATGGAGGTGGTGTTGCTTGGATGTGGTAAAACACCGGCACAGCTAACAACGTGGCCCAGGAATCTCAGCTGCTCGAAGGCGAAGTGGCATTTTTCTGGGTGTGGCTTGAGTCCAGACGCCTTAATTGGATGCAGACCGATTTCTGTCTAGACGACTAAGGTGTTCCTCGAAAATACAAGCGAAGACTATGACACCGGCAACACACCAGACATGTCCGCCATATTTTCAGGGCAGGGAACACGGTGCCCATTACTCATTAAAAAGCTATGGGGGCAGTGCAGAGTTCAAATGGTCTGGCTTTTTACAACTTGTATACTCGATCTGGAGTAATGAAAGCCACCTATCTGGCCTTCTTTTCCATCCACATCAACCTGCCGATAGTCGCTCTTTAGGTCTTCGGGTGAAAAGTATGTGACATTGCAAGGGCGATACACGACGTCACCTTTTAATACGACTTCATCGTTTTTATGCTATTCAATCGGTTGTAGTCACTGTAAAATCTTTAAGGTATTGTTGCTTGTTTTCAGAAGCAGGACGGGAGAGGCCAAGGGCTTTTAGAGAGATCAGTGACGTCGTGGAGCATTTATTCAACCAGTCTTCATTATGATTACCATTTTTAACGACAGTATTGGCCGACTGGTGAATTCGCCATGCGATTTATTCTCTTACGATTCAATGTGTTGGAAGCGTCATCTGGAGAATGCTTGATGGTGCAGTGAAGCAGTCCTTGTATTTATGAAACAGTTTCCGGAGCCGTTTGGGTCGTGTACTTCTCAGCGCAAGGTATACACCAAACGAAACGCATGGTGCTCGTGGTGTGAGTTCGTTTAGAAACGTGAAGATGTTGCTACGTTCGGGGACGGTCTCGCACGAGACCGTTTTGGTGACCTTGCTGAGATGACGATATTGTGGGCATGAACTCGGGGTCAGCATGTTGGCTGTTCCTTTGACGAGGCGAACATTTCCCTTTGCTAGAGACAGCCGCTCCTCCAACGACAAAATTTGGTTCGCTTCGACCAATCCTTTGGTGCCAGCGGTAGTTCTTGGTGCGCCTTCCAATCCGAGTACTCTAGCCTGGTGGCAAGGTAACATGCTCATCGCATCGAGAATGGCAAGTGGAGCAGGTGAAGCCGGGTTCACATCTTGCATGCTGGCCTTGTCCCGCGAAAGGGTTATGGTCTGCGCATCAAGATTAACGAACGCGTTGTACCCCGGAAGGTCGTGTACGCCTAGAATAACGTGACAAGAGCGCAGTCCAGAACGATGAAAAGGGTAGAATATGCGTGTTCTCGCGCTTCCACACCAGAGAGAGAGAGAGTGAGGACTATAAGGAAGGCAGGGATTTTAACCAATCTGCTGCAACACGAGAAGTGTAATGTCCCTTTGGTGTCACTACGTGCCTGGCATCTGTTCGTGTGTGCGGGCCGTACCAGGAAGTGAGGAGTTTCTTTAGACGGGCGGCGAACACTGCACACGCTATGGAGAATTCAGCAGCAGTCTGTACAAATGCATATACATTCCGGATGTTGATCTTCACTGCTAGGTCAGTGCATATTACCCTGGCACTGCAGCAATACGTAGTGGTTGGCGCGGCGATTCTCTCAGAAGTTGCTGCTCAGACTCGTCTGTTGGATGGAGATTAGCGGTCGCGCCATTGACACAAGAGGAACTGTTTACGGAGTTCCTCTTGTGCTACAGCCTTGACAGTTTCTCAAAGGCTGCTAATGCTCATAGTGCCAAGCTCGGCGGGAAACGTACCGTAGACTACAGCTACGTGTCCGTACTGTCCTCTGACGCAAACTGTTTTATACCGGTGTTATTTGCTGGAATAATCCTGCAGACACACAATATAAGGTGTCCGAACTTCATGCGCCAACATAAAAGAAATATGCAAATGCGATGTAGCTGGATAGAACCAAGGTAAGGTTGTTTGCCATCGCTTGGAGATACTCAAAGTATTTTGTCTTTCAAGCATTTTCTCGTTCAAATATTGCATTTTCTTAACAATAACAGATACATTGGAGACCTCATGTATCACAGTACTTCTTTTAAGGCTTACGGAGAGCGTTGCTGTAATACGTACTCAGTTCAAGTGACACGCAAATGTAGGAGCTACACGATGTAATTTAATGCCCGTTTTCACAATTTGTCACTGACCGTACTTTAAGTTCACTGTGTTGTCAGTTGTCCTTGCGCCTGTCTATGATTGATTGTAGGGGAATGGGCTTCGTCAGGCATCTTGTCTTCTGCTGTTGTCCTAATGTGTACTGTTAAAGTGACATACTTTAAATAAAGCTTCCCTTCACAATCCACCTTATTCCACCTTAATCCAGGTTAGTCCACCTTAATCTATTATAATGCACCTCAGACAACAATAATTTATTTTATTCCGCATTATTTTACCTTAATCCACGTTAACCCACCTTAATTCATTTTAGTCCAAACTAACTCACCTTTATCCATCTGATTCTTCCTTAATGCTCCTTTACTGCACCTTAAAGCCCTTTAACCAACCTTAGTCCATATTAGTTCAATATTATTCCAATTAATTTCGCCTTGGTCCAATTTGTACCACGCTTAATTCACTTTCTTACACAATATTCACACTTAATTCACGTTAATTTGTACCAATCCAAATTTCCACGTTATTCCAATTTCATCATCATCATCTTCAGCCTGGTTACGCCCACTGCAGGGCAAATGCCTCTCGCTTACTTCTCCAACTACCCCGGTCATGTACTAATTGTGGCCATGTCGTCCCTGCAAACTTCACTTTAGTTCACCTTAACTCATGCTAATCTACCTCAATGCACTCAAGTACACAGAATCCACCCCAAATGTAATCTACACTATAACATTTTATTCCACTTCTATTCAATTTATTGCACTTCAGTTCACCTTAATCCACTCCGATAATTCTTACTACCACTCGCTGCGGACAACGCCTACTTTCGTGCTTCATAAGAAATACAATGTGTTCGCATTAGTATATCTGAACCATATAAGGCGTTCTACTGTCGCCAAAAAACAAATGTCAAAGGATAGCAGTTTCTGTGAAGGCTTGATTGAAACATTTCGTGGTCGTGGGAAAAAAGCCATCACTAGGACCACATACACAGCAGACTTGGAGCACTGCAGATATCAGGGAGACTAACACTTTGCGGAAATTTCACGCCCAACAGGCCACATCCCCGATGAGCTTCGGTGGTTGCGGGCTGTGTCTTCTGGTTGGGCGTTCGTTCACCGTCCGAAATGCCACCGACCTCTGAGGGCTCATGCGCTTCCCGTCTTGCAACACGGAAAGACAAGCAGTCAGTGAGCTGATGAGGATGATAAGGAGTGATGAGTGGCTAAATGGGTGTCGTCACGGTTAATAACGGTTTGACGCGGATGAATGAAGTGCTAAAAAGCGATAAGGGTTTATAATGATCGGAGCTATCCTGATAATGTTAATAACGTCGGAAAGCGTTGATAAGGGTCGATCTAACCCGATAAGGTTGATAATAATCGAAACTTGTTGATAAGGGCTTATACAGGTCGGATCAAGTTTGGTAACATCGGTAGTGACACCGGGCTTCATGGACATGAGCAAGTGACACAATGCATACGCATATTTTAGCAACTCCCAGAGGACTTTCTGTGTGAATTAAAAAAAAAAATCTAGTTTCATCCAGTTTCATCTAGTCAGCGTCGAAGTGCGGCATCTGCTACACCACTAGTGACGCTTTTCATCGCGCCAGCGTTGTGAGACGCCTGGTAGCTGCCAGAGCGCTGTTCCTCCTGCGCAACAGAAGAAGCCTTGCGTGCTGCTTTCAGTCACGTCGCAGCCGCATGTAGTTTCAATACCATCCGAACAGTTGAAGCTCAACGCTAAACCTTGCAATCGCTGTGAGTGCTTCGCCATGGATTCGTCCTATGGGTGGAGCTGCAAAGCTTTAACGACGAGCGAGGAATTGACAACTTAGTGCGAGCATTACAAGAAAACGGCGTAACACACTTGATATTGGCTCTTAAATTAATGATAATAAACGATAACCTAGTTTGAAAAATATTTCAACGCTGATACGAAACTGATTTAAGGAATCAGCTTAGGTCTGAATTGCAATCTTTTCTTTTTAGAGCATACAGCCTTCTGTGCTCATAAGGCAAATAATTTTGTTACAATTTGGTGAGAAACTTGCGCGTCTTTTGTGGACTAGACAGAAGAGTTTCACGTAGAAAAAACATACTTCGACTGCGAAGTACACGGTACACGATGGATTGCTGGCAGATATGTTTGTACTGCTTCAATTCAGAACTCTTAATGATACACTCTTGTGTTTGCTGCTATAACATGGAATGTACGCATATATATCCACTGTACACTTCGGGTTGTGTATGACACATCATGAGGACGTGTTGTCACATCAACTTGATTTACAATGTCCGTGAAACTTGTGGACTGCGGTTTGGCAATTGTTACATAAATGCAACATGCTACGGACTCGAATTTTTTACGCCGGATAGCTAGATCAAACTGAAATGAACTGTTATTGTATTTTAATGTTCAATAAAGCAATACATTTTTTCTCATCACCAAACAAACATAAACGAAGACGTTTACTTGTAATGGGGATTCAACCTATACAACAAAGAACTACTTTAGAGTGAACGAGGCAATACCATGAACAAGATAAAAACGGAGCCGAGAATAATGAGCGCGTTGACTTACACGATGGTATGAAATAATGTTTGTATAATAACACAAATGCTCTGGTGGTCACAGTGTGCCAAACCATCGTTGGTTTTAAGCTAAACTTGGTGATACATAAAAAGCATATTAACGTGAAAGCATTATATGTCCCATGAGGCCGTAAAGCCGGCGTTGTAGGTTAAGAGCATCTTGTATGACGTCGCTAGTAATACAGAATTGGTTAAAAGATCTAGTAACGTGATGGCTCAAAGTGAAATGAATAACGGTGATGTACAGTGAACGAATGTGAATTCAAGTGGATCAAGGTGGATTAACTGGATTAAGGTGGAATTATGCTGTTGAAAGTTAGAGCAGAGCAAGGTGGATAAAATAGGAATGTAGTGGATTAAGATCGGTACAAGTTAGATCAAGGTCTATTAGGGATGATTAAGGTGGAATGAAATGGTTTAATATGAATTACATTGCATTACAATGGCTAAATGCTAGTCGAAAAAAAAAAGAAAGTGAATCATGCGGATTACGTAGAGCTGTGCAGGGCACATTATAATGCATGACGTCACGTAATATGGTCATAACCAATTATAGAAGTCACGAAGTTTTGGCATTCAAATTATGTAGGGGTACCTAAGTGACTGGATTTTTACCATCGTATCAAAGCGTGATTAAGCGCTTGATGACATGCTACGAAACACGTAAATAAAGTTTATGAGAAAAAGGCTGCATTGAGCGAAAATCCGCCTTTCAGATCTCTACAATTGTTGAAATGGTGGTTACGAATGAGCGCTAGATTGCCTTTGTTTAGACAAATGCTATAGTGATGCTGAGAACAGTCAACTAAAGCGAAAACATTGTTTCGTTCGGCTGTGACTTCGTGTTTGCTTAGTTTCGCTCACTTCCCTTTCCTAGCTTTACCCGCAACCGTTCCGGTAGCAAAGAAAGTGCCTAGACATATTGAACGCGACAGCGTTAAGGAGCTCGTATTGCAGAAAAGCCGGTGTCGGCGGCGTTGTCCAAGAGGGAAAAATCCCGGAAGGCAATTCTAATAGAAACAAATACCGAACCACGCATACCCAACCAATTTTCTACCACCAAAGTTGCTTATATCTTGTCTTTCATCCTTTACAAAGTTATTCCTCGGAATTTTGAGAGAGGCAGCCCACAAACAAATGTAATGGGAAGAAACATCGACAGTGCATGTCCTTTATGTTAGCTTTTCTCGGAGTGAAATATTAAAAGTGCGTAACCATAACAGGAGATCGATGAAGCAGCTATTGCATTAGCTATAGCATCAAACCCTAACGCCGATGTGCTCACTAATTCCCAGAACGCCTGCCGCAACTTCAATAATGGATTAATTCCCAGGTCAGGATTGTCATTGCTGACCAAGCATCCACCCAGCCAAGCCTCAGTCGCCTGGTTTCCCGGTCACCTGGAACTACCAGAAGGAAACGAAGGCGCTCACAGGCATGCCCGAGATCTTCTATAACGAGCGTGTCCCTCTGCTGACCTTGAAGGGTGCTGCGAGCAGTGTATGCTGACAATCTCGCACCATACAGAACAGCCAGAAAGGAGTACCCAACACTACATAAATCCCTCAATAAGTTAGAAGAGAGCACCGTTAGGAGACGACAAACCAATACATACCCAACGCCAGCTAAGTTACACCAGTGGCACCCTACACTGTACTCCCCGCAATACCCACACTTTGGAGAGGTAGCTAACCTCTTCCACATGGTGTGGGCATGCCAATTTAATCCCATAGTTGACCCCATTGCAAATCTCTCAGAAGAACAATGGGAGGTTATTCTGCTCAACGATGATCCTGACCGTCAGCACTGGCTGGTGGGGAGGGTCAGCGCATTCCGTAACCTCTCCGTGTCGGAAATTGAAAAGTTGGAGACAGTCAAATACGAAATCAAGAAGGGCTTACTACTGCATTGATAAAGTGGAACGCGAAATTCGGTGCCGTAATTGTTAACCGTACATACTCATGGTGATCCAAGTCAACATGAGTAGAACCGTAGAAACGCCTGCCGCGTTTCTACGGTCGCGCCTACCGCAGAAAAATATTGGCACAAGGATTTAAAACAGCTTCATTTGCTAAATATTCGTAGAACTTTTTTGCGCATGTATACTCACCGGCGTGCGCATCTACAGCATCTGCGTGTCACGCACGTATCGAATATCCGATCACCGGGGACAGCACGCCCTAAATATATTTTTCTTCGCTTCTTACAACGTACACAACATACGCGGGACAAGTGCACAATACAGAATGACCCGGAAATGGAAGACGTCACCGGCCCATCCATCAGCGTTACCTTATCGGACAGAGTTTCAGATTCTGACCAGAGCCAATAGTGTTGACAGCTACTTGTCAGTTATTCCAGACGCACACTGACAGCACCGCAAGACTTTATCGACAGGATAGCCATGCGGGGTAAGCTGAAACCATAGCCCAGATTATATTCAAAGAAACGACGACCGCAACAACGTGACTTCGTTGGCAGGGTCTTGGCTACGTTCTCCTTGTGCGTTGGTAGGCTTTCATTCCTTATCTTGCAACGCGCATCGTCTCGGGAGCGTCTGACAGTATACGTACACCGCGAACACCTCGGGCGTGGTCGATTCCCGCCGAGATTACGCGCACCCTGAAATCAGGTGGTGCCATTGTTCTTTCTAAATACTTTACGTGTCTATATGCCGACAGCCATTGTTTGTACAAAATAATGTGCTGTCCTGTGTCTCTACCTGTATGACGTCTTCCCTATTGCTATACCCACTTGCGCCGCAGTTTATGGTCGTGCCAAATCTATTTCAAGTACGTATTATACGCTCCCTTTTACGCTTACGTAACTACATTGTGAAGAATGGCACTCTTCCGCCTGCATTGCACATGATGATGCGTTGTTTCACTCACTTTTGAGTGAAATTAGCATTTTGGACACTTAGCGCACTTTCTGGAATGTGACTGTTTCTATGTGGCTAACCGACCTCCCTGTTAACTTAGGCCACTGGGTAGTCCATTGACCGCTGCGTAGAGTATAGGGCTCATACGCTTCGAGAACCATGTTCCAAACCAACATTGTTCGCTGAGTCTGCAACACTGGTTGCGTGATGCTCTCCATAGATGTTGTCTTGTCTTGTCTTGTGTCCCAGACAGTGGCGCGTACGCACTATAGGGGATTGGCCAAGAAGCAGGCGGTTTTCCGTAAGGTTAGAAGTATAGAGAAATTAGATTTGAATAGTTCAGCGTGGGACGATAGAACTGTAATTTAGACTTGCAATGAAGATATTGTTAAGAATATTGATAAAATATTTTAACGTAAAGAAATGAAATATTAGAAGCTATGGATAATTGTAGAAAATCAGCAAGGTACTCTTTTTGTCTCTCTAATAAAATTGTAAAGTGCAAGAAAATCATCCCTGTGGCTGGATCCCCGTGAAGTCGCCCCAAAAGAAAGAATGCTTGGCGAGGTTAGCGATGGGTCAAGTTTGGTAAAGGAGTATTCTAATATTTTTAGAAATTGTTTCAAGCCAACTTTGGTGATCGGGTATGCATAACTGGGTGTGTGCCGCTCTTCAATTAACCTCTTCGACGCCAGCTTAGGTGACTGGATAGGGGTCGCTCTTCAAAGACCAAAGTAAAAGGAGTCCTAAAATGTACCCAGTGCTGGGCGGAATTAAAACCTTGGCTCACAATATATTCAGACAATATATGCCACTCGCGCGCTTCACGGCCATGTTGTAAGACGGCGCAGCGTCCAGAAGGGTGCACGATAGAGGAGCCTGGCTGCATACACGCCTCATACGTGCCGCGTCTTGGCGGTCGCAGTGCGATGTGTAGCCACATTGCTTCCGAGGTAACCGCATTAACATCAACATTCACAGAGAGCTGGGTATTGCCGATTTTTTTTATTGTGGCGCGTAATTCGGTGTTGCCCATCGTGGCAGGATAGCGGCAATGACGTTGCGTTGCTGCGCTAGAGTTAGCAAGTTTCAACCTGATTGCGGCAGACACCTTCGGAGGCGAGCGAAATGCCAAAACGTTCATGTACGTTCTATGTTTCGATATGTTTGTGCTCTCCAAAAAAGCTCTATTCACCTTTGAAACGTGTTCAACATTTTTTCTGTGAGCACTCACCCGGGGAATGCTCCTTAGAAAACAAAATTTTGTTGTTTGTACAGTTCTGCGACCCGCGTCGGCTGTTTTTGATAGTAATCCTGAAACGAGGTGGCGCTATCTCTACTAATAGTATGTTACAAAACGAACTATTTCTTGTTGCATTTGCTTTCATAGTTCAAAAGATGTGTATTGTTGTGGCATAGCCACGCTCTAAATAATTTATTAAAACATTTTAATCAGACCGCATCTCCTACTTTCCCGCTCGGTAAGCCAAAATGTTTTCTTTTAACACCTGTAAAGGTCCTCCGCGCTGTGGGAATCAGTCCTATGCAAAAGGTTCTGCTGCTAGTTGTGAGTCAAGTATGCTTTTGAACTCCGTAATGACTTAACATTCCGCTACATGCCAGTTTAGTGGAATCCATTGTGCGAGTGCTGTGGACATGTTAGTTCAGACATAAAAGTTTTTTTTTTTACAAACGTTAACAGGCGTAACTTTGATGCTAGTGCTTGCGAGACGTTTAGGTGTGGCAGTTCAGCTAGCATGGGAATATACCGCAGTAAGTTGAGCTGCTTAATCTTCGTTCTGTTCTACCTTGAACGGCTTTGTAGCTGCTAAACTGTGCTTTTAATGTTACAGGTACTTGGAAATTTTGAAAGGCAACGTGGTATAAATAACGTGATAAGATCTTCTGAAGCCAAAAGCCCAAAGATTAAACAAACCCATGGTCTGACCACAATTGGTCAGCATATATGAAGATTATGTGGATCAAGACAACGGCAAATAGGCACTGGCTTGACGACAGCGATGATAGTATATATGACGACGACACAGTGCAGACACAGTACTGTGCAAAGAAACCTGGGAGGTGTGAATGTTCATCTAGCACTCTCGTTTAGTGTGGGTCTGTGGTAAATATTTTACTACACCAGGTCAATGTTACCCTACGCAACACATTTGATACATTACAAACAAGAAACATAATTCGTGGTTCAACGTAAGCATTGGAATTTTCTCAACTGTTAGGAAACATTTCTTTTTGAATACAAACGTCGTGTGCGTAGATATACATGAACTTGCAAGCCATCGGCACTCTGTTGTTTTCTCTTTTCTGTGTTTGAAACAATTCCGCCGCTCCGGTCATATTGATAAATTAGGTGGAGCTGTCGGCACGGTCGAAAGCACCAGCATCTCCTTCACTGGAGACATTATTAAAGATATTCGGGCACAACTACTGTTCTCTGCACAATCAAAAATGTGTGTAGTACTGCCCTTTATTGCAGGAGCATCGCGCTGTACTTCGCTGTTTTTTCTTCAAGCTAAACCTATTCTCTCCCGTTTCTCCTCTCAGAGTGCGACTCAATCTAAAGATAAGGAAAAGGCGGCAAACAACTGTGGACGCAATGGAAAGCGGGAAGCAGGTGGGGAAAGTGTTTGGGGAGGGACATTACCACTCTTGCATGCACAGCCGGTGGTTTATGCTTTGTCCGGCAACGGCCTCACGCCATGTCTGGTGGTCCCTCTGTTTGCCGAAGGGCCAAAATATTTGCCGAACTTCTCGAGCAATAATTTTCCGCGCGCACGGCGCTTGCGCCAGCTGGAAGCTTGGATTTACATTTCCTAGAGTCACAGTCTTCTTGCGCGCCATTTCACTGCTACGCCACCACGGAGGTGTTCTGACCCTCGGGATCATACGAATGTTAAAAAGTGCCCCGCATTGAGAAATCAAATGCTGCGATGCACCAGATGTGCCCTTTAGCGTACGACAACGCACATGAATTTTAGTGATTTACATTAATTGCTCTCTGGGGCATGAAACGAAAGATGGCGTCATGCGACGTTACAGAACACCCCCCCCCCCTTGCCTTTTTTTATTTCGTTTACAAAATTGTAACCATCGAGGACTGTTCACCACGCGCTTACATATGACAAAATATGTGAAGCACCGCAGCGCTTCTAGTTAAAAAAAATTGTTTTTTAGATGTGTTGCAAAAGCTGCCGAAATTCTAGCAGTGCGTGCTCCGTGCATGTAAACAGTATGTTGTTATAATGAACGGGAGATCTGATATCATCAGCTCAGCTCCAAAGAAAGTAGTAGCCAGTCTTGACACAGATCGAAGGCTTTAAAATTGGAAGCTACTCGAATAGCAACTATGTGCAATGTAGGGATTCATTACACGTAGCTCATGAAAACCTCGAGAAAGCCAGAATGAATGCGCGCAGGATATCCTTTATACCACCCGCCGTGGTTGCTCAGTGGCTATGGTGCTGGGCTGCTGAGCACGAGGTCGCGGGATCGAACCCCGGCCACGGCGGCCGCATCTCGATGGAGGCCAAATGCGAAAACAACCGTGTACTTAGATTTAGGTGCACGTTAAAGAATCCCAGGTGGTCGAAATCTCCGGAGTCCTCCACTACGGCGTGCCCCATAATTAGAAAGTAGTTTTGGCATTTAAAAACCTCATAATTTTTTATCCTTTATACCGTAGACAAACGGAGAATGCGCTCAAGAAGTGCAAAGACGAATTACAGGTTAAGATTAATTACAGCCCCGTGTGCCTGTCATTCGTCTTCGTCTGGTCCCTTGTGTCCTCTGGTGCTGTTTTACTACGAACTACAAGACTCGAGAATAGGGCTCTGCAGTGGAAGTAATTGATGTAGAAAGATGAGTAAACAGCTGGCGCTTGAGCAAACACGACGAGCGGACGACATCACGCGAGGTCGCTGCAGTGGAAACCACGCAATACCGGTGAGGCGAATGGGTGGAACGCTTCCTAGTGAAACGATCTCCACACCAGCTTCCCCACGCATTCACGTCGTCGGTGCTTTTCTACGTAGCATTATGCTTACTCTCCCTTGACATCAGGCAGGAATACTGAGCCGAAATTCACGAATTCTTGACGTTCGGTAATAGATTTAATTAACGGCATACGTGTGTAAAGTGTGTTTGCTCTTTTTTGCTCTTCTAATGTTAGTAACCTCAAGGCAGCAGTTCTTGTCACTTGGCTTGCGTTAGGTTACTTCGTTTCAAAACGTTCATATTCCGAAACGTACATCTGGAATGAATGGGAAGTGCAAATTAACGTTACCTTGAAAAACACATTTAGTTTAGAAACGAGACCTCGAATTTTCTGCTGCGCAACGTTAGGTAGCTCATAGTATTGTCTCTAGTGGTACATCACATTAAAATTAACTTCACAATGAGAACTGAATGACATATTATATCTTCTTACTAAAACAAGTTGCAATGAAAAGTTTAACCAACTGAAAAACCCGTATCTTAGCCAAAACGGGGGTGTTATACTCTGGTACACACGTACCGACATCAACGTTGGTTGTGTCCGCCGAATAAAATAAGCGCGCATGCAATGAAGGCTGAGAAAAGAAATTGGCGTAGTTTGTCGTAGTGATTTACTGCCATGGACACTGGCCACTACATAAAATGCGCTTATTCGCCGCAGGAAATACCTCAACCTCCTGAATGCTTGAGAATGTCTACTAATTCTATTGTGTACAGTGTAGCAAAAACATACCGGGCAAGAAGAATGAAGTTGGGAGTATACATCACACTTATTCTGTGACACAGGCTTAAGGAAGTAGGTTGCCCATACGGATTAGCATTGTATTCACTCTTGAAAATTAGTTAGGGAACTATGATTTGCGGAAGCAGAAGCAGCGCAAAAGACGTGGAAAATATTAAAGAAGGCGCCCTTTTGATTCATTGTATAGTTGGTTTGTGGCAGTTCTTTCTTTCTTGAAATTATGGATTCACAGCAGCTAGGCCAGCTGTTAGTCTTGATGCAAGTTATAGGAAAGATAGCTGCCGCCATGGAAGGAAGGAATGAGCAGCTGCATGAAGAAATACCGGATGGTGTTCGAGCATGCAAGTAATTGTATGGTCGTGACCGCAACCCCATATTTTTTTTTCATAATACAATCTTGTATGGGGCCTTCTTCTCACGTCCGGTGTTATTTGCGTGAAATATTAGGAACGTTAAAGTATCCGGAAAGATACTTCAGAGAATACCTTCCTTGTACCCAATGTTAGAGGAAACCCACCTTAATTCATTTTAGTCCAGCCTAACTTACTTTTCTACACCTGATTCTACCTTAGTGCTCCTTTACTGCACCTTAAAGCACTTTAACCAACCATAATCCATATTAATTCAATATTAATCCAATTTAATTCGCCTTGGTCTAATTTGTACCACGCTTAATTCACTTTCTTCCACATTATTCACCCTTAATTCTCGTTAATCTGTACTATTACACATTTCCACAATATTCCACTTTATTTCCCCTTAACTCATAGTAATCTACCTTAATGCACTCAAGCACGTAGAATCCACCTTAATCTAATGTACACTATACCATTTTAATCCACCTCTATTCAATGTATTGCACTTCAATTCACCTTAATCCACTCCGATAATTTTTACTGCCACTCGTTGCGGACCAAGCCTGCTTTTGTGCTGCATAGGAAATACAGTGTGTTCGCATTATTATTTCTGAAACCATATAATGCGTTCTACTGTCGCCACAAAAGAAACGTCAAAGGAGAACAGTTCCTGTGAAGGCTTGATTGAAACATTCCGTGATCGTGGAAAAAAAGCCATCACTAGGACCACATGCTTAGCAGACTTGCAGCACTGGAGATATCAGGGAGACTCACACTTTGCGAAAATTTAACGCACAACAGGCCACATCCCCGATGAGCTTCGGTGGTTGCGAGCTGTGACGTCTGGTTTGGCGTTCGTTCACCGTCCGAAATGCCACCGATCTCTGAGGCCTCATGCGCTTCACATTGCGCAACACGGACAGACAAGCAGTCAATGAGCTGATAAGGATGGTAAGGACTGATGAGGGGCTAAATGGGTATCGTCACGGTTAATAACGGTTTGACGCGGATGGATGAAGTGCTAAAAAGCGATAAGGGTTTATAATGATCGGAGCTATCCTGATAAAGTTAATAACGTCGGAAAGCGTTGATAAGGGTGTATATAATCCGATAAGGTTGATAATAACCAAAACTTGTTGATAAGGGTTTGTACAGGTAGGATAAAGTTTGGTAAAATTGCTAGTGACACCGGGCTTCATGGAGATGAACAAGTGGCACAATGCATACGCATATTTTAACAACTCCCAAAGGTCTTACTGTGGGAATTAAAAAAAAAAGAAACCTAGTTTCATCCAGTTTCATCTAGTCAGCGTCGAAGTGCGGCACCTGCTGCAATACTTAGCTTCGCTTGTCATCGCGCCAGCGTTGTGAGATGCCTGGTAGCTGCCAGACCGCTGTTCCTCCTGCGCAGCAGAAGAAGCCTTGCGTGCTGCTTTGAGCCACGTCGCAGCCACATGTAGTTTCATTACCATCATGTCAGTTGAACCTCAACGCTAAGCCTTGCAATCGCTGTCAGGGCTTCGCCATGGATTCGCTCTTTGGGTCGAGCTGCAAAGCTTTTAAGACGAGCGAGGAAATGACAATTTACTGCCGGCATGACAAGAAAACGGCCTAACACACTTGATATTGGCTCTTAAAGAAATGATAATAAACGATTAAATTGTTCGAAGAATATTTCAACACTGATACAATACTGATTTAAAGAATCAGCTTAGGTCTGAATTGCAAATCTTTTCTCTTTAAATCACACAGCCTTCTGTGCTCATAAGGCGAAGAATTTTGTGAGAATTTGGTGAGAAACTTGCACATGTTTTGTGGACTAGACGGAAGAGCTGCACGTAAAAAAAAAAAAAAAAAAAAAAACATCCTTCGGCTTCAATGTGCACGTCATATACTTTGCAATCCAGTATGTTACTAGCAGCAATGTTTGTATGCCTTCAATTTATAAGTCTTAATGATACACTCTTGTGTTTGCTGCTATAACATGGAATTTACGTATATATATCCATTGTACTCTTTGGGTTTTCTATGACACATAGTGAGGACGAGTTGCCACATCACCTTCATTAACAATGTCCGTCAAACTTGTGGGCGGCTGTTCGGCAATTGTTACATAAATGTAGAATGCACCCGACTCAAATATTCCATGTAGTATGCCTAGAACACACTGAAATGAACTGTTATTGTATTTCAATGTTCAATGAAGCAATACATTTTTTTCGCCACACCAAAAACATATCAACGAGAACGTTTACTGCTCTTAAGCATTCAACCTACACAGCAAAAAACTACTTTAGAGTGAAAGAGGCAACACCATGAACAATATAAAAACAGAGCCGAGAATATTGAGAGCCTTTTCTGTATGGTAGCAAAAATGCTGTGATGGTCACAGTGTGCCAAACCATGGTTGTTTTAAGCTAAAATTAGTCAAACATAAAAAGCATATTAACGTGAAAGCATTATATGTCCCATGAGGCCGTAAAGCCGGCGTTGTAGGTTAAGAGCATTCTGTATTACGTCGCTAGTAATACAGAATAGGTTAAAAGATCTAGTAACGTGGTGGCTCAAAGGGAAGTGAATTACGGTGATGTACAGTGAACGAATGTGAATTCAAGTGGATCAAGGTGGATTAACTGGGTTAAGGTGGAATTACGCTGCTGAAAGTTAGAGCAAGGTGGATAAAATAGGAATGTAGGGGATTAAGATCGGTACAAGTTAGATCCAGGTGTATTAGGGATGATTAAGTTTGAGTAAAATGGATTATTATGGATTAAATTGCAATACAGTGGATAAAGGTTAGTCCAAAAAAAGAAGGTGAATTAATGTGGATTATGTAGAGCTGTGAAAAGCACATGATAATGCATGACGTTAAGTAATATGGCCATAACCAATTAGAGAAGTTACGCAGTTTTGGCATTCAAATCACGTAGGGATACCCAAGTATTTTTACCATCGTAACAAAGCGGGACAAAACGCTTGATGCCACGTTACGAAACACGTCAATAAAGATTATGAGAAAAAGGCTGCATGGAGCGAAAATCCACCTGTCAGACTTTCGGTAGGGATGATAATATGGTCCTCCACTTCAATGGATATGACTGGATGTGCTTATAGGAAAGGGCAACAAGGCTTGTTATGGCAAGCTTACCCACATTTCAATAATAAGAAAGATTACTGTGGCCTGCATCTAAGCTTACTAAAAGGCATGAACTTACTTTCATTTATTAGGTGCTTTATGGAGTTCAGTTTTGACAGACTCGACTACTGTTGCAGTTAGAAACCTAGCATTTTACATTTTCGAAGGTATGCAAAAGTTGCAGTCAGACCACAGTTAATGTTTATTAGACCAACTCCTTGTTTTGTGTAGGACAGATGACAGGTAACACGGAATTACAGAAACATTTTGTTTTGGTACTTTATTTCTCTACTCAAAAGAGTAAAGCGATGAACACATTTTGATCAGCCGTGCAGTAGCAAGATGCATACATTACGCTTGTAACCCACTGAGGAAGGGTGATTTAGCTGTTCATATGATGTAACTCTGAAAAACCAACTCGTATTACCAAATGCACAGGTATGTCCAAAACAATAAACGTATGCAAAGCGCTCCTGCAATTGTAATTCCACACAGCAGCCGTTATATTCGATATGCCGATGCATAACTCGCTGCTTGAAAATCCATCGAGTTCGTAGACATAGGCACCCTTACAGTTTCGCACCGTGCTCGAAAACGGCAACAGGAGACATAAACCTGACATATAATCACACCATTTCAATACATGAGCAAAAAGAGTTCGTTCTTAGGGCTGAAAACCATGAGAGCAATTTAGTGCGCGATGGCGGCGAGCGATTGCTTCGAGCGACAAAACGGGCCGTCGCTTGAACAGATCGCTTGGTTCTCCAAATCTAGAAATCGTCGCTCGTCTCCCGGAAGTGCAATGAGTGACTAGCCAATAGCATGAAGCCGGAAATGGATTTACATCGCTGAAATACAAGTGACTGTCGCGCGGAACGAGCAAACGATTAAATTTTTTTACGTGCAAGGATAATAAACTACGACAAGACCTTCGCAAGTATTCCATGCTTCTTTTTACAGTAAAATATATCAACTTAAATTACTAAAGCACGCGTCACGCGTGTTTGCAGCTTTCATACTGGTAACACCGGGGAGCGGTCGGTCAAAATCGTCACTCGCACGGAGTACCACTTGTAGGCGACGAACGAACGCGACAGCCATCTCCATCGCATCGCTTGTAGCTGTCGTGCGCAATATCGCTTATATGGGGTTTATACATTGTAGCGCTCCTAACTAGAACGGCAACAGAAATAACATAATCTAAGTGAGATGGGTGTCGTCCGCCATTTTATTCCAACTTTTTCCTTCTCACTTCTCCCCTAGCCCCTTTCTTCGTCTTCTGTCATGCGTCCAGCGCAGACCGCTTCACTCTTCCGGATTTCTTTTAATTACACCTCCTGGGGTAATACTTGAATATGTTGCCAATAGCGGCGCACTCCGTTTGGTCCGAGGCTCCGGCGTACCAGACATTCTTCAATATTCCATGCTGGCATGCAGTCTTCATAACTTGAAATGGTCCACAAAATTTGGGCACAGCTCCTTTCCTTACAAGGATATGGTCTCCACGCTGTATGTCCGGTATCTCGCTACTGTGCTTTTATCAAAGTTTCGCTTCATGCGGCGCTTGTAAACCTCCCGTTCTTTGACAGTTTTCCTTACTTCGACGAGTTCGAGGTTTTCTAGGAGACCTAGCTCACGATCTGCAGGAAGTATGGGCGCTGTACCCGAAGTTACAAAATGAGGGCTGCAGCCTAAAGCCGTGGTGTATGATCTGTTGTGATGTTTCACAGCGGCCTCGAGACAGCACTTCCAGCCACCGGCAAAGTCTGGATGCATCTTCAGATACTGCTTGATGTCTCGTATGGCACGTTCCGCTAGGCCGTTTGCTGCCGGGTGGTATGGAGAAGAATACTTTATCATTAAGCCGTGCTCCTGTGCCCTCTTTGATAATTTGGCACTCCGGAAAGCCGGCCCGTTGTCGCAGACGAGCGTCTTTGTGTGTTTAAAACATTCAGCTTTGAGGAGATCTATTACGCTGTTTGCGTCTTCTTTGCCAGCTTTAGCCTCAATCGTCCTTGTGCACTCATCTATAGAGAGCAAGAAAGCTTGCGTTCGCTTGACTCCTTCGCCCTTCTTTTTGAGCTCCGCGAAGTCCAAATGAATTACTTCGAACGGGACGCTTGAATATTCAGGGTTTGTCATAACGTCTGTCGATTGCATGAATTTAACTTTGTTCCCCTGGCAGAGGTGGTATGTGCGGATGTAATGGCTGATGTCGTTTTTCATGCCCGGCCATGTTAATCTCATGAGCAATTTCTTATAAGTGCGCCAGAAGCGATCATGTCCACCCGATCCAGGGGTGTCGTGGTATAGATGAAGAATCCTTGGAATCACAGTTGGTGGTACGTGATACCTTCCATTGATAAACTGGAGCTCTTCTGTACCTTCCCATAGCTTAATGTGATTGATTGTCTCTCGATTATTGCTTGATTCCTGTACAAGTAATCTTCATAGTGCGTCAGCGTCAGTGAGGAGTGGGCCAGGACGGTGCGAAATTACGAAATCAAATTGTTGCAGATAGTTCACCCATCTAGCAATGCGGCCTCTTGGCTGGGCCATGCTCAGAAGTTGAGTCAGTGCTTGATGGTCCGTGAAAAGTTTGAATTTGGCACCTTCCAGGTAAGTACGAAAGTACTGCACAGCTTTTAAGATGGCCAGAGCTTCCTTTTCTGAGGTAGAGT
Organism: Dermacentor andersoni; assembly: GCF_023375885.2. Classification (NCBI taxonomy): domain Eukaryota; kingdom Metazoa; phylum Arthropoda; class Arachnida; order Ixodida; family Ixodidae; genus Dermacentor; species Dermacentor andersoni. The sequence goes on from NC_092824.1 coordinate 57,880,584, forward strand.
AATTAATTTCGGCGGGTTTCAGGGTATAGCTGTAGTACCCCACAACGTAGTGTTTGGACTGATCAGTTTGTTTGGATGGCTTCTGGTATAGAACTGCACCGGTAGCATCATGTGATGCGTCCGTGTTCAGCACGAAAGGCAGTGAAAAATCCGGTATTCGCAAGATGGGGTCCGACAATATTAGTTTTACAAGCTCACGATAGACAGCTTCGCACTTCTCGTCCCAATGAAAAGGCACGTCTTCCTGAGTTAAACGTGTGAGGCACCTTGTTCTCAGTGCATAGTCTTCGATAAACGCCCGGAAGTGTCCTGCAAGGCCACGAAAAACGTGAAGGGAGTGCGCATCATAAGGCTTTACCAGCTTGGAGATTCTCTCGACCGATTTTTGCTTAGTGCTTTTAGTCTGTCCATCAAACACCCTGCCAAGAAATACTAAGGTATCTTGAAAGAACGCACTTTTCTTGAAGTTGACTTTGAGTTGGGCAAGTCTGAGGGCATGAAGAACTTTTGAAAGATGACTACGGTGTTCTTCCTTTGTCTTTGAGTAGATGATGTCGTTGATGTATAAATTGCAAAATATGCCCAGGTAAGGTTTCAGAATGTCCGTCATAATCTTCTGAAACAACGCAAGGGAGTTTTTCAAACAAAATGGTAGGCGGTTGTACTCAAACAAGTCGAATGGGGTTATGAACGTGGTGTACTTCTTCGTTTCTTCACTTAGTGGAATCTGCCAAAAGCCCTTGCTATTTCCCTATCTATTCGGGAAAAACAATGGCAACTACCAGTTTCGTCAATGATGTCGATTCTCGGCATTGGATAAGGTATCAATTCAGTTTCACGATTGAGAGCCCGGTAGTCTGTGCAGAGGCAGAATGTCCCGTCTTCTTTAGGTGCAATAGTTATAGGAGAAGCAAATGGGGACACAGAAGGCCGGTTGATACCTGCGTCTAGCAGTTCTTTCAACTCCATTTTCAGCCACACCTTTTTATCTCTGGACATATTATAGGGGGTTCTACGAACCACTGTTTTATCTGCGAGCTCGAAGGGAACGGCATGTGATTTCATTGCTGAAGGGTAGCTTCCCATGCATATAAGCTCTGGGTACTTAGTCTTGATGTCTTCCTGGTGAAAAATTAGCCTTGATAGACTAGGTTCTTCACCAGGATCTTCTGTTCTCATCGTGTCTTCGGCCATTACCTTGTAATCCCAATAGAGGTTTATGTTAAGTTTTTTCATGTCTGGACGGGACAAAAGAAAATCGTAGGTGACATTGGGAATTGCCAATACGTCACTGGTAATAGCATTTCCTTGAAATTCAATAGCCAGGGTTACCCATGCGCTATGCATGGTCACTGACCCATCGTAGGCTTGGACACGCAATGTTCTACCAGCGTGCAGACGACTGGCATTCACTCGAGTCTTGTTCATAATTGATACCGAAGCTCCACTGTCAACGAGAGCCTTCACTTCAATGCCATCTACCTTAATGTTGGCGTACAATAAGCTTGACGACACCAAATACACTGTCTCACTGAAGCTCCTCTTCTGGGGCTTGTGATGCATGCTTGTGATTATGTGGAAGTAGGTTGCCATGAACTGCGGTAATTGGTTCTTCACCATCCTCCCAGTCATGATTTACGCTTCCCAGAGATTTGTTTATGAAGCTGTGTTCACATTCAGTTGACGGCAACGACTCTGAAGGAAGGTACGAGAATCAAGTTGCTCTGTTCTACCATCTGGCTGTCTTCTCGATGTAATTCTTGGCACTGAGGTCTGTAGAAAGTTCAGAATGTCATAAAACGTTCTTGGACCTTTGAGCTGGACATGACAACGGATCTCGATACACAACCCTTGCGTTATCAAAGCTACAACAGCAGAAGACGACAGCTTCGGTTCTGCAGAATACAATAGGCGACGCTTCTCAAGACAGTACTCAAGCAGAGAGCCACCTGTATAACTGAACCGTAGTGCCGCATCCCATCTGTCTACTGCGTTGCCTTCGAAAGCCGCTAAAATTTGCTTTTCCACAGTTCCCAACATGTTGTTCCATGATCTATAAGTTGCACGTCATACCATTTTCTGGCTATACCGCCAAAATAGCGGCGCATATTCAAAATCTTTTTGTCGTCGGAGTGCCACATATTCTTGTCACAGGTGTACTAGAAAAACCACAGCCAGTAGTGTGCACTTTGCGAGTTTTCTTCAAAAACATCTGGTTCAACAATGCTTCGTGCTGACTGCTCTCGACTAAGCGCTTGGACAAAAGTTCTCATTATTTCGATCTGTTGTATAACGTTCATTTGCAGTTCCATAACACTGAAGTCTAGGCTCACCTTCCCGGCAGGCGTTTCGTCTTTGAGGGTGCCACGTCGTATGGGTTCCAGAACAAGTTCGCTCAGTGTCTGCAGTTGTAGATTCACTGTCACCGATCCTGTTTGCACGAGGGCTTGGCGGGTGATTGCAGCTTGTTGCAGCACCACGTTGACCAGCGCGGTAGAACTAACTTCAAGAGGAAGGTACGTCCCTGGCTCACCGTGCACTTGGTATCGGGTGAACACAACAGACTCCGATGACACCTGGTCGACGAAAAACGTCACCCGCATGGCTGGTCTTCGAAAACTGTCGGCTGCGCCAAAATGTAGCGTTCCTAACTAGAACGGCAACAGAAATGACATAATCTAAGTGAGACGGGTGTCGTCCGGTATTTTATTCCAACTTCTTCCTTCTCACTTCTCCCCTAGCCCCTTTCTTCGTCTTCTTTCATGCGTCCAGCGCAGACCGCTTCATACATTATTCAGCATAAAACATTGATTCCTCATGCGTATTCAGTATGTTCAAGATAACGCGCCCAATTTATCTCTTGCAGCATGCAGCTGAATGGCTGCGGCAATGTTTCTAACTAGCACTGGTGCTGCGAGCAAGTTCAATGGTCGCAGATTACCCATGGGGAGACACCATCAAGCGCGCGGCTGATTTATAACGAAAGCATGCCGCCAGCAAAATGACGCCTTCTGTTATGTGACTCCTTATTTCACCAGCGTTCTGTACACAGTAGACTACCAAACTGAATAAATTCAAACACACAAACCGCACGCTAATCACGCTCCGCACAGGCTCGGAATCATGAACTGGTGAACCATTTGAAGCGTCCTGTCGCCTCCCGTCTTATTGAACATACCATGGTTCTGGCAGCGTTTGCGATTGTCAAAGCTCTTACGGATAGCGGCAAGTGACAAAATCACATGCAGTTATCGCGACGACTGGCTTTCTCGATTGACATCGAGAGACACAGTGCGCTTGCCTAGTGCGTTGGTAATCGCGTCGGCTCAGCGCCGCGACGACTTCCTGGCGATAGCATGTCATATACGCAGAAAGTGCACCTAAGTTAAAATTCACTTGCCGTGGAGGATTTGTTGTTATATCCAACGAATGACGAACGACTGTCGTGTTTGCGCGGCGACGCGAGATAACTGGCACGCGATCTCCCTTGGATGGCCTTCGTTGCTGCTCGCTGGACGGATCACCTTTCTCCGATGCTGGGATGTTGAGCGCGCGCGCGTGGCGGAGCAACTGCGAGTGAAAAAGTAGAGCGCTCGCTACGCGTTCCTTTGAACGGCGGCTGCCTGTTCTCTTAGAAGCAAAACGGTGTGTCCTCTGCTCAATGCGCATGAGTGAAACATCGCAATGTTCGGTGCCAGCCTCCTACAGTTGAAGCAGAAGATTAAGCTACGTTTTGTTCTCTATTGCCTCAAGAGTAGAACAGGGCATACTACTCTCTCTCTGGAGGGCAGAGTGAAAAGCACATTTCACTCTCTCCTTGGTGACGGAGTGAACAATGCATTTCACTCCACTCGCCATTTTGCGAGAGTAAAACAGCGCTTTGAAGAGTAAATCGGCCGCTTCACTCCTGCGATACCCTTCCTAGTTTTTAGAGTTTGCCGCTTGAGCCGTTGCATGATGGTACAGTGTAATCACGTGAGGTGAAAGTGCATCGCTGCAGTGGCATGTCACCCTGGCTGTCGCTCTCGCAAGCGTGTTTAATGCGCGTGTTCATTCTCCGCGCAAACGGTCGCCTGCGTTCTGACTGCGCCTCGGTTAGGCCCAATTCAAAACGTGCCAAGGACGCCCGCGAGGTGTTCATAACTCGGAGGACGCCCAACAGTGTTCAACTTGATATTGGGCCACGGCAAAATGTAAAGTAGGCCCACACCCATATTTCAAGTTGGCCTATCCGCAAATTTAACTTGGCCTGCCACCAGATTTCAAGTTGGCCTCTCCCCCAAATTTCAGTTAGCCTACTACAAATTTCGCGGTGGCCTTACCCCAAATTTAACTTGGGCCACCCTCAAATTTGAAGTTGGCTCACTCCCGAATTTAAGCTGGCCCACCGCAAACTGCCGTCACTGCTGCCTAGGTTCGGACCAGGGGTTCGGAAATTGTAGAAAAAGTCGCTATTGCACTAGCCTTGCTGGATAGCTCACTGAATTTTATCTATAGCGATTCAAGGTCTGCAGTCAGAGCATTTGAAAAAGGCACCGTTTCCAAACAGGCCCACAGCGTTCTTGGGAGCAAGAAAATCACGCAACACTTTATTATTGCTATCCCGCCCATAAGGGTCAGATAGAGGGGGCTCCTGCCAACCTCAACGAGTCGGCTCACGAAGCTGCGCGCGAACTTGCACAACGCAATGCCCCCGACCAATCGAAAGGCGACCCTCCAGAGGTCAGGGACACACCCTCCACCTACAACGACATTTATAAAAACTGCTATCTCAGCCTTAGAACCTACTTCGTTGCTCATCTGCGGCTCAATAGAGCTCAAGCACTAACGCTCGTCTACTACAAACGAATACATATCCCCAATCTCTCCCTCTTACACGCAATCTATCCGGATACTTACACCGATGGCACTTGCGGCGATTGCGGAGAAACAGCCAATATAGAACACATGCTCTGGCGGTGTGCTCGGTCACATTGTATCATCCACAACAGCTCGGCCAGATGGGAGGTGGTTCTCCGCTGCCCTCTTCTGGCTGACCAACTCTGTGTTGTCCAGCAGGCCCACGAGGCGGGCGAGAGGCTCCGCCTTCCCGTTCCCACGTAGGAGCGGCCGGCTTCGTGATGACTCACGATCTGCAGGACCTCAGTAAAGTGTTACCATACAATACCATACTCCAAACTAATGACAACCCGAACCTGGTGACACGAAAAAGTCTCCTGGCCCAGATGGTATCCCTAATGAATTCTTTAGACAATATGCTCAGTGGATCGGGAAGCATTTGGTGATAATTTTCCGTGCGTCACTTGAACAGCACAATTTACCAAATGATTGGTTAATGGCGCGAGTCGTGCCATTTCGTAAAACTGGGGAAAATATAGAGTTCAAAATTACAGACGCATTTCAATTAAATGTGCTTGCTGCAAGAAGTTCGAGCATATCCTATAAAAAAGCCTGTTTAACTATATCGAAAGCTCTAACATATTTATTTCTAACCAGCATGGATTTAGGAGCTGAATATCCTCTATCACCCAGCTTGCAGAGACAGTACACGATTTTGCTCAGGTAATTAATGAAACAGGTCAGGTGGACGGAATCTGCCTAGATTTATCAAAAGCCTTCGACCACGTTTTACACTCGGATTGGATTGGTAAACTTCTTGATATCGGAGCTAATTTAAATATAGTTAAGTGAATTCTTTCATACATGACTAACAGATCGCAGTACGTGGAAGTGAAGGGAAACAAATCGAAAATTCTAAAAGTAACATCAGGTGTGCCTCAAGGGTCTGTGTTAGGACCTGTATTGTTTCTATGTTATATTAATGACATGACAAATGCCCTAATGATAAGATAATGGTTCGTTTATTTGCAATGTCGATTGCTTACTATACTCTAATATCTCGTGTCATGAGGACCAATTAAAGTTAGATTCCGTACTAGAATCAATCACCAATTGGTGCAAGCGATGGAAAATGAAAATAAATTATGAAAAAACTGTTTGTGCGCGAATAACTAGAAAAAGAAGAAATGTGTTATATTACAATTGCAAGTTAGATGGTAAATCTGTAAAAGAAGCTAGCCACTTTAAGTATTTAGGCATTACGATATCAGATGAGTTCTCTTGGAAAAAACACATCACTATATATGTAATGCCGAAGAGGTTAAACTTTGGTCACTAAGACGGATGCTTAAACTTGCTCCCCGAGATGTTAAACTTACTGCATACCTGGCATTGGTACGACCCGCGATAGAATATGCAAGCATAATATGGGATCCATATAAAAATGAAGTAAATAAAATTGAAAAAATACATAGGCGTGCAGCAAGGTTTATTGTGTCAAAATATAGCTGCATGAATTCTGTGACTGAAATGCTCACTCAACTAAACTTGCCCGAGCTTTTATTGAGGCCAAAAGTGGCTAGACCAAAATTTATTTATTTAATAAAACATAACCACTTCAATTTCGGCACTCAAAGCTACTTACAAAAGAGAACATCACGGATATCACGGTCCGCTAGGTCTAGCCACGAGGGCCAATATATGCCCATACAAGCAAAGGTTGACTCATTTAAGTACTCCATCTTTCCTAAAACGATTGAAGATTGGAATGCGCTACCGCACAGCATAACGGAAATTGATTCTCTAGAACAGTTTCAAAAATCTCTACTGGCCTATTATTCTTCTATGTAACCATCCTCTCACATTATTAGCTTTTTTGTGCAATGATAAGCCGCATGTGCAACATGGCATGATTGAAATCCTACAGGATATTGAAGTTTCTATTTGCGATGTTGAAAATATTATTTTGTATGTTACAGTTGTTGCTTGTAATTTTCGGTGCCTGTTATACAATGCTTGTATTCTTGTGTAGAATTGGCACACCTAAGCAGTTGTATTTTCTGGATTGACTTGTGTAGCGCTCGTGTTTGCAGCGATCTTTCAAGCTTATATTATAATTGCTCCACCCTGCGTCGGCCTTTGGGCTAACAGTATCAATAAATATAAAAATAAAATAAATAAAACCTTTAGGTTGGCCCACCCCCCAAGTTTTAAGTTTCCAACCTCTAATTTAAGTATGCCCACCCAACATTTCACGCTTACCGAACCCTAAATTTCAAGTTGGACGACACCTAAATTTCACTTGGCCCACCTGCTAAATTCTAGTTGACCCAAGCCCAAATTTCAACTTGAACTAAACCCAAATTTCAGTTGGCCTCCCCTAGTATAAGCTTCGCCACGCATTTTCTAAGAAGGCCTCAGGGTGTTCTCATTTTGTTTAATTTGCTGACAACGGTGAACGTTCCACCTCCAGCACAATGTTACGCGAAGTACGAATCAATAAGACGCGCAACTATTTACATCTTATATTTACAACAGCGGTTTCAGCGCTGACCGTTTAGATTCACAGCGCGAGGCCATTCTGTTCTGCTTCCTCTTTTCACGAATGATGGCGCCCACGGACCTCGTTCAAACAATCAAATACGCCACTTGTAAGAACATAAACCTCAGTCGACATTTATTCTACAAAAGACGGCCAAGGAGCGTTGGCCGACATACCATATTCGGAAAGAACGGGCCACAAATTTTAGTTTCCTGTGCATGATGAAAACAACCAATAGTGTACCACTACGCACTAGAGTCATATCATGCAGCTAAATTTAAAGGTTGAACTGTTTCAACCCTAAAATCATATCCATAAACCATTGGAAAATACGGGGAAGGCGGGAGATGGAAATTCAAGACGATGAACAAAATAAGAACAACGTTAAAGCCGGGGCCAGCGTTTCAACAAGTGGACTTGTCTTTTCCAAGGCGACATGTGCTTTCTTGGGCACAGTGTACGTAAGCATATTCCAGCATGTACACAAGCATGTTCAGCCAGAGTTTGAAAATATGCGCATGCCACGTAGCTGGACAGAACCACTGTAATGTTGTTTACCATCGCCTCGAGATACGCAAATGATTTTTTTCATTCCACCTAACTGCGTAATTAGTTTGAATGAACTATTATTCTTCTCAAATAGTATAATTAGATAAAAAGTGCCAATGAGAAAATAGTAGAGCGGCATGAAAAACTCCCGATAAAGCTTTCTGTTGCTCAATACGGGCTACATAAAAGTGTTTTTCCAAGCGTTAAATAATCCTTCGTATGCACGCAAAATTGCCGCGCGACTCGCCGCTCGAGGCACTTTGCGTGTATTCACGGGCTTCTTTGGCGCTCTTTCAAAGAATGGTTCAGCCCTGATATGAAATTGATTTAAAGAATCAGCTTCGCTCTGAATTGCAATCTTTTCTGTTTATACCAGACAGCTTTGTGCGCTCGTAAGGAAAATAATTGTATGAAATTTTGATGAGAAGCTTGCGCAATCTTTGTGGGCTAGATGGAAGAGCCGCACATATACAAAAACCTATTTCGGCTCCAGTACAGAGGTGTCGACTGAAAACTGCTCGCCCTTATTACTGGCGGCAAAGTTTGTAAGCCTTCAGTTTGTAACAATTCGTGATACACTCTTGTTTTCGCTGCTATAACGTGGCATGTACATTTGTATATATATATATATATATATTGAGCCATATTAGCTGAAGTTCTGACTAGTATCATGCACGGCGAAGAGAGCCAGCAGTTTTCCAGAAGCACGGCCAAGCATTTCAGTGTGCTGTTGAATTCAACGCCACAGCGCCTTTCAGGAGATCTCGTGAACCGATATCTGAAAAGCCTTGGGATTTCTGCTCAGCAGACATCCCGTTACTGCTGGTCGGCTTGAATACTGCGAGTAGATGTCTGATAAAGCCTCTGAAGCGAATGTCATTTCGCACAGTTATGGGGTGACAGTCTTGCAGCTAACCTCTTCCTCCTCACCGACGGTGCCCTGATTCTCCCCTAAGGCTCTGGTGATACCGCCGCCTTGGCTTATATAGGACTATCCAGCCGCTCCTGAAGTGTGTCGCCTCTTCTGGCCAGTGTCTTCAGCATAGATTGAAGTGCACGGTGAGTGTTCGGGAATCCCTGAGGGCATAGGGTGTGCTGAGGTAACCCCCGAAGTCTGTGCATTTGGGCGAGTGCCATGCACCAACACCCTATGTAGCAACGAACCTGAATAATTGTAATTTTGAATACACTCTACAGAGTTTCCTAGTGACCAAATCATTTTCCGCCTTTCTTTTTCCCAGGCAGAACCCAGACCAAATAGCCACTTCATTTCTGGGTCCCCTTAGAACCTCTTGCTATAATGTCAACTTCAGGTTGAATTTCAGTTACGACAGTCCGTAAGGATCCCGCATTGTTGTCTTGCTTTCTTAAGAAAAACAATAAGTATGTTTTTGACATGCCTTTCTCTCTGCACTGAACATCGTTCTCTTTGTCGCTGGTGTAAAGTGCTCCTCATTATTCTGCTTTTCCCTAGGACAAAATCATGCCCACTGCTGTATATCTCCCAACTAGCGAGCACAGGACGGCAAGCCATAAAACGGCGGGCCGTCCTAAAATCCTCGCCTGCGGTTTATAGAGCGCGCACTTACTACCACCTTAAGTGCTTTGTTATCTGCCCCAAAACATCAGCTTCAAAATGTTCCAGACAAACACTTACGCGCAAACACACTAAAATATTTCCACGTATGTAGCATATGCATTCATCTGCGCCAAGAAATGCGTCCATCTTCGGCCAAGACAGGGTCACAAGGAATCCACGCGCTATATATTAACAACTTGTCAAGGAGCCCATAATTATTTCTCAAGCGACATGTCGAAGGCATTTTTGGGGTTCTAGTTTCCGTTGTTTCGTTTCTTCACATGTTTCGGGAAATCTGTGTTTCTCGATAGTTTTGTGAAATGCAGAAGATGGGCACAATTTGGCGTACCTCCTGCCGGATGATCGGAAGCGTTATCCCTCATAATTTGCACTACGTTATTCTTGCTGCGAATATTTCATCTGGTGGCTCGTATTCACTCCTGAGGATGCATTAGGAATTATTTAAATGAAGCAGTAATAAAGCTTAAAGTAAAGTGTGTTTTCCAAATTATAGGAATGTTTAACATTAGGCGTTATGATGAACATTAAATAGCATGCTACAAACAAGAAATATTAACATAAACACTGAATAAAAAGGTGCACGAATAAAAGAGCATTTAGGAATGACACAATAATATTATTAAGAGGAGGGGAATCACTTAGAACCCATAAGAAAATTCTTGAATGCCATGATACCATTCCCATGGCTCAACCGGTGTGTCATTGGTGTAAAAGAAAGGATGCCAGGATTGGATACACCGCATGGAAATTCTGCAAAAGGGGAAGTTATAATATCATGAATATACCTCGAACGTGCATTCGGCTGCATGAAAAAATTATGAGTTCAAGCTGTTTGATCTAATGACAAAGTAAGCGCGCAGAGGAGGGAAACGTAGCAGACTTTCATAGGTAAATGTTGCATCAGAAAGTGTGGCACTGGTATTTATCGAGTTAAACTTAGGGTGACATTTATAACCTTTCCATTCGCATTTTTATCTGTCGCCTTGGTAGACTTTTCTCCATGGTTGTGTTTCTTACCATTACTGTGGTAGTCTTCTTTTTTTCAATCTTGCGCTTGTATGCAGATACATTACGGAAAGCTTCTGGAATAAAAACTATTTTTGCTGCCCTAACCACCAATGTTGGTGCGCGCTAAGATGGTGGCTGTCATAATAACGTGACGGTATAACGAGAGTTCACTCACACGTCAAATACAGTAACCTTACGTTCACTCACGCTTCGCTCACGCATGTGGTGCTACCACGGGTCGGAAGAATAGGTTTGTTTGCTTGGCGACGAGACATGCGTAGGACAGCGATAAAATGCTGGCCGAGTGTTGAATTGCGACAAACTTGTAATAAAAATGGTTATTGAGAATAGGTGCCGGATGCCGAAAACACTCGAAAAAATGCTTGGAGCGCGGGCGCGTTTTATACGTTTAAATTGTAGGATTTTACCTGCCAAAAACGGTGATCTCCTTATGAGGCACTGCGAATAGCGAGAGACTCCCGACGAATTTGGACCTCCTGTAGTTATTAAAAGTGCAGCGAATGTACAGCACACGGGCGTTCTTGCATTTCAGCCTCGTCGATATGCGGTAGCTGTGGCCAGGAGTTCATCCCACGATCTCGTGCTTATCAGCGTTATCACCATGGTGGCTACACAGGTCTCGTTCCTTTTCATTTTTTTTATGGGAAATGATGTCCATGGTTGTTTAAAAGTGTAAAAAAATTGTGGTGATTTCTTTCACTTCAAAAGACATTATGTTGACTCGTCAATACCTCTCCACGTCTTGGAGCGTAAACCAAAGTGCCGTTTGTGCTGCGTTCATTGTTTGACGCCCTAAAACTAATGACGTGGCTTTACCTTCTTGATAAATGCGCATGCTTTGCGTACGATTCTTGCAGTAATCTCTTTACTCATTAAAGAATGCTGATTGTCTAAAGGGTGAGTGTCACATTCGCAACCATACCACAAGAAAGCATACGAAGGGTTCGTATTCAAACGGCTGTAATCTGTCCTGTGTGTTCCTGCCTTCTGTCTTCGTCTTTTCGCGCTGCCCCTTCAAGATGTTCAACCAGTACCAACTCGCCCAAATGTCGATCCCTCTACAGGAAAAAATAAATTCAATATTATTTTTAAAACCAAATCTGGCGGTCTTTTAGCATACCGTGATTGAGAAGCCGTAAGGTATGCTTCCCTATGATGTTCGAAGTATCCAATGTAAGAAGTTTTCATGTGCGTCGCTGCTTTTAGTAACACTATTATACTGCGTCAGGTAGAACGACATCGGACAGAATATGCGGCGATTTACGGTCGGCAGGGCTGCAGCAGTAATCCGGTACATCAAGCAACCATCCATTTGTGCGCGCTGTAATATTCTGGATTGGATTGGAGACAACTTTATTTATGCCTGCAGTTGGGCGCGCGCGCGCCCCGACGAGGGCCTACGTCATCCTCGAAGTCGCCGTTACTCGGCGCGGGTCTCCGCTCGCCGTTGCCGGCTCGCTGGGTCCCTGCCTTTCGAGCGCCTCGAGGACCTGCTGGACGGCCCAGAGCTGATCGTCTCGGTCATAGCTCTTCGCGGCTGCCTCGAGCCGTGGTGGGAGTGTTCTTGATTTTGAATCTTCTGGATATCTTACGCAGTCCCACAAGACATGCGTGTAGTCTGCAGTCTCCTTCCGGCAGACTCTGCACACATCTGTCGGATATGTCTCGGGGTACATACGATTCATCAGTTTCGGGCTCGGTAGCGATCCGGTCTGGAGCTGTCTCAGTACTACCGCCTCCGCTCGACTCAGTCTCGGGTGCGGGGGTGGGAGAGTCCTGCGAGCCAGGCGGTAGGCCTTCGTGATTTCACTGTAATCTGTCATGCGGTCCTTGGTTCCGAACCACGTCGGACGGTCTGTCGCCGAGGCGCGGTTGGTTAGCGCTCGCGCCGCGGCGTGTGCCGTCTCATTATGGTTCTCATTGCGTCCCGATGCGTCGCCCGCGTGCGCCGGGAACCACTTGAGTCGTACTTTTCGTTCCTTTAGTTTGGCCGCTCGCCGTACGCGCTCAGCCTCCCTGCAGATTTGGCCTTTGGCAAAGTTTCGCACCGCCTGTCTCGAGTCGCTCAGCACCGTGTGCCAGTCTGCGTCTGCGATGGCCAGGGCGATGGCTACCTCCTCCGCTTGTTCCGCTCCGGCGCTTCTCACGCTCGCTGCCGTCCTTGTGGCGCCGGTTCACGCCTCTATGACGACCGCTGCGAAGGCGTTCCGTTGGTATTCGGCCGCGTCCACGTACCGCGCGTGTTCGTCGTTGGCATGCTGGTCAATGAGAGCCTTGGCCCTCGCCGCTCTTCTTCCCTTGTTGAACTCGGGATTCATGTTCTTCGGTATGGGGTCGATTCTGGTCTGGCGTCGGACCTTTTCGAGGACGGGGAGCTTCATCTCCACCTCGTTCGAGCGCCTAATTCCCAGATCGTCCAGTATCTTCCTCCCGGCTTTGGACATGGACAGTCGCTCCAGTTGAGAAGTCCGTTGCGCTTCGGCTATTTCTTCGAGCGTATTGTGTAATCTGAGTTGTAACAAGCAGTTCGAGCTCGTGGACTCGAACAGGCCCAGCGCCGTCTTGTACGCTCTTCTGATGAGCACGTTGATTTTGTTTCATTCGTGTTGCAGCCATCTGTGGTAGGCTGCAACGTACGCGACGTGGCTGATGACGAAGGATTGGACGAGCCTAAGTAGGCTCTCCTCTCTCATGCCAGCCTTTCGGGAAGTGACTCGTTTTAGGAGTCGAATCACGTTGGCTGCTTTTGCCCTGAGACGGGTGATAGTTTCGCCGTTTCTTCCGTGCTTTTCGATGACCATGCCTAGGATCCTAATTTTGCCGACCTCAGGGATCACGTTGCCGGATTTGGTGACGATTCTGATTGTTTAGTTTTCGCGTTGTCTGGTCTTGCTTCTGCGGTTTTTGGTAGGTGGGAGTATGAGAAGCTCCGATTTGCTCGGCGAACATCTCAGTCCGGTGCCTTCCAGCTGGTCTTCTATTGCGTCGACAGCGGCTTCCAGCGCACCCTCGATGTGGGCGTCGCTGCCACCGGTCACCCATAGCGTGATATCGCCCGCGTAGATGGTGTGCCTGACGTCTTCGATGTGCCCGAGCTTCTCGGCCACTCCGATCATTACCAGGTTGAACAGCATCGGCGAAATGACCGATCCCTGCGGTGTGCCGGTGCTCCCGAGCTTCTTCTCTTGAGTCTGTAGGTCGCCTGCTCGTAGCTCGACGGTCCTGTCCGTGAGGAAGTCCTTGATGTAGTTGTAGGATCTTTCACCCATGTTGAGCTTGGAGACTTGGGACAGAATCGCCGAGTGTTTCACCTTATCGAAGGCGCTCTGCAGGTCCAGCCCTAGGATTGCTTTGTTGTCGCGGGTGCTGCCGCCATCATCAATGATTTGGTATTTGAGCTGCAGCATCGCGTCCTGCGTGCTGAGGTGCTATCTGAAGCCGATCAAAGTGGCCGGGTACAGCCCTTCTCGTTCCAGGTAGTCTTGCCACCTGTTGAGCAGGACGTGCTCCAGCACCTTGCCCACGCAGGACGTGAGCGAGATGGGCCGGAGGTTATCCGTGTACGGCGGCTTCCCCGGCTTGGGGATCAGGATGGTCTTGGCTGTCTTCCACAGCTTTGGCAGCGCGCCCGCTCTCCAGCACTTGTAGTATTTTGCGAGCTTTTCAATCGAGCCGTCATCGAGGTTCTTGAGAGCCTTGTTCGTGACGAGGTCCGGGCCGGCTGCCGACCGGCTGTTGAGGTCGTGCAGGGCCGCGCCTACCTCCTCGACGTCGATGTCACGATCGAGCTTCGCGTTAGGCAGGCCGCTGTACGGCGCGTGCTGTTCGGTAGGTGTAGTCGGCAGGTATTTGTCGTTAATGCGTCTGGTGACTTCGTCGACGCCGTGTGCTGAGACCGCCTGATGCATGAGCCTGGCGAGTCTGTCCCTTTGGTGTGACTTGGTCTTGGTTTCGTCGAGCAGGTGCCGCAGCAGGTTCCACGTCTTCCCGCTGTGCATCTGCCCATCTGCCGCGTTGCAGATCGCGTTCCACTGTTGCGTGCAGAGAGCGCGGCAGTGATCCTCGATCGCTCGGTTCAGCTCCGCCACCTTCTTTCTCAGTCTGCGGTTAAGACGTTGTTTCTTCCAGCGATTGAGTATCGACTGTTTGGCTTCGATGAGATGCGCAAGCCGGCTGTCTACTTTGTCGATCTCCGCGCTCGTTTCAATCTCTTTAGTCGCGTCGCGTACGCTCTTGGTGATTTCGGCCGTCCACGAGTCGATGTCTTTGATCTCGTCGTCACCGTCGCTCTTCTGGCTTCTGGTGTCTCGAAATGCATCCCAGTTTATCCATCTGTGTGGTTTGATGCTGGTGTCGTTGTGTGCCGGTGTGCAGATTTCAACGATGGTGTGGTCGCTACCTAGGTCGGTCCCCGTGTTGCTCCAGGTGATCGCGCCCCGGATGTCATTCTTGACGAACGTGAGGTCCGGAGTGGTGTCCCGGGACACGGAGTTGCCAATTCTCGTCGGATGTGTCGGGTCCGTAATGAGGGTGAAGTCGAGTTCCGTGGCGTCTTCGTACAGGTCGCGGCCCTTTGCTGTGTACTTGTTGTAGCCCCAGGCAGGGTTCATCGCGTTGAAGTCTCCGCACGCGATCAACGTGTTGCGGCCCGCTGCGGTGCTGGCTCTGTGCAGTCATGCAGTCATCTGTGCAGTCATCTCTGTTGTCTTTGCGATGGGTTGCTGTAGACGTTGAGCAGAAATATGCTTCCTTTTTTCTTCTTGCCCGGGATGATTTCGGTGAGCGTGTGCTCGATCTTGATATTGCTGTGCAGCTCATGTTCGACGAACGTGAGTCCCTTCCTGACCAGGGTGCACAGGCCTCTGCCGTCGGGCGGTCCCTTGTGCACTCTGTAGCCGGGGAGGGACGGTGCGTCGGTGAGTGTTTCTTGTAGTAGTATAACGTCTGGTTTGCGCGCGGCATGTACAATGTGCCGTTGGATGACTGCCTTCTTCCTTGCGAAGCCGCGACAGTTCCACTGCCACGCGGTTACACTTGCTGCTGCTGGTGTTGCGTTGGCGGCCATGATTGCGTTGGCGTGTACGGGGCTCCCTGGTTGGGTGGATGATGCGCGAAGAGGGGCGCAAACGTCGGCCGGCTTACCATCGGCTGTAGGGTCCTTTCGATGTAGGCGAATCTGTTCGCGTTCTCGGCTTCGTGGGTCTCCATTGTTTGTTTCAGTGCTGTCACTGCTGCGATGTTTGTTGTGATTAGCTGTTCGAGTTTGCTGAATGTCGCTTCGAATTTCGCTTCGTGGCTGTCGATGCGATCGTTTTCTGTTTGCGTGCGCGTGGTCTCGATGGCTCGCTTCTTCGGTGCCGGTTCCTCTATGGCTTTCTCCTGGATGTTCGTTGTCGTTTCCTCGGTCTTGCTTGTCCTTGGCGTGGGTCTCTGTAGAGGCTCGTTGTTGCATAGCAGCAACTGACGAATCTCGGCGATCTCTTTCGTGAGGTTGTTGATGGTCGCTCGCAACGCCGCGTTTTCTTGTCTTAGGAGCTCATTTGCCTCCCGGACCTTATTAATATCTTCTTTCTTCGTGGTTTTGGTGATTTTCTGCGCGTTCCTTATGTTGTTTCGTTTCGCTGCGTCGACCCAGCTCACTCGCTCACGTGATGGTGACGTTTTCTTGCTGAGGCTTCTCTTGCAGCAACTGCTGCCTCTGGATTTGGGCGCGCGGTTTTCCGATGGGGTCCTTGACTTTCGCGCAGCTGGCGGCTTGTCGAGTGGCGGGAAATCGCTCTCCGACAACAGCTGGCGTTCGGCCTGTCGGCGCTCCCATTGTCACTTGCGCACTACGTAATATTCTGAGAGAACTTTGTATTGAGTGTCAATTAGTTAAATAATACCAGTTATTGAAATGGTGCTTAGTTCTCCAAATAAATGTTTCGTATTTTGAACTCGCCTTGTAGTCTTGGACCCTTTCAAACATGGGCAATGTGTTGCGGCCGAAATTGTACGATACTATTAAGTATTGCCCTATGTACTAGTATGCCGACAGGTACGCGGGTACATTAAGACAAAAAAAAATTATCTCTAATGTGACGATTCATGCATATTGACACGTGTACTTATCTTTATCGGGCAACCACGTTTCGCCGCCTAACAAATGTAATCGCACAGCGTGGGACGCGCCTGCATGTATCCGAAGTTTCTGGAAAGTTATCGATGCTTCTATCCGCTGTCTGTTGTCGCCGAACCTTATGTTATCTGATTTCGTCACCTGACGCGAATGGTGTCGTACTTTGTGATGGCACGCGGGTCCGAACGATTAGTCTGGAACATTCGACGACTGCTCTATAAAAGCCGACGCGCTTGACCCGCTGACCATATTTCCAACGATCGCCGACCGCGTTTGCCGCTATCGTTGTGCTATGAGTGTAGCCTGTTTTTTGTGGGCACAGGTTCGCCCAATAAAAGTTAGTCTTGTATTCCACCGTATTGCTGCTTTCTTCACCGTCCGTACCACGTGACATCTGGTGGAGGTGCTGGGTAAGTCCGGTCATGAATGGTTATTCTTGCCGTGCAGATTCCAGTCGGCGTGATGAGGTGTCCTCCAGCGGTCCGAATTTGAGGGCCTTCCCATGCACTTTTAATTTTCTTCAACTGCGCGGCGATGGGTCCACTCATGACGGAGTAATCGGCTCCTGTGTCCACTAAAGCGGTGACTGCGTGGCCGTCGAGAAGCACATCGAGGTCGGTGGTTCTTTGTCTGGCATTGCAATTAGGTCTTGGCGTCGGATCACGGCTGCGTCGTGTTGAACTGAAGCTGGAACGTTGCGTCGTCAAGTCGTCGTTCGTCGGTGTAGTCTTGGCTTCCTGACTTCGTCGGGACGGCGGCGTGTCATTATTATGTCGTGGGGATGGTCTCTTCGTCGTCTTCGTCGGCGGCGGAGGATCTTCGTCAGTTCGACGAACAGCAACCGGACCTCCATCGGTTGCTGCTTTTAGTTTTCCGGACATGGGCTCGCTGACCGGCCCCGGGCTGGGCCAGTGTATGGTCGGCGCTGCGGCGACAGGTAGCGGCCTGATGACGGCGAACGGGACGCTCATCGAGGGCTCCACTGAGTAGCGGCGAGGTAGTCGGCGATGTCACGAGGGCGTTCACCTTCCCGAGGGCGCGGTACATCGACGGCGAACCCTCGCAAACCCAGGTCACGGTATGGGCATCGGCGGTACACATGGCCGGCTTCGCCGCAGTGGTAGTAGAGCGGGCGGTGGTCGGGGGCTCGCCAAATGTCCGTCTTCTTCGCGTAGCTGCGCTGGGCGACGGGTGGGCGTGCTGGCGGCGGCGGCGGTGAACGACGGAATTGCGGCGTTACAGGGCCCTGGCGTTGTCGCGGAGGGGGACCTTGACGGCGGGTGACGGCGGCGTAGGTCATCGCTTCCGGCTGAGGTTGCGGTGATCGTGGTTGCACCTCAGGGACTCCAAGCGATCGCTGAACCTCTTCTTTGACGATTTCAGCGATTGGATCCACTTGGGACTGCGTCCTTGGGTAGAACTTCTGCAGCTCCTCCCGTAGGACCGCTCTGATAGTCTCGCGTAGATCGTCGGTAGCCAGTGGTTATTCTACAACCGAAAAGGAATGCCTCGCCATCGTTTGGGCTACAGTGACATTTCGCCCTTACTTCTATGGCAGGCCATTCAAAGTGGTCAGCGACCATCACGCGTTGTGTTGGCTAGCTAACTTAAAGGACCCTTCAGGACGGCTGGCACGGTGAAGCCTCAGACTATAAGAATACGACATCACTGTAACCTGCAAGTCCGGACGAAAACACTCCGATGCCGATTGCCCATCACGCGCCCCTACACCCACCGCCGCAAGATGACGAGAATGACGACGCATTCCTTGGAATGATAAGCGCGGAAGACTTCGCTGAACAGCAGCGGGCAGACCCGGAGCTAAAAGGCCTCGTCGAATATTTGGAAGGGCACACCGACGTTGTCCCCCGGGTATTTAAGCGCGGATTATCTTCCTTCACGCTTGAAAACAATCTACTCGTGAAGAAGTTCTCACCAGTCCGCGCCAACTACCTTCTTGTTGTTCCGTCGGCGCTGCGTCCAGAAGTACTGTGCGCGCTACATGACGATCCGACCGCCGGGCACCTCGGCTTCTCCCGGACGCTATCGAGGATACAAGAAAGGTATTACTGGCCGCGCCTAACAGCCGACGTCACCCGTTATGCCAAGACATGCCGAGACTGTCAGCGACGCAAGACACCACCGACAAGGCCAGCGGGACTACTGCAGCCGATCAAGCCTCCTTGCCGACCATTTCATAAGATCGGGATGGACTTGTTGGACCGTTTCCGACATCAACTTCCGGAAATAAGTGGATCGTCGTGGCGACGGACTATCTCACCCGCTTCGCTGAAACTAAAGCTCTACCGAAAGGCGGCGCAGCCGATGCGGCAAAAGTTTTCGTCGAGAACATCCTGCTGCTACATGGTGCTCCAGAAGTCCTCATCACCGACAGAGGAACGGCTTTTACAGCAGAGCTCACGCAAGCCATCCTGCAATACAGCCAGACAAGTCACAGGAGGACAACTGCCTACCATCCGCAGACGAATGGTCTCACGGAGCGCCTGAACAATACCCTCGCCGACATGCTAGCAATGTACGTCGACGTCGAGCACAAGACGTCGGATGCGGTCCTGCCGTACGTAACATTCGCTTACAACACGGCGGTGCAAAAAAACAACACAGATCACGCCATTTAAGCTGGTTTACGGCAGGAACCCGACGACGACGCTCGACGCCATGCTGCCGCACGTCACTGACGAGGAAAATCTTGACGTCGCTACCTATCTCCAGCGCGCCGAAGAAGCCCGACAGCTCGCCCGCCTGCGAATCGAGAACCAGCAGAGGACCGACATCCGAGACTACAACCTCCGACGACGCTTCGTCGAGTACCAGCCCGGTGACCGTGTTTGGGTTTGGACCCCTATACACCGACGAGGACTGAGCGAGAAGCTTTTGCGTCGCTATTTCGGACCGTACAAGATCATCCGACTTATTGGCGCACTGGACTATGAGGTCGTGCCAGACGGCATTTCGCTATCACAGCGGCGCCGCTCACGACCTGAAATAGTCCACGTTGTGCGACTCAAGCCATACTACCAGCATTAATGAACTTTGGGGCTTCGCCTAACTGACCTTTGGACTTTGTTTCTCTTTCTTGTTTTGTTACTTATGTTTATTAAGTGTCCTTTTGTGCTTCGCTCTCTTATATTTGTAGCATCGGGACGATGCTTTTTAAGAGGGGGGGTATTGACACGTGTACTTATCTTTATCGGGCAACCACGTTTCGCCGCCTAGCAAATGTAATCGCACAGCGTGGGATGCGCCTGCATGTATCCGAAGTTTCTGGGAAGTTATCGATGCTTCTATCCGCTGTCTATTGTCGCCGAACCTTATGTTATCTGATTTCATCACCTGAAGCGAATGGTGTAGAACTTTGTCGATGGCACACGGGCCCGAACGATTAGTCTGGAACATTCGACGACTGCTCTATAAAAGCCGACGCGCTTGACCCGCTGATCAGATTTCCGGCGATCGCCGACCGTGTTCGCCGCTATCGTTGTGCTATAAGTGTTGCCTATTTTTTGTGTGTGGGCACAGGTTTGCCCAATAAAAGCTAGTTTTGTATTCCACCGTATTGCTGCTTTCTTCACCATCCCTACCACGTGGCAATATCATAAAGCCGAGTCAACAGCGGTTGACGTCGAAGAGAGACGAGCTATACATGGGCGTATAAGTGAACCACGCGGTTTATTGTTTATATGGCGCAACGTTCGGTATCGGCCCACATTACTAGTGGTCGGACCCTCGCAAACAAGAATCAAGACTGCGCCAGGCTACAAGAAGCATTACGCAACACGAACCTGGCAGAGCAGCTCTGGGCCGTCCAGCGAGCCAACGGTGCGACCAGGAAGTTACAACTCCTGGTCCCAACGGGGGAGTAGCCCACTGTATTGAGTGTTACGCCCCGTAGCTCGCAGGGCCTTTCAGTAAAGTTATTCCATCCATCCATCCATCCATCTCCGTGGTCAGCACATGTCTTTTTTCTTTCATTTAATAAAGCCATCATTCCGGTTCCTGCTTTGGGGATGCGTAATTTTAACGAGCGCAGTTTGGCTTCATTTCGGCCTTTTTTGCTGTAAATACGGACAATTATAATCCAGTCAATCAGCCTCTTAGTTCATTTTTTTTCGTACTAAAAAATATAACATCGGGTAAAAGCAATGCAACTCCCCAGCTCAAATGATATTGCGCAACAAAAAACGACACGGACGTAAGACGACACACCAAGCGAAAACTTTCAACTCGGTTTATTGTACCACTGAATCAATTTTATACATGTGAAGCAGTGTAGACATCGCATGCAGTTACATGAAAATTACCTGCGCATTCATGTAACATAGATACGAGGCATGTGATGCCGCCTCCAAGAAACTTAGTTCTTTTTCTGTGAGAGCCAGTGAACGGAAGCTAACACACTTATCACCCAATTTTGCAGTCGTCTGCGCTTCAGACATTTCATGGAAGAGCTGCGTGCTACCACGGGAAACAATCGCGCATTGGTCCTCGATAGGTGTGAATCCGTGATCGCTACAATGAATCTCCAAGAACCCACCGGAGCCATTTTTTTTAAGTTGTTGCATATGGCAGGCATTACCAAATCGTGATTGGAAGCTTATCACTGTTGTTGAAAAGCGAAATGTACAATTATTGCATTCTACCGGTGATAGCATGTGGGGAAGATACTTGGAGGATAATGAAGAAGCTGTAGAGCAAGTTAAGGACCACTCGAACAGCGATCGAACGAGAAATTTTAGGGGTAATGTGAAGAGACAGCAATATAGTGGTATGGGTCAGTGAGCAAATGGGGATAGCCGATATCCTAGTTGACATTAACAGAAAAAAAAAAAGGATCTGGGCCCGCCATGTAATGCGTAGAACGGATAACCGGCGGACGAATATATTTACAGAATGGATGCGAAGGGAAGGGGAGCGCAGTCGAGGACGGCGGAAATTTAGAGGCGGTGATGAAATTGGGAAATTTGCATGTGCAAGTTGGAATCGGCTAACGCAAGACAAGGGTAATGGACGTCGCACGTAGAGGCCTTCGTCGTGGCAGTGGACCTAAAGGTGGGTTTATGATGATGATGATGATGACGATGATGATGGTGACTGCTACAGCAAGAGAAAGGAAAATGACGGCGGTTCATATATAAGTGTGCCATGTCACAGTGGGCGCGAAAGTTATGGCAAATAATTTTGGAGCATCGAGCTCTGCCGTGGTCCTAAGAGTTAGATAGAGCGGTGATTTGTCCAACTCATGTATTCTCATGGGGTAAAATTTTATGGCAGCTGTTTCTTGTGCGTTTAATTTAATTATGTAAAGTATCGTATGTCCACGCGGTATAGCTCCACGCTAACTCGGCGCGCCTTTCTCCTTACAAGCTTTAATTCGACGCATTTATCGTTCTCCTCCGTGCGATAGAATACCTTAAATTGTCCATTTAGAGGAGGCAAAGTGGCCAGATACCCAAATCGCACCAATTACAGGTCCTTATTAAGTGTCCATAAAAGACCGTACCTTCGAGTTGCGCCGCTTTCCTCTCTGGCTCCCTCTCTTATTGTAGTCGTGATTGCGTTTTCCGGAATAGCGTGTAGTACGCAGACACAATAATACTACGCAAATGAAGTAGACATATACGCCGAAGAAAGAAGACCACAATGAAGTATGCATCCAGCAGCTATACGCAGTACGAGGACTGGTGGGCTAGTTTCAGTTCTGGCATAATAGCGTCGCCATGTTTCTGTTAGCCAACGAAAACTTTAAATAGCATATGTATATCTGGCTCTTGCTTTTCAGAACTACAAACTAATAAAACAACACGTAGACGTAAGATGTTCAGTTTCCTGTTTGCTTCTTTTGGTGTCATTTTTGTTTTCTTGTCTATTTGGTCGCTTTGTATGATGTACGAAATTGCGGCAGTTTTGCGGCTATCGCTTCGCCTATGGAGGACTTGTTACGACATCACGAATATCAGTTACAACAAAAAAAAATGCTTTTTTGTTGTTGTTCCATCGCGAAACAAGATCACAAGAAAGTTGCTAAGAAAAATTGCAAGAAACTTTATTAGGTATTTGCCTGTATAAAATGTGCCCTTTGTGATGTGTATAGGAGATCTCCAGCTCTGCCATATTGTTTTGTGTATCGATTCTTCTTCGGTGCGGACGTTCTTCATAAAAAAAAGAATATGAAATAAAGCACATTTGTAGGCCTAGTGTTTTCCTGCTGAAATGGAATAGTAAGGCTCTATGAGCTCCTGGCTCGCGCATCTCTACCCGGATGCAGTAGAGTTTCAAGAAGCGAGGACGCACTACTGGCGCCTAATGCGCACGTGAAAGAACCATACAGACACATAAAAAATATTGTCTCTGCAACAAGATAGTGGCTCAATGTCCTAATTGTGAAAAAGCAAAACGAAACACAACTGGCGCTCATAGCGCCTTGCGTCTGCCGAGCAACTTCTGCTGTACAAGTTTAGGGACGACGTACAGGAGCATCTTTACGATTTTTCAATGTAACCTGGCTCGCGATCGGCGATCGTTGTTCGAAACGCGCGTTCAGTTGGCGTTCGGTTTCGCCTCGCGCGACGGGCCTAGGCCGGGCCGTCGCCGGCAGCCGGGCCCATCGTCGCGGCCTAAGCCAACCGCGGGAGGTGAAAATGAACGCAAACTAAACGCTCGTTTCCATCAACGATCGCCGATCACGACAGCACACGTGAAAGCACATGTGAAAGATGCAAATTTCTTTGAAGCCTAAACTTGAAGAATATTACAATGGAAGCCTTTCAGGCAGCTTAGTACCCATTTACAGTAACTACATGATACATTTTCATGACATTTGCTTGGCAGCAGTAGAAAAAATTGTGGTGTTTTACGTGCCAAAAACACCATCTGATTATGAGGCGCGCCGTAGTGGGAAACTCTGGAAATTTGGGCCACGTGGGGTTCTTTAACGTGAACCTGAATCAAAGTATACGGGTGTTTTCGAATTTCGCCCCCATCGAAAAGCGGCCACCATGGCAGGGATTCGATCCCACCACCTCGTGCTTAGCAGCCCAACACTACAGCCACCAAGCAACCACGGCGAGTCCCTGCGGTAAAAACGTTTCTATGCATCACCTAAACAAATACGCTGGGCAACATTCTGCAATCAAAATTTGAGCAGTTTATGATCGCTCAAAAGCTCTAGATTTTATCCATTCGGACACTCTAGCGAGTTCATCAATGTCATCGTATGAGCTTGCTGGCAAATAATCATAGGTCGTTCACGTACTGCGGCGCGACTAGCATTCAATACGGCGCAACCGTAGTTTGGCTACATTGAGCGCTTTCGTGCATTGTACCGCACCGACGAGCAGCAGCCGCGCCGTATCGATCTCTACTGGGACATTTGCCAGCAAGTTTCGGACGCCACTATCACGATTACGCTGGTCATAACCGACGAAAATTTCAGTCGACAGGTCCGATCGGTAGGCTGAACGAGACTGTGCGGGGGAAAAAACACGCACTTATCTCGAAAAATAAAACGAAAAAAAAACGAGCAATGTACTATGACTCTGAAGCACAACCAAGAGCGAGCTTATTTCTAGAGCTAACAGCAGTTGTGGACCAGGAAATAGGTCGATCGTCCTATTTCGTTGGTCGCCATCTCGTTAGATACAGTACGACGTACGCCCAGATGGTAAAGCAACGAGACAGTTGAGCGGACGCACCCGGAATATAACCAATACGCATACCAATTTAGGCCAAGCGTTAGACTCACCACATTACAAACACTTTATTTATTATACTTACCCCAGCGGCTTTTCACAAACGAATATAGTGCGGCACTACTAAATCGTCCTCCCCAAAGCGGATATGAAGGTTGAGGTTATAGTGCAGTGCGTGCATGCGTGCGTGCCTGCATGTGTGCGTGCGGGTGGGGGTTGTTTGAATTCAAGATAGCAAATTAAATGGCATATTTAGAAACAGGCCCCTTCTGTTGCTACACATGCGCGTTCATTGATACCGACATGCACACACAATTGACTTGCCGAGCCTTGCGTTACATATACTGCTGTGTAATGGATGGTGCTGCGGAGGCCTTGCGTCATTGCTGCATGCGGCATGCGAGCTACATGCTCATTCAGACTCGGGTGAATATTCATGCGTTGTCCGGTTGTTCTCAAGCTATCATGGGAATTTCTTGCGTTTTTCTCAAAGATTACGCACCGCCGTTAGAACGTATGAAGAAGTTCGGGGCCCATAAATGCTTTTCGCAGGAAGTAAGTTTAGCAAACACCATCTGTATTTGCGTCTGTGAAATCTGAAATTCGTTTAAGATTTCTCCATTGTTAATTAATGCCAATTGGCGAAACCGTATCTACCAACGTACATTAGTAGATGAAGGAATAGCGGTGTGCAAATAGTGATTTTTGAGACTAAATCAAATACGAATCGAATAGGGCCATAACCGAATCGAATGAAATATGGAATACTCATTGAATTGCTTTAGAATTATGAACACCAGTTATAACAAATAATAGAAAACGATGTTGACATCCGTGTATTGTTACGGTTGTCAAGTTCCTGTCTTTAAATAGTGCGTTGTGAAGCTTTGTTTGTTAAAAAAAAAAACAGACATAGAGCATTTCGAGAAAAGAAAACCTTATTCCTTAGCATGCACAGGAGTCTTGAAAGCATTCGAATGATCGCTGTATAGGCTGTAAAATATGTCTACTCACGTGACGTAGCCTCCTCCACTGCACAAGTTCTGATGTTTTATTTCTAGACTATGCACCCACAGGTAAAAATTTGTCACACTTGTGCTCCAAAGTTATGTTTAATTGGGCGCAGTTTACGTTCTGAAATATTCGAAAAATATTCGAGATGTATTCGCATTTACAAATTTACGCCTTCAATTTGAATGGGACACTATTCTCTTTGTTATTAAAAAGTTTCGGATATTCGCACGCCCCTAGAAGGTACTGATGAGTTCCTTAGAAGATATCGGTCACAAATGATCGGAACAAGAACATAGGCATTGCACCGCGACAATGCACCTTACCAACAAAAAAATTTAATAAAATTTGGAAACTCTTAGCTCAACTACACCTCCCACCCGCTGACTTAGCGATTCTTGTTCGCTGCAACTATTTTACTTTGGCCATGGTGCAGCACACAGATAAGAGCTGCTAAGTTAGATCTGCTGAATCGTACATTAGGAATTACAGGCAGTGCTAAGTATAACGCGCGTAGATTACTTTCATGAGAGCTTTCGAAAATGTTGAAAGACGCTCAGAGTTGTGCACTGCTTTAAGAGAGGAGTGCGTTACGGCTACAATGGTGTACCTGATTATTGAAGTACACAACAGTCGTATAGGCTCTTTTCTACAGAAGTCAAGGCCAGGTTCGTACCTCGGACAAGCGCAATGCGTTAGCTTTCGCGGCGCAGTGTACAGGCGTTGTCTTTTCACCATGTGTCGGTTGCGTTCGTTGTCTCCGGACATACGGATGCACCTCCCGCCTGGATTACCACGACGTGAACAGACCATGCTTTACCGTCTGTGGCTAGGCGTTGCCTTTACAAACGCCTATGCTTTCCTCATAGGAATGGCCAACAGCCCCACGTGCGACACATGTAACATCGACGAGACGCTCGCACACATTATCTGTGTCTGCCCGCGATACAGTGCTGAGAGACAAGTGATGTGCAGAGTACTGGACCAGCTGGACAATCGTCCACTTTCAGAACTAAAAGCTTTAGGCCAATGCTCCGAAAGAACATCCGCGTTGAAGGCCTTACTCGCGCTATTAACGTTCTTGCGGTCTACGGGGCTTCACGACAGACTCTAAGAATGCCGCCCCCTACCGTTCTGTAGTGTACGCGCTTTGTTCGTGCTTGTCTCCCTTTCTCTCTATCTCCCCCTTCCACTCTGTTTCTCTTTTTATCCCTCTTAACCCTTCCCCCTGCGCAGGGTAGCCAACCGGAACTACCTCTGGTGAACCTCCCTGCCTTTCTCTGCATTATTTTCTTTCTCTCTCTCTTTTAGCGAAATATGTTGCGATTGATATTGGCTGATCAAGGAATGCCGTTTAAACCAACGCTTCGACATCGGGACTTATTTTCTTCAGGGCAGCAGCTGCAATGGGTTTTCTGACGAAGAGTAGCACTCATCAGCAAGTCCCAAGCCACTGCGGTGGCAGTTCTGGTGACATTGTCCTGAGGAGGGAACGTGGGCTACGGCGACATTGCTTGCTCGACTATACCGTTAATCGCTTCTTGCCCCATCTTTCCGTGAACTTAGGTCTTGTTGGGATTACAAATTTAATTGAATGTTCTGAGTATATAGTGTTATTGTCTTAGCGAGTTAGTGCATACTTACAATGTCAAGGCCTTAAGATATGTAGACTGGAAATAACTGCTTCTAGATGTATTCTGATACAGTGCTTACTTTTGAATATTACTACTAAGGTATCTTTTAAAAGAATGATAGCATATTATTGTGGCACCGATTATGCTTCGTCACCGACCAAACCTAAATGGAAGCCTGCTGATGAAAGCAGTGAAAATTATGTAAATCTAATCTAATCTAACCTAACCTAACCTAACCTAACCTAGTCTAACAACCCCACTATATGACATCAACTGTAGCACTTCGCACTAATAAACAACACGAAGGTACTTTACCTCTTAAATTACAAATAGCATCGGGAAGCCTCTCAAGCTCCGCGAGGAAAAGTGCGTGGGCAGGTCCTTGCTCATGAATAAAAAAGTTTCCGGCTGCCAAATGTACGAGATTCGAAAGCTGGATGATTACGACGAAGCACAAGCACTCATAGCCTTCGTTGTATAAGCGCTAAGTGCTTTCTGTCTTCATCAACGCCACTCTAATCAACGAGGCTTCCGAGGAATAAGATTAGGACTTGAAATGCGCCAATGAAAGCATGGCAAAACTGTTCTTTCATCGTTCCCGTCGACAAGATATATGTAGTTTTGGCAGCAATGTAGAGACTGCAAGGTAAAACTAAAGAACCATAAGAATGTAGAGACTCGGGCTAATGAACTCGTCTAAATATATATGTTCATTGCCGATTACTGATTGAATCTATTGAGTTCCTACTACGAAAGGGGCGGCCAGAATGTTGTGAATACAGCACATAAAAGCCAGCCTATCTCTGCTATTTACTACTTGCACAAGCGATAAGGACCATAGTCGGCATCACCCATGGTGGAAACCTCTGCTACACACACTTTCAGTAATATTTAGCCTTGAAATCATGTTTGCGAAGACAGAAAGACGTTGCTCCCGAAGGAAAGGTTTCTACGTTTCCTGTGGCACGACACGCAATGTGTTCAAGTATTCGTACCGGCAATTGCAGTGCTTGTAGTCAGACGGCGCGCTGATAACTCGTAACTTACTGTACTTTTCAAAAAAGACAAAGAACACACTTTCCAGGTAAACGGGTTCCGCGCTTCTGCTTTTAAATAGAAAAATGATTCAAAACAATGCGGGGAATCAAATCAATGGATACAGACTCTACCTTTTTCCGCAAAGAGGCTACTCCGGTTCCTAGCAGGGGAATTCGCCTGTAATGGACAATGAAATGAAATTGCCGCGCCATAGCTTTCAGACGTGGACTCTGTAGGCTGCCGCGCCTTGCAGCGGGCGTGCTTCAGGGAAAAACGTCTGTTTAACAGTGCGTGCTATGGATTCTGTATTAGTACTTTTGAGACCGGCTCCTTCTCAGGCCAGGCTCAGCAGCAGACTTGTCGCACTCTACAGGTATCTCAGAGTTGGATGCCAAAATCACCACTAAAAGTGTTCCGGCGTCCATAGGAAACCTCACGTAAAGTCGCGTTCAGTATGATCTGCAACAGAGTGTTCGAGGTCAAATGGGCTGCAATATCGCACGGGAAAGCCGACCTACGCAAAATAAGTTGAAATGCCCGCAATTGGAAACACAGTTGTTTAGTTCTCAAGTCTTTCCTATGAAGGTGCCACAGGGCAAGCTTGTAGCCCTTTAGACCATACACACCGCGTTCCCGGTCATACTGGAGGCGACTGCAGATCTACCGCTGAAGAACCACCTCCAAAGACGCTTGATTGAATTACATGTTCTGTTCTTGATCGGTTTCTACGGGCTCTATTGAGTGCGCTTGTCGCCTGGGTTCATTTATGCCAAGAAGGTCTCGACCTGTGATTCCCAAGTTTACTAACGATAAGACGAAGGGAAACGTACTTTCTTGGCAAGATGAGGACTAGTCGAACAAGGAACGTCGCTTTAGGCCAATGTTTCGACAGGGTATACGTGTCTTCGTCAGGGCAGGAATTGCTTCGTCAAGACATCAAAGTACACTTGTCCCTTGTGCCATTAAACACTACAAGACATCAAAGCACTTGCTGCTCTGATGAAGAGAAATTCCCCTTTTCGAAACATTGGCTTAAGGCGACGTTCCTTGTTAAACGGCCCCTCATCATTTCATGTTTCCATGTTCTTTTGAACTTTTAGCTTGCTTAGATTTTTTCTTATATAGAGAGGAACTTGAGTAAAATAGTATCACAGTCACTGAAGGCTTTGTTCCAACTTGCACCTCAAGCACGAAGCAACTGAGATTTCAGAGTCAACCTGCATTGCCTCAATTCCAATTGCGCTACAACAAGCTGTACGGGGGGGGAGTGTCACATATCTGAACGGGCCCCAACATATAGATTTCATTTGTGGCACCTGGGCACTTCTTGTCCCACCTGAGGCGGCCTTGTTGGAGAGCACCCGCCGCCGCTGTGGAAGGCAGGTGTTGCCGCCAGGTGCCTATTCGAAAAATTAAGTACAAGTGGGCTCCCCGCCTGGTGTTCGGGCATTAGGGGAACTCCACGCTCGGGACAAGGTGCACCCAGTAGGTGCCTTTGGGACGCTACATGGGAGATTACCGCCATGACAGCGGCAAAAACCTCCTTTCATTTGTGTACACGTGGGTTTTGAGAACAATTTAATGCGCAGGCTCCTTTCCGAAGCGCATTTCCCCTGAGGAAAGCTGAACGCCAGGCCGGGGTACGCTTGTCCTCACTTGAACCTGTGGGTGCCCAGCGACGGTGTGAATCGAACCCAGAACCTCGCGCAGCTGAAGGGGGTCCTGTACAAATATAGGCCATGGCATTATTAGGAATATTCATCCTAATATTCACCCATTAGAATGAATAATTTACTTCCTCATTCACCGTTCCCAGTTCACCAATGGCAATGATCACAACTCCCTTTTTAGATATGTTCATGCAAGCGTGCCGC
Source organism: Dermacentor andersoni (assembly GCF_023375885.2). Lineage (NCBI taxonomy): Eukaryota > Metazoa > Arthropoda > Arachnida > Ixodida > Ixodidae > Dermacentor > Dermacentor andersoni. Next base: position 57,910,527 of record NC_092824.1, read on the forward strand.
ATGCATGTGTGAGGGGTTCCCTTATTTTATATTTTATATACATGTGTTACCACCACTCTTTAATAACCACTAACATTCTGGTTTTTACTCGTGGCTGTGTTACATTTTGCGAAATAAGGACCGACAATGACACCAATATCCTATGATTCGTCCCCAGTGCTATAACTCGTGTTGACAGTAATACGGGGAATTAATATATAAAAAAAGGTTACGTCCCGCGTGTATCCAGTTGTTCTACTTGCCCCTGTATCTACCACTTAAATAATGTTTTCTTCGAAATAGTCAACTCTTAAGAATATTTCGGTGCTCACACAGAATCTAACCTGTATTGGACACCGCGTATTGCTCACATTATCAATAGCGCTAGCCGCATGTTAGGTTACTTCCGCCGTAACGTTTACAACGTGGCTATATTGTTGAAACTTCTACAATATGAAAACCCTAGTACGTTCAAACCTTAAGTATGCTGACTGAGTGCGGAACCATGGTCAGTATAACCTAATTAAATACCAGGACCGTGTGCAATGCAACTTGGTGCATTTTATCTTGTCTAATTACTTGCGCACAGCAAGTATAACCCTTAAAAACACTTCTTGTTAGGCTAGTTGGTAGCTGTTCATTATAAAATATGAAGACGCCAAATAAACAGACACACACAAGAGAAGGCGCCTTGTCCGGTTCTCTTCTCTTGTGTGTGTCTGTTTATTTGTCGTCTTCATATTTTATAATGAAATATAACCCGAACGAAAGAAAACCTCAGCATGCCTTTCATATCGTCGCAAAATCGCGCGTTTATTAGTGTTTCTTAAGTTGTTTCACCCTCCAGGACGTCGCAATAACTTGTCAAGAACCTGATGTTTCAGCGCGTTAGTATTAAAGTGCTTTAAGCGCGATAACATAGAAAAAAAGTCACTCCAAACCATCGACTGTTTGTAATTACCATCATTTTATCTGCCATTAGTTTTTTTTTATGAGTCACTGACATGTATTGTACTCCATTTTATGCAAAACCATCAATTCATAGTAAATATGTGTGTTTTGTTTATGCTGTTAAATTTGCAGTGAGAAATGCCTTGTCTTCATACTTCGCTTTCCTGTCGCATACATGCTGCTAAAAGTTAGTCCTGAGCTACCCACTACGGCGTCCTTCATGATGTCCGAGTTACTTTGGAATGTTATAACCATTCAATTAAAGGTACAACAAAATGAAGCACATTGCGGTTTTCCAGGCTTCTTTGTTATCGACATTGACGCAAGCCCATTTGGCCTGAAGTTGCTATGTTCGCAATCGTCTTTAAACATGGTACGTAAAGATAACAAAGGGTCTGATTATGGACAATTGTACTCGTAAGCAACTTCTCGGATAAGCATACAGGATGGATCAGGTACCACAGAACAACAAACAACCTTGTCAGGAGCTGATGTCTTGAAGCCAGCTGTCATACAGGCGCTTCTGGTTGGCTTGTGAGTACGACAGTCAAGACCGGGTGATTTGCGTGGCGTGGTCTCCAGGGCCGATGGCATCCCGTGCGAAGCCGCTGGGCGGCGCTGTAGCAGTAGGACTTAAGCTGCGGTAAAGCTAGGGAAACTACGGAGCATGTTTTATTAGAATGTGAAAACGTCTACCCAGTGGTCAATTTAGGCACCACTGGCCTTTTTGAAGCCCTTGGGTTCAGAGGGAGCATTGTGGTAAAGCAAACATGTCCGCAATAGACATTAGTAAGAGGCGACTGGAGGATTGATGGAAGAAAAGTAGCGAAACGACAAAAGACGGAGACGTACAAAAGCACAGTTCGCAAGAGGGGATCAGAAAATTTGGGCGTGGTAGTTCATAGTTTTTTTTTCTTTTTTCATTGTTTAACCTAGGTAGGATATTAGGCAGTATAGTAGCCAGAGCTTGGTGGCACAACCCACCGCCCCGTTCCAAAGGGGACGCTCATAATATCTATTCATCCATCCATCCATCCCTAAGTTGTCCATTGGCAACGTGGGCTCACGGCCAAAAAGCATGTAGAATGGCGAATATTTGGCGGTGTCGTGATGAGTTGTAGGCAATTCTCAGATAGGGTAGTGCAAGATCCCAATCACGATGGTCTGACGAACCACGCATATAGCATGTCTGTGAAGGTGCGACTTAAGCGCTCTGGGATACCGTTCGAGGGTGACACGAAGGCCATATTGTGCAGCGTTTAGCAGGAGCACAATATGGCATCGATGATTCTGGGCAAAAAGGTGCCGCAGCGATCCATGAGCAAATGGCGTGGGGCCCCACGGTGGAATATGACGTGGTGCAGGAGAACGTCAACAAGGCTAGTAGCAGATGTGGTACGGAGCGCTCGAGTGATCGCCCATCCGGACGCATGAACAGTGGCCACCTCGACCCACTTGTTGCCGGATGCCGATTCCGGAAAAGGATCGAGAAGGTCCAAGGCAACACGAAACAATGGTTCGGTTGGTGGGGCGATCGGTTGAAGGGGTCCAGCAAGGAATGCGGCCGGTCGTTTCCGGCGTTGTCATTTCTCGCAAGCGGTGACGTAACGTCAGACGGAATGGGCGCCATGCGCGGATTTCTCGCAGGCCTCGCGAGAGGGCGCAAAGTGGCCAGAGGGAAACGCGAGAGAAGATCCCCACTAAATACACTACTCGTGCATCACGCGTCTCTGCGGTGGCAGCACTGTGTGTCGCCACGTTACTGCACCCCTAATCGTATTAACGGTCGATGTCCATCATGATCGACATGACCACGGCTGGATTTTTTTTTTTGCACGCTGTACCTAACCACGTGATGACGCTCGCAGGAGAATGCGTCCGTGGTTATCGTGGACTGGAACAAGGGCTGCGGCTCGATCCTTGGCTACAGCACGGCGGCGGCCAACAAGCGCACCATGGCCCGGTTACTGGCGCGCTGGTCAAACCCCATGCCGGGTGGCTGACAGAAGCAGCCAGCGCCGACGACAAACGGTACCTTGCGGCGTTTATCAGTGCTGCACTGAAGAATACCGCAAGCGAGGCTCTGGACTGAGGGCCTTTCCACGTTACCACCGAGCATGAAAATAAAGTTTTTTTTTCTCTCTCTCTGGTCGAGACGCTGACGGACGCCTTCGCGGTGAAGCCGGAGCGCGTCCACCACGTCGGCCACAGCCTGGGCGACCAGACGGGAGACTTCTTCGGCGAAGGACGTCACGCAGCTCACGGGAAGCAAAGTCGGACCCATCACCGACAGGCACGGGCGGGTCCCTCTCGCAGGGCGACATCAAATGCAGAGGTTCTCAAATACACACGGAAACTAAGCACTGAACCAAGCACTTTAGACGTTGACTTCATGTATTCTTACGGCTGTCTTGTTTTCGTGGTTTTGGAGGGAACAGGTTAATTCTTAGGGAAGAAAAGTGTCAGTTTCATCTTTTTCCATTAAGCACGGACACCTTAGCGTGGTTACACGTCAGAGTGGCGTTACGGATTGCAAATCAAGAAAGTACTTCTGAATCCGCGAGTTCGTTGTCTTTCTATCCTATGGTCTCCCTTTCGTGACATGCCGAATCAGCCCTCATAAGTCCATAAGGAATCTTTAATAAAAATGATGATTTCGACATGTGTGGTGAACTAGAGAAATGTCAGAGCGACGCCATCTCTGTGCTGTCTTCCTCTATCTCTGGTTCTTATCTTTCTACCTTTTCATTCCTTTTTCTGCAGTGTAGGGTAGTAAACTGGATTTTCCGTTTTCGTGAACCTCCCTGCTTCCTTCCTTTCTTTATTTTTTTCCTAATGCATTCTTTTAACGCATTATAGTGCTTAATTAACGTTCGGCGAGATGAGATCGAGCTCCTTCCGCGGCAGAAGCGTTCGGATTGTGAGCGTGATGCCTCCGCGCGACCACTCGCGGTGACCGTTACAAACATGTTATGATAGATCAACCACCGTGGCTATACCGTGAGATTTCGAGTTGTAAGCCAATAACAGAATTTTTCGGTTATGTCAAAGACAACCCATTGCGCATGATGCTTCCAGCGAAGGTAAATACTTAGAGAAACTCCCGTGGCTGCATTCATTCAGGTGCATAAATTGAAGCCGCCATCGCTGTAGGACCAACAGCTTTGCAGACTGCCATAGCATGCCAGGTGGTTGACCTGCGAATACCAAGTTAGTTTAGTCCGAAAAGATAACAATATAAAGGCACTGATTTGTTCCAGATGCCCATGCTAGATGCCCATGCTAGATGCCCATGCAAGTTGCCCATATATGCTTGTATACCAAGCCGTTTCAGGCTTGGTATAGGCGAAAAATCGAAAAAAAAAGGTTTCATTTTCATTTTATTTAATTATGTACCTGTTACTACCGTTGCCATTTTAGTGAGCTTGTTAGTAGAATAGCGCCTTTCCTATATGTTTAGCGACTCATTTTAGACTATAGAAACTGGCGGCGTTTTAGCTACAACCTTAAGTTTTTTTACCCGCGGCAAGTAACATCCTCAGATTTGTTTATTAGTAATGTGAGTAAACTGAACATGCATGTTTACTGACGCATATCAGTAAACAGGCATGGGCATTGCGAGATATGTATTCTGCGAATTTGAGCTTTTCGGAGAAGTCAGAGAACACGAGTGTACTGATGATCTTATGTGGGCGCGGCAGCGCCCACATAAGATCATCAGTACACTCGTGTGCGTGGGAGCGGTAGCAGTGCTACTATGCAAACCAACCCGTTTCTATACCTTCTGCAGGTTTCGCTCAGTTTGCTGCTTGTGCCATCGGGACCGACAGCGAACATTTCTACGCTGGATCTGCTGCCGTCTATCTTCGGATCTACTACTGGGAGCCAGCATGATAAAGCCCTGTTTGAAATTAGCATTGCGGTGCCATCAGGAGCCACGCTATCAACATCGGAAACGGAAAGCTGATCACCGTTGACGTCATACTGCCATGCTATAAATACAAGCTGCAACAGGCCGTCAACCAGTGGGCGCGCCAGCGGTGCTACTATGCAGACCAACCCGTTTCTATACCTTCTGCAGGTTTCGCTCAGTTTGCTGCTTGTGCCATCGGGACTGACAGCGAACATTTCTACGCTGGATCTGCTGCCGCCTATCTTCGGATCTACAAATGGGAGCCAGAATGATAAAGCACTGCTTGACATCAGCATTGCGGTGCCATCAGGAGCCACGCTATCAACATCGGAAACGGAAAGCGGATCACCGTTGACGTCATACTGCCATGCTATAAATACAAGCTGCAACAGGCCGTCAACCAGTGGGCGCGGCAGCGGTGCTACTATGCAGACCGACCCGTTTCTATACCTTCTGCAGGTTTCGCTCAGTTTGCTGCTTGTGCCATCGGGACCGACAGCGAACATTTCTACGCTGGATCTGCTGCCGCCTATCTTCGGATCTACTACTGGGAGCCAGAATGATAAAGCCCTGTTTGAAATCAGCATTGCGGTGCCATCAGGAGCCACGCTATCAACATCGGAAACGGAAAGCGGATCACCGTTGACGTCATACTGCCATGCTATAAATACAAGCTGCAACAGGCCGTCAACCAGTGGGCGCGGCAGCGGTGCTACTATGCAGACCAGCCAGTTTCTATGCCTTCTGCAGGAAAGAAAACACTATGGAAAAGTTTACTGTAGTAACAACGTCTGTCTGCTCCTGCTGCCGTGCCCACGGCCCTTGATCGATCTTGTGTACTCGATGCATGCTCTTTTTCAAACTCTTCTACTACTTAGCGGGGACGTTGAAACAAATCCGGGCCCAGATGATGTGACCATTGCATAACAGCTGAAGTCTATTGCGAAAGATATCCACGAAATAAAGAAAGGTAAAGCAGCGGCTAACCAAAAGCTTAATGCAATCGACAAAAAATTGGAAAAGATCGGAATGCTTGAGAAACAAGTTGCTGAGAGTAATGAAAAAATAGCTGCACTTGAAGAGAATGTGTCCTTTCTGGCAAGAAAGGTTGACGAACTGGAAAATAGAAGTCGTAGGTCGAACCTCATCATCTATGGGTTGGATGAAGTAGAGGGTGAATCCACTGAAAGTCTCCGTGGGTCTGTAACTAGAAACATCTTTCAGGATATACTACATATTGAAGTCGAAGGCATTGAAAGGATTCACCGTCTGGGGCGAATGCGAAGTGACAGAACAACAAACAGGCCAGTCACGTTGAAACTTTTGGACTATCGTGATAAGGTGAAGATCTTCAAATGCTGCTCAAAACTAAAAAATTCAGGATATTCTATCAGCGAAGACTTTTCACGTCTCTCAGGGAAATCAGAAAGAAACTATGGGACACAACTAAAATAAACCGTGAGAGAAAGGAGGAGGTCTTCTTAATGCACGACCAAGTAAGCATCAATGGCCAGCTTTTCAAATGGGATGAGGAAATAAACGACTTGGTCGAAATAAAAAAAAAATTGAGAAGAAAAAAAGAACGGAAATGCGAGCAATCCATCAAAAAGAACACTCAGCTGCCGATAACCGTATTAAATATAAACGCGCGCAGCCTTCTAAATAAGATTGACCACTTGGAAGCTACCCTTCTCGCCTTTAATCCAGATATTGTTGTGATCACTCAGACTTGGCTGCACTCTGGCGTTCAAGATCATGAAATCGTTCCCCCGGGCTATGTCGTCATTCGCAAAGACAGGGAATCTAGGGGTGGGGGAGTGGCCTTGGTCTTAAAACGTGATCTACCCTTTACGCAAATGCCTGACATTCCTGGTGTAGAAGCCGTTTGGTGCAAAGTTCACTTGAAATGTAAATTTGTTAATGTGGGCTCGGTCTACAGGCCACCAAATGCTGAAACTGTGTATTTGGATCTTCTGTTTGATTACATGTATAAATATGTCTATGGCTCTATGATCATATTAGCTGGCGACTTTAATTGTCCGCTAGTTAACTGGAATACTTTAAGCTCAACTGATGCAACAAGTAATGCCATGTATCGTATCCTGTTCACTTTAGAACTTGTACAAATTGTTAGAGACCCTACTCGTGCGCAAGGATCATCCAATTCTATACTAGACTTGGTGTTTGTTAGTAACTACTTCAGAATAGATAATTGTAAAGTTGAAGTGTCAAAGGAATTTCTGACCATGAAACGGTACTGTGTACGCTGTTCTTGCCAAACTTGGGTCGCCAGCGCGGTCCGACGAAATATGTGCGCGCATTTAACAGAGCGAACGACGCCGCGGCTGTTATGACTTATCTTATTCATGAATTTAATGATTTTTATGATTTGTATGTTCAGAGTATCGTAACTGTTGACGCCTTGTGGGTACAATTTAAAGAGCACGTGATGCATTGCATCACAAATTTTATCCCTTTGAAAAAGAAGGCAACATGCAAGCGCAATCCGTGGATTACTCGAGAAATAATCCACATGAAACGAAAAATTAATAGGTTAAGGCAACGAAATAGGCAACTACCAAACTTAGAACTAAAGGTAAACATAATTTCGCTAACAAAACAACTAAAGAATAAAGTACTCGAAGCTAGGAAACGACTTTGTGGCACTACACTTAACAACTTCATTAAAAATTCGCCGGCCAAGTTCTGGAGGTATTTAAACAGAAAGAATGTTACTGCTAGTTAGCCTACACGTGGAAAGCAGCAAGCTGACTCATTTAGCAATTGCTTCCAGTCGATATTCACCGCCGATAACGGTGTTTTAGGGAACATTAGCGTGCTATAGTAATGAGTCTACACAACTTTCTGGGGCTCCGGTCATAAGTGTACCTGGGATTCTTTCTCTGTTGTTGAACCTTGATGAAAGAAAGAGTTGTGGTCCTGACGGAATTCCAAACTGCTTTCTTAGGCGCTATGCCGAACCAATCAGTGAATATTTCTGCCTCATATTTTCTAAGTCACTTCAGGACAGCTGTCTGCCCGCTGAATGGAAGGTAGCAAAAATTGTGCCCATTCACAAATCAGGCGACGTAACGTCCCCGTCCAATTACCGGCCTATATCCCTCACATGTACCTGTTGTAAAATTCTTGAGCACATCTTATTAAAATTTCTTAAAGAACATACTGAGACTAAAAACATCATTCACCAAAACCAGCATGGCTTCAGAGCAGGGTTGTCCACTGTTACCCAACTGGCAGAAATCTTTCATGACCTCGCAGAGGGAATCAATCATCAAAGTCAAACTGATATAATTTTCCTTGATTACTCAAAGGCTTTTGATCGCGTGGCACATGGTAAACTGAATTTCAAACTAAACAAAATACTTGGCGATCGTCCCGTTACGAGGTGGATAGCCAGCTACTTATCGGAACGCCGACAATATGTGGAATACAATGACCATGCTTCTGATATCGTTCCGGTCATTTCTGGCGTGCCGCAGGGCTCTGTGCTAGCGCCATTTTCGTTCATTTTATACATAAACGACATAACATACCACGTTGATGTGAAGGTGCGTCTCTTTGCGGATGACTGCGTGCTATACCAAAAAATAAACACTCATGCAGACCAAATAAGGTTAAACACAGCTTTGGGCAACGTCATAAAGTGGTGCAATACATGGCAAATGGCAATCAATATCGAAAAAAACTGTAGTGATGTCTGTCACAAATAAAAAAACAAAACTTAATTTCCCTTACGGTACTGGCAACGGCGCTCTCAGAACAGTAACTGAAAAGAAATACCTTGGTGTGATTATCTCTGATAATCTCAGCTCTAAAACCCAAGTACAAAACATTACCAAAAAAGCAATGAACAGTTTATACTTCCTTAAGCGCACCTTGCGCTTTGCGACTTCAGATACCAAGTTACTCGCATATAAAGTCCTTATCCGTACAATCTTAGAATATGCAAACGTCGTCTGGTTCCCATATATGCAAGATGTACACATGCTCGAATCAGTTCAACGAAAAGCTGTTCGTTTTATCTACCATAGATACCGGCGCACTGATTCTCCCACAGAGCTGCTTTCCTACGCCAGCCTAGCCACCTTATCAAGCCGCGTCACGCTCCATAGACTCAAGTTTCTTTATCAATTAATCCATAACGCATTTAACATGGCTCCTGCTACTTACATTAGTTTTAATCGTTCTAGAGAAACACGTCACAAGCATGACTTTACGATTAATCAATACTCTCGTGCTAACAACACATATTACTTTTCCTTCTTCCCTCGAGCCATAAGAGAATGGAACGGCCTAGATAAATCTATAACTGCGCAGGATTCCTTGAAAAAGTTCGCTGAGCTCGCAGCCTCGTCAGTCTTGTCAACAATCCAGACCTGATGATCATGTTCAGACTATTGATTTTGTGTTGTTGTCCACTCGGTGTGTAACTGGCATATTACTGTACTGTACTGTATACTGTTTGTATTGTTGCCCGCTTGATGTGTAACTGGCGTATTACTGTACTGTACTGTATACTGTATTCCTGTATCTTGCTGATAAATCCACTCCTGTAACAGTCCCAGTGGGACTAACAGTATGTTAAGTAAAAAAAAAAATGTGCTGTAGACTTATGTTTTTAGCGGTAACAAATCTGAGCGAATTCATTTATCGGACCTGTAAGTTAGTGTTAGTATACGCGCATTTCCAGAGGGAGTGATGTATGCGTGGGATTTGAGCTTTTCTTATGAGTGAACGTGAGTGCAATAAGGTAGTAGGGTTACGTTTTTTTGCGCGATAAGCAATTTGCACATATTCAGTTAATCAGACATGTAACTTAATGTCAGTATGCGTCCATTTTACAGGTGAAATAGCGTATGAGTCTAATCTGAGCATTTCGAAGAAATTAGTGAACACGCACTGAGGTTCTAATGTACTACAGGCTGATATCTTTTTAGCAATAACAAATTTGCGCAAATTTGTTTATCAGCCCTGTAAGCTAGTGTCACTATACGTGCATTTGCAGTTGAACCGATGTGTGCGTGGAACTTGAGCGTTTCGTTGGAGTGAGTGAATATGAGTGCATTCGGCTACCAGTGAGCTAATGTTTTTTTTCCGCGATAAGTAATCTGCACATGTTCGCATATCAGACATGTAACATAGCGTCAGTACGCGTCCATTTGTAAAGATAGTGCTGTGTGAGTCAAATGTGAGCTTTTCTGACAAGTGAGTAAACACGCACTGATGTTGAAATGTGCTATAGGCTTACGGTTTTTTTAGTAATGGGAAATTGGAGAACACGCGTTTATGAGTACTGCAATTTAGTCTCAGCATACTGCGTTTCCAGTGGGAGTGTTGTATGCGTGGAAGTTGAGGTTTTCATTGGAGTGAGTGAATATGAGTGCTTTGGGCTACTATAGTGGGCGTACGTTGTTTTTCGCGATAATTTTGGCGCATTCCCATATCAGGCATGCAACATAGCGTCAGTATACGTCCATTTGCAGGGGGAGTGATGTGTGAATCGAATCTGAGCTTTTGAGAGGAGTTAGCGAAGACGCTAAAGAGGTAATAAATCTTCTATAGGCTCATGACGTCATAGCGATAGGAAATTGGAGCACATGCGTTTATCAGTACTCTAATTTAGTGTCAGCATACGTGCATTTCCAAAGGGAGCATTCTATGCGTGGAAATTGAGCTTTTCTTTATATTGAGTAAACATGATTACACTGACGGACTATTGGGCCAATTTTTTTCTGCGATAAGTAAATTGCATATGTTCTCTCAATCACGCATGGAACTTAATGTATGTGTAGGTCTATTTGCAGCGGCAGTTATGTATGAGTCGAATCTGAGCTTTTCAGAGGAGTAATTGAACTCGCACTGTGGTTTTATTGTACTATAGGTTTTGTTTTTTCAGCGATTACAAATTTTAGCAAATTCGTTTTTCTGCACGGTAAGTTAGTGTCAGCATACGTGCATTTCCAGTGGGAACATTGTATGCGCGGAATATCTGCTTCTACTAGGAGTGAGTGAATGTGAGCGCACCGAGGCACTAGTGGGCGTATGATTTCTTCCACGATAAGTAATTGACGCATATTCCCTTATGGGAAATGTAACTTAGTGCCAGTATACGTGCATTTCAAGAGGAGGTGAAGGATGAGTTGAATCTGAGCTTTCAGAAGAGTGAGTAAACACGCGCTGAGGTTCTAATGTAATATAGCCCTGCGTTTTCTAGCGTAAACGAATTTGCGTAAATTCGTTTATCAGCCCTGTAAGTGAGAGTCAGCATACGTGCATTTTCAGTGGGAGCGAAGTATGCCAGGTATTTGAGCTTTTCATTCGAGTGAATGAGCATGAGTGGAATTAGAGGACTACGGGGCTCATGCTTTCAGCGATAAGTGATTTGTCTATACTCGCTTAGCAGACATGTAACTTAGTGTCAGTAGACGTGCATTGCAAGAGGAATTGAAGTATGAGTCGAATAGGAGCTATTCAGAAGAGTGAGTATAAACGTGGTGAAGTTCTAGTGTACTATAGCCTTATGTTTTTAGCGTAAACAAATTTGCGTGAGTTCGTTTATCAGTCCTGTAGGGTGGTGTCAGCACACGTGCATATCCAGTGGGTGTGAAGTATGCCGGGTATTCTTGCTTTTCGCGTTCGAGTGAATGAACGTGAGTGCAATTAGGGGATTACTTGGCGTATGTTATTAGCGACTAGTAATTCGCACTTACTCGCTTAGCAGACATGCAACTTAGTGTCAGTATACGTGCATTTTAAGAGGCAATAAAGTGCGAGTCGAATACGAGCTATTCAGAAGAGAGAGCATAAACGTGCTGAGGCTCTATTGTACAATAGCCCTGTGTTTTTTATCGTAAACAAATGTGCGTAAATTAGTTTATCAGTCCTATAAATTGATGTCAGCGCACGTGCATTTCCAGTGGGACCGATGTATGCGTAAAATTTGAGCTTTTCATTGGAGTGAGTGAACATGAGTGCATTGAGATACAAGTGAACTTGTGTTTTTTGCGCGATTACTAATTTGCACATATTTGATTAATGAGACATCTAACTTCGTGTCAGCATACTTTCATGTGCAGGGGCAGTGATGTATTTGTCGAATCTGAGCTGCTCAGAGATGTGAGTGAACACGCAGTGAGGTTCTAATGCGCTGTAGGCTTCCTTTTTTAGCGATAACAAATGTCCGTGAATTCGTTTGTCAGTCCTGTAAGTAAGTGTCAGCATACCTGCATTTCCAGTGGGAGCGACATGTGTATGGAACTTGAGCGTTTAATTGGAGTGAGTGAACATGAGTGCACTAAGGGACTATTGTGCTTATGTTTTTTCCGCGATAATTTGCCCATATTCGTTTATCAGACATGTAGCATAGTGGCAGTAAAAGTCCGTCTTACAGAGGAAATTATGTATGAGTTTATTCTAAGCGTTAGTCGGATTATGTTATTTTACTCGATAAGTAATTTGCACATATTCGCTTACCAGACATGTGATTTAGTTTCACTATAGGTGTACTTCCAGGTGTGGGGATGTACGCGTCGAATGTGAGGTTTTCCGACATGTGAGCGAACAAGCGCTATGGTTTTAATGTACAAGCGGCTTATGTTTCTTAGGCAATAACTAATTGGAGCACAGGCGTTTCACAGTCCTGTAAGGTAATGTCAGCATAGGTGCATTTCCTGTGGGAGCGGTGTATGCGTGTCAGTTGAGCTTTTCATTGGAGTGCGTGAACATGAGTACACTGAGGGAAAAGAGGGCTTATGTTTTTTTTTTCCACGATAACTAATTTGCGCAAATTCGTTGGTCAGTCATGCAACTTAGCATCAGTATGCCTGCGTTTGCATGATGAGAGAGGAGTGCTTCGAATTTGAGCTTTTGTGAGAAGTGAGTGAACACGAATGCACTCAGGGGTTCCTAAGGGCTATGAGCTGTTTTTCCGTATATTGACACGTGTACTTATCTTTATCGGGCGACCACGTTTCGCCGCCTAACAAATGTAATGCTCTTTTCGCACGACGCTTGTAAATGTTTGCAGGAAGCCGCTTCGGAACAGGTCCCACGTCGTCAAGGTGGCTTCTCGATTCTCGAACCACGTCCTGGCGGCGTCCTCCAATGCGAAATAGACATGACGCAGTTTGTCGTCGCTGTTCCAGCTGTTAAATGCGGCGACCCTCTCATACATCTCGAGCCAGGTCTCCGGGTCCTCGAATGTTGAAGCGCGGAACGTCGGAGGCTCCCTGGGCTGCTGCAGCACGATGGGGGAAGCTGGGCCTGCCATTGGGGTTTCCTTGGCCACAATCTTCTTGGCCTTCTCAGGTAGAAGTCCGTGCTCCGGGGGCAGCTGTTGAAGACGGCGGCTTGCTCGATGTTCCGGGACGGCGCTGGTGTTGTCTTTGCGGTCCGGGCTTGGATTACGGCTTGTCGGGGGCGTCCGGTACATGAACGTAAAGCACCTCCACCAGATGTCACGTGGTGGTGACGTTGAAGAACACAGTAGCAATACTGTGAAAGACAAAATGAACTATTATTGGGCGAACCTGTGCCCACAAAAGCAGGCTACACTTACAGCACAAGGATAGCGGCGAACACGGTCGGCGATCATCGAAAATCTGATGAGCGGGTCAAGCGCGTCGGCTTTCGTGATCGTGATCATTTCAAGAACTCAAACGACGCATGCAGTCGCCGCCGGTACTTGCACACTTCGACGAGGACGCCGATACCGAAATCCACACTGACGCCAGTAGCATAGGCCTCGGTGCCGTCCTAGTCCAGAGGAAAGAAGGACTTGAACGGGTGATATCGTATGCTAGCCGGCCGCTGTCAAAAGCGTAAAGCAATTATGCTACGACTGAAAAGGAATGCCTCGCCATCATTTGGGCTACAGCTAAATTCCGCCCTTACCTCTATAGGAGGCCATTCAAAGTCGTCAGTGACCATCACGCGTTGCATTGGCTAGCTAACTTAAAGGACCCTTCAGGACGGCTGGCGCGGTGGAGCCTCAGACTGCAAGAATATGACGTCACGGTAATATGCAAGGCCGGAAGAAAACACTCCGACGCCGACTGCTTATCGCGCGCCCCCATCGATCCCCCGCCGCAAGACGATGAGGGTGACGACGCCTTTCTTGGGATAATAAGCGCGGAAGAATTCACTAAACAGCAACGAGCAGACCCGGAGCTAAAGGGCCTCATCGAGTATTTGGAAGGGAACACCGACGTTGTCCCTAGGGCATTCAAGCGCGGGTTGTCTTCGTTCACGCTACAAAACAACCTGCTCGTGAAGACGAAATTCTCACCAGTGCGCGCCAGCTACCTTCTTGTTGTACCGTCAGCGCTGCGTCCAGAAATACTGCACGCCCTACACGACGATCCAACCGCTGGGCACCTCGCATTCTCCCGGACGCTGTCGAGAATACAGGAAAGGTATTACTGGCCTCGTCTGACCGCCGACGTCGCCCGTTATGTCAAGACATGCCGAAACTGTCAACGACGCAAGACACCACCGACAAGGCCAGCAGGATTACTACAGCCGATTGAACCTCCTCGCCGACCATTCCAGCAGATTGGGATGGATTTGTTGGGGCCGTTTCTGATGTCAACATCCGGGAATAAGTGGATCGTCGTGGCGACGGACTATCTCACCCGCTTTGCTGAAACTAAAGCTCTACCAAAAGGCAGCGCAGCCGAAGTGGCAAAATTTTTCGTCGAGAACATCCTGCTGCGACATGGTGCCCCAGAAGTCCTCATCACCAACAGAGGAACGGCTTTTGCAGCAGAGCTCACCCAAGCCATTCTGCAGTACAGCCAGACAAGTCACAGGAGGACAACTGCCTACCATCCGCAGACGAATGGTCTCACGGAGCGCCTGAACAAGACCCTCGCCGACATACTAGCAATGTACGTCTACGTCGAGCACAAGACGTGGGATGCGGTCCTGCCGTATGTAACCTTCGCTTACAACACGGCGGTGCAAGAAACAACACGGATCACGCCGTTTAAGCTGGTTTACGGCAGGAACCCGACGACGACGCTCGACGCCATGCTGCCCCACGTCACTGACGAAGAGAATGTTGACGTCGCTAGCTATCTCCAGCGCGCCGAAGAAGCCCGACAGCTCGCCCGCCTACGGATCAAGAACCAACAGAGGACCGACAGCCGACACTACAACCTCCGACGATGCTTCGTCGAGTACAAGCCCGGCGACCGTATTTGGGTTTGGACACCGATACGCCGACGAGGACAGAGTGAGAAACTATTGCGCCGCTATTTCGGACCCTACAAGGTCATTCGACGTATTGGCTCACTGGACTACGAGGTCGTGCCAGACGGAATTTCTCATTCACAGCAGCGCCGCACACGATCTGAAGTGGTCCACGTGGTGCGTCGGAATCCCTTTTACGGACGCTGACGAACTTCCTTATTTTTGTTTTCTTTGTTACGGGTGTTTTTCTTTATTACTTTCATTTGTATGCAGCGTCGGGTCGATGCTCTTTAAGAGGGGGGTATTGACACGTGTACTTATCTTTATCGGGTGACCACGTTTCGCCGCTTAACAAATGTAATCGCACAGCGCGGGACGCGCCTGCATGTATCCGAAGTTTCTCGAAAGTTATCGATGCTTGTACCCGGCTGTCTCTTGTCGCCGAACCTTGTGTTATCTGATTTCATCGCGTGACGCGAATGGTGTAGAACTTTGTGGAAGGCACGCGGGTCCGAACGATTAGTCTGGAACATTCGACGACTGCAGTATAAAAGCCGACGCGCTTGCCCCGCTGATCAGATTTTCGACGATCGCCGATCGTGTTCGCCGCTATCGTTGTGCTGTAAGTGTAGCCTGCTTTTGTGGGCACAGGTTCGCCCAATAAAAGTTCGTTTTCTTTCACAGTATTGCTACTGTGTTCTTCAACGTCATCACCACGTGACAATATAATAATAATATAATAATTCGACAATAATATTCATATAAGGTTGTGTCTGTATATGTGCCCTTACATGGGGAGTGATGGATGCGTCAAATTTGAGCTTTCAGTGAAGTCAGTTAATGCGACAGCGCTGAGGTTCTGTCATGCTATCGGCTTGTGTTTTCTGCGCGATAAGTTTTTGCGTAACTTTGTTTAACATTCATGTAAGTGTCGCTATATATGCATTTGCAGGTGGAATGGCGGATGTATCGAGAAGCTTCTAACAGAATTGCACGAGCACGACTGGGCCTAGGGTCTAACGCGCTAAAGGCTGATGTTCTCGGAGCTATAAGTAATATAATAGTCTACCAGTTATATAATACTTTAAGCTTTAGTAATAGTAAGTGACTGTATATGCTCATTTGCCGAGGGAGTGGTGGATGCGTCGAATTTGAGCTTTTTAGAAGAATGAGATAACACGACTGGGCTGAGGTTCCTGCGGGCTAGATTGTTTCTCTTTGCCACAATAACTAAATTTGCATCCATTCGTTTATCGGTGATGTATGTTAGTTTCAATATACGTGCATTTGTGACGCCGAAAGTAAAAAGGCGTTGATAGTCTTAATCGCTGTCGGTGTGAAAAGGGACGTAGATGAATCTGAGAACAAGGTGCAGTTTGATGGTGTCCAGATGGTGTCCAGTAGCTCGTATACTCGTTTTGTTTTCGCCCTTCCTCTCACATGCGGCCTCCATGCTTTGTTTTCATTCCTTCGTCGTTGCTGCGAACGGCCGGCACGAGATTGAGCTGGTCGTGTCATACAGCCATCTCTCGCGCAAGAAGGACGCCGGCGTTTCGTGCATCGTCACCAGATGCAGCGTGGGAGGCGCCACCGTGGGCAGCTATAGGAGCCCAAGCTGCGGGGTGAGCTCATCGAAGACAGGACTTTATGCCTCTTAATCTGTCCCATGCCTTTCGCTCTGCAAGGTTCATTGCCTGTATAATTATTTCACAAGCTCTCCACTCCAGCAGCCCATCGTTTTCTCCATGAGACTGTTCTAATTCGAACCAGCAATGAGCCCCGAGCATGCGAATAAACTACATATGTGCTCATATTGCTTTACTTGTGCTTTTAATAAATTCACTTCGAAACGTTCAATATAATCCCAGAAATCTAGTAAAGTAGGAATATATTGGGATGTGAAGACCGAATGGTGAGAACGGAAGTTCCTCATTAGAGAACTGTTAGAAAATTATTCCATATTCAATTCGTTTCGCTTCTGACGCTATTCGATCCGTATTTGATTCAGTTTTGAAAATACCTACTCACAACACCCAAATGAAAGTCAAATACAAAAAAAAAAATAGTGAACGATAAAGATGAAGGTGGGCGTTATGATCACACCCGAAAGATTGGAAGCGCCCACCGTGCTCATTCAAAGGTTCTGCAAGCACTACTCATGACCTAGTGCGCCGATAGCTTTCTGTTGCTCTCGTCTTCAGAGGCAGATATATTAACGGCGGGAAGCAGTGTAGACATAAGGTAGTAGTTGTAGAGGTTCTTCAAATACGGACAACGGATGTCAATGCAGGAAAAGTACTGAAACAGTTCACGTCTCTTGCCATGGTACACCAAGGGACTCGTCGATATGATGGCTACTCGATTAGAGAAAAGATGGTGATGCAGATATTGACGTATTTTTTTATAGTCATCTGGCTGATTTCAAACTATAAAAACTGTTAGTGCCTATCTAAATAGTCATGGCTGCTAGTGTCAGTGAACTACGCAGTGTGTATTTAGTGCTAGTTGTAATACTGCACGCAATCTACATAGACTATTCGCCTTGCATGTTCTGCTGGACAAGCATACAATTATACCTTTAAAAAATTTCTACCAGACAAACCTTGCATGTTAACCAAGAGTTTTAATAATATTGAGAGAAAACATTGCACCAAGTCTGGTGCATCGGCAGATAGAATGCTTACTATGACTGATAAGGCCCAAAGTTCAAGTCGTAAGGCTACATATGCACAGTCAGTACCTATGTGAACAAAAAGGACATGCAGGATAGGACAAAAAGGACATAGAGGACAAAAGGACCGCACGTGCGTTGCGATTCTGATTTGTTCCCGAACGTGCGCGTGCTCTCGCGCGAGAACTTTGTGGCATTGGAAGGTTTAGACATTGCATCCATTTGCCTAGTTTATATGAAGTGTGCTGTAGATCAGACGCGGTGGTCGGTGCCAGGAACCGGGGTCGGTAAATTTTGTCTTCCCGCGTTCCGTAGCCTTGACTGTATGTCCAAAATTATGCAAATTCCCGAAAACTGACTGAAACATGTGACAAGAGTTTATTTGTCCCGGAAGGACATGCCAGCTCTCTCAAATGTTTCTTTTCTTTTTGGACAGTTACAGAGCAGCGTGCTCACCGCAAGTGACGGCGATGGCGAGAAAGGCTCCACCACGGACTTCGAACGACAGTCCCTCGACGAGGAGCAAGTTGGTGCGTCGTCCGCCGCACAGCCGCTGACCCAGGCCCGAGTGGGTCTGCTCAAACGTCAGATCTGGCATCTGTATCATAGTGGCCACGTTTATGGTCACGATGACGTGGATAGGGACACAATTGCCCACAATTGTGGACAACGCGTGGTTACGAGCGCACACACACACACACACACGCAAAAAAAAGACTGCAAACAGCGCTGGATATAAGGCCAGAAGACGACAATGACGACGTGTAAGGCCGGTGACATGCACGACGACTGTCATGTCAAGTGCGTGAGTGGAACTAATTTAGTGTTGGCAGGGGCAGGTCCTGGTTAGTCTAAGGAGAGCTGGAGGTGGCGCAGGGGGAGGAGAGATCATCGAAATACAGCACCTATAGGACCGGGACTTACCTAGCTTTCCAATTGGTAAAGGCATAGGAAAGACAAGCAGTAGAATGTTCGTTGAACGCCGTAGTTAGGATGGATAGCTCTTGGAACGGTAAACTAGACGAGTTTCAGGAAAGCGTGTCTAAGCATGACGCGACTGGCCCGCTGCCTTCTGCCTAGGAACGCACTTCTGCTGTCCTTGTCGTTCTCTGTACGTTCGTTCTTCACCTAACGTGACGTAGCCTAACCTAAGGCTAATCTGCTTTAATTATCCCCCGGCTATTGTGTGTTCTGGCGCTGGTTTCACCGTGGAAATTTATTCATCAAGTATAAAGTATTAGCGCATAAAGGCAGGCCGGGTTTAACTGGGCACGTTTTAAGGGCCGTTTATAGTGCGACGTAACGCCTGCGCGCGCGCACGCTACGTCACGTCGGCGAAAACGACCCCTCTATAGTCGGGCGCACCGGCGCAGCCAACGTAACCGGCGGCCTCCGACGCGCCCCGACGCGCCCGGCGCCGATATGGCTCCCGAGCCATTCGCGCGTCGGAGTCGGCGGAACTCTCGCACCACAATGCATTGCACGCGAAGAGCAAGGCGCCAACACAACTCCGCAGACGGCGTTTGCGGACGGCGCACGACTTGGCGAACGTTCTGCGCATGCGCCGAAGATAGCAGCCGACGGCGCGCGCGTTGAAGTATAGAGGAGATGGCATCTCGGCTGGCGCAGCGCAACCGACGCAGCTTGACTGACCGCGAACGACGCTCGCCCACGCGCCGATAACGTCGGACTATAAACGTGCCTTTAGTGTTCCAAATTGCCCGCTGTGCGCAGTAGCATCAGCTGCGCATCGGCGTTACGAAGGCCTGGAGCGGAAAAAGGAAGGGAGAAATCTATTGCAAGTTTCCACGCTGCCGCCGCCGAAGCACCGATCGGCATCCTTTGCATGTTACTGACGGCGCAAATAAACGTGTGGCATTCTTCGCAACTCTTATTGCTAACTGCGTTCATAGACGAAAGATGGCGGGCCAGTATTGAGCTATTGTAAAACGCGCAATTTGGGTGTGGTTACTATCGACTGGCCAAGCTGGTGTAGCGAAGTCTGCCGAGGCAACCAGCCTGGAGCGGCCAGGAGCGAGGGGCACTGCGTACACGTGGTCTTTCCTCGAGTTTCACTTGGTTGAAAGCTATAGTTCAGTGTCCATAGCAATAGAAATTAGTGAGACCCGAGGGCTAGAACACTGGTAGTCGGTGTGGTCAGTGTTGCATTCTTGCACGAGCGCTTGCCGGAAGTACGTACTTTCTCTAAAGGTTAAAATGAACTGTTTCGCTTACTTCAGCCTGTTTATTAAACTGCTTCGATAAATATAGAGTGTAGCAGGAGGAAAAACCGCACTCATTCAAGCACCCTTGTTGATAGATGCTCCCTTACTGACCGCATATGGGGATCTTTTATTTGACCAAATAAGGCAGCCCGAAAACAGTGAAAATAACGTTTCTATTGAAAAGCACGTTTGGGAGAAAGGTGATCTCGCACTCCGTTTGCGAGTTCCATCCGGCGCACAGCAGTGCAAAATTTTTGAGATATTCGCAAGAGTGTTTGCTATCCGCATAGTGTTTTCACCCAAGCCACCAAGGTGGTTAAGGAGCTTTTTAACCCTTCAATGCCTAACGCACCTTCTGTATACTTCGCTGTTTGAGATAGCAAAGTTCGAATCATCGCAAGTGAAAAACAAGTAGCGACAGTATCAGGCTGGAGCCCCGTGTAGTTATCGAATAGCCTAAAATTTCGGTTACTGCCTTGAGTGTTATCTTCACTCATACATATTGTGTTTAGTACAAATGTATCCTCCATGGCGAGAAATAAAGTTGGAAAAATTCTGTGAATTTTCTGTGATGTACAACTCTGTTTGGGCATTACCGGAATAAATACTCCCCAATACTGTTGTCAGTGTCGTTGGATGCTCGGAACAGCAAAATGTCCAAAGTAAGTATTAGAAAACTTCAGCAACGGGCAGCCTCATGGGCGGACAACGAATCTTAGTGGCACCCGACTTCAAGGTGACTCAAGGAATCCACAGGTAGAGTTCATTCTATGTCGTTGGATGACTCAATACGCCGACTCCTCTTCAGATGCGCGTCATGATTCTGTAGCCGGGAAAGGTACACGTACTATTGGCATTTTCCGTAGGCTAAGCAATCGCCGTACAGGAATGGTGAACCTCTTAATGATACAACGCTTACAGGTTAGGGCTGTTTCGCAGTTTCGTCGCGCGCATTTTTGTGGTGCTTGGGTATACAAGCTTCGCCCTCTTCTTTTTCTCTTGAAAAGGCAAGCTGTACTTGATACTAGCCTGGCCTAATCATGATTAGCCTATACGTGTCCGTTGTAGGACGATCCCTGCGATCTCCAATTACCGCTGTCCTGCGCTAACAGATTCGAACTTGCGCTTCACATTTCATCACCGCCTAATCTAGCGTCTTCGACAGTGCTTTCTTTTGGCACCCATTCTGTAACTTTAACGGTATACGGGTTATGTACGATCACCTGACATGGCCTGTTCAGCCATTTTTTCCCTTATTGATGATTAGAACGTCAGCTATCCTCGCTTATTCTCTGATCCGCTGCGTTCCTGTTCTAACGTTACGCTTAACATTTCTTGTTCCATCGCCTTTTGCGCAGTTAACTTGTTCTCGAGCTTCTTAACCACAAAGTGTCTGCCCCATATGGTAGCACCGTTAGAATGCACTGATTATGCACCTTTGTTTTCAGTGATAGGGGTAAGCATCCAGTTAGAATCTGGCAATGCCCACCGTATGCCCTTCTAAAAATTTATCTAGAAATGTCTTTCTCATAGGGTGCCCTGTGAGACATTGGCCTAGGTAAACGTACTCTTTCGGAGAGACTAGAAGCTGATTCGCGATCCGAACTCTAGTTCCCTTGCCAGGCTATTGAACTTTGTTTTTTTTTGTATATCAATCTTTAGCGCCACTTTGTCACTTCATCTCATTTGTTTTAATGTCTGCATAGTGTTGCTGAACAGGATAATGGGATCTGCAAACCAAAATTTGCTGACATCTTTGCCGTTGACCCTCACTTTTAAGCCTTCCTAGTTTAATAGCTTCAATGATACTTCGAAGCATGCAGTGCATAGCATTGGAGCGATTGTATTTCCTGACCCTCTTCTTGATAAGCAACTTCCTGCTGCTTTTGTGGAGTACCACGGTAGTTGCGAAATCGTAGATTTCAAAGGTATTCACGTGTGCCTCCTATACTCCTTGGTTACGCAGTGCTTTTATGACTGCAGGTACATCTACAGAATCAAATTCGTTTTCATAAGCCGCGAAATCCATAAAGAAGTCTGCAGATTTCTCGATTTCCTGATTGATCATACGGATGTGATCCATTGTAGAATGTGTCTTCCTGAACTCAGCCTGTTCTTTTGCTTGACTGAAGTGTTGCCCTTATTCCATTGGAAATTGGTGAATATTTTTTACGGTACTGAAAGCAAGACTAATGACCCCAAAATGATTTCAAATCTTGGACGTCTCCATTCGTGTGTGTTAATGTAGTGATCGCATTCTTCCAGTCCTCTGGTAGACTTGAAGTCGAGGGACCTTGCTTATAAAGGGCCGCATATTTTTCAAGCTTCATATCTCCTCCAGCTTCGATTAAATCGACTGTTAAAACGGCAAAAGCGCCCGAAGACCGAATAACTTCATCGCTATAGCAGAGACTGCTTCGTGTTCATTACTACTACGAGTGAAGGTGGCATGGATGTTTTGATACTGCTGGAGTGTGCATTGAATTCCTCCACTGCTTTTAGTATATCTTCGAAGTTGCTATTATTATTCGGCTTACCTTTCAATATATCTTCGCTTGTCCTATGCGAAGTTTTCTTACTGATTTCAAGTACGTCTATTTTTCGCAGCTTCCTTACTCATTCTCACGTAATAATTTCGAATATCCGTTATTTTCTCATTGCTGATCAGTGGTACATACCCAGCAGCAATATTCCTATCGTAACTATGCGACTGTTCTTTGCATTAAGAAAGTTCCAGTATGAGTTCTCACGAGGGCTGTTATAGCCTCCAAACCGACTACGCCGTCTTGCTTGGAACATGGCAGTATAGGTGTCAGTACAGTCTCAACGCCTTCCTTCTCTTTCGGAAGGTAGCCCAGAGGAAATATTTTCGGGCATTGTAGCCTTCGGCATTGAGGATTGTATGTCGGGTGATGTGCTCGGAGCGCGTCTTTCATTCCGTCCCTTTCCAGCCTATCGCACTACATCACTATAGGTCCGGAAAGAGGCCGTGATTCTCGTCTGTTATCGGAACAGCCGGGCTAGTCGGCTGTTGTCGCCAGCTGCTGCTTCCCTCAAGGTACTGGTCGCCGTCGTTCGCTATGCTGCTGTGCCGTTCCGGTGGCTGAGTGGTTTAGATGTTCAGCTTAGGATCCCAAAGAAATTCCTGCAGCGGTGGTTCGATTCCCGGCGCCCGCACTGCTTGAAAAAAAATTGCGATGCGGGCACCGCGGCTCGAACGATCGTTAACTTACTGTGGCGCAGCTGTAACTTGGGGTTGGAGGGGGTCGACTAGGCGGGCGCGAGGAGGTAGGCAGGCTGAGGATTAAAGGGTCGGCTAGTGCGTCATGTCGTGTTCCGGTCTCAGATGAGACCCGGCCCCAACTCAGCCACTGGAATGTGGTGGACAAGTCGGAGTGGTGTGTCATGGTGCACACAATTTCTTCTCGCTGTCCCCCGGGTATCCGAGAGGGTGGATACCTGTTTTAGACACAAGTGCCCACAACGGCCCACGTGACGGAGAAATGACGCCGCTCGGAGGTAACGGTGGAATGAACATCCCAGCACAATGTTCGCCTGGTCACCCCCCCGAAGAACCCCGCCCCCGAATGCATGTGAAAACCGACCAGACGTGACAGCTGACAACCCCTCCCCCAACGCATGCTAAAACCGACCGGAGCTCATCGCTGATGAGCGCCCCCTCATGCATGTACAAACCGACTGGACCTGATCGCTGATCAGGTCCAGTCGGACCCTAGCGCATTAGAGACACTTCATTTTTTGTCGGAAAAATGATGTTTTCATGGGCTATTATAGGCTCACCGTTTTTTCAATTTTGAGGGGAAAATTATTCTTTGCCTAATCGTTCATTTATCGCGTTAAGCGGCTTCTCCGTATGCCCGGGGACTCATATATGCGGAGAACCAGCGCCTTAGAGACACTTTATTTTTTGTCGGAAAAATGATGTTTTCATGGGCTATAGGATTACCGTTTTTTCAATTTTGAGGGGAAAATTATTCTTTGCCTAATCGTTCATTTATCGCGTTGGACGGCATCTGCGTGTGCCCGGGGACTCATATATGCGGAGAACCAGCGCCTTAGAGACACTTTATTTTTTGTCGGAAAAATGATGTTTTCATGGGCTATAGGCTTACCGTTTTTTCAATTTTGAGGGGAAAATTATTCTTTGCCTAATCGTTCATTTATCGCGTTAAACGGCTTCTCCGTATGCCCGGGGACTCATATATGCGGAGAACCAGCGCCTTAGAGACACTTTATTTTTTGTCGGCAAAATGATGTTTTCATGGGCTCTAGGCTTACCGTTTTTTCAATTTTGAGGGGAAAATTATTCTTTGCCTAATCGTTCATTTATCGCGTTGGACGGCTTCTGCGTATGCCCGGGGACTCATATATGCGGAGAACCAGCGCCTTAGAGACACTTTATTTTTGTCGGGAAAATGATGTTTTCACGGGCTATAGGCTTACCGTTTTTTCAATTTTGAGGGGAAACTTATTCTTGCCTAATCGTTCATTTATCGCGTTGGACGGCATCTGCGTGTGCCCGGAGACTCATATATGCGGAGAACCAGCGCCTTAGAGACACTTTATTTTTTGTCGGGAAAATGATGTTTTCACGGGCTATAGGCTTACCGTTTTTTCAATTTTGAGGGGAAAATTATTCTTTGCCTAATCGTTCATTTATCGCGTTGGACGGCATCTGCGTGTGCGCGGGGACTCATATATGCGGAGAACCAGCGCCTTAGAGACACTTTATTTTTTGTCGGAAAAATGATGTTTTCATGGGCTATAGGCTTACCGTTTTTTCAATTTAGAGGGGAAAATTATTCTTTGCCTAATCGTTCATTTATCGCGTTGGACGGCTTCTGCGTATGCCCGGGGACTCATATATGCGGAGAACCAGCGCCTTAGAGACACTTTATTTTTTGTCGGGAGAATGATGTTTTCACGGGCTATAGGCTTACCGTTTTTTCAATTTTGAGGGGAAAATTATTCTTTGCCTAATCGTTGATTTATCGCGTTGGACGGCTTCTGCGTATGCCCGGGGACTCATATATGCAGAGAACCAGCGCCTTAGAGACACTTTATTTTTTGTCGGAAAAATGATGTTTTCATGGGCTATAGGCTTACCGTTTTTTCAATTTTGAGGGGAAAATTATTCTTTGCCTAATCGTTCATTTATCGCGTTGGACGGCATCTGCGTGTGCGCGGGGACTCATATATGCGGAGAACCAGCGCCTTAGAGACACTTTATTTTTTGTCGGAAAAATGATGTTTTCATGGGCTCTAGGCTTACCGTTTTTTCAATTTTGAGGGGAAAATTATTCTTTGCCTAATCGTTCATTTATCGCGTTAAACGGCTTCTGCGTATGCCCGGGGACTCATATATGCAGAGAACCAGCGCCTTAGAGACACTTTATTTTTTGTCGGAAAAATGATGTTTTCATGGGCTCTAGGCTTACCGTTTTTTCAATTTTGAGGGGAAAATTATTCTTTGCCTAATCGTTGATTTATCGCGTTGGACGGCATCTGCGTGTGCCCGGGGACTCATATATGCAGAGAACCAGCGCCTTAGAGACACTATTCTTTGTCGGAAAAATGATGTTTTCATGGGCTCTAGGCTTACCGTTTTTTCAATTTTGAGGGGAAAATTATTCTTTGCCTAATCGTTCATTTATCGCGTTGGACGGCATCTGCGTGTGCGCGGGGACTCATATATGCGGAGAACCAGCGCCTTAGAGACACTTTATTTTTTGTCGGAAAAATGATGTTTTCATTGGGCTTACCGTTTTTTCAATTTTGAGGGGAAAATTATTCTTTGCCTAATCGTTCATTTATCGCGTTGGACGGCTTCTGCGTATGCCCGGGGACTCATATATGCAGAGAACCAGCGCCTTAGAGACACTTTATTTTTTGTCGGAAAAATGATGTTTTCATGGGCTATAGGCTTACCGTTTTTTCAATTTTGAGGGGAAAATTATTCTTTGCCTTATCGTTCATTTATCGCGTTGGACGGCATCTGCGTGTGCGCGGGGACTCATATATGCGGAGAACCAGCGCCTTAGAGACACTTTATTTTTTGTCGGAAAAATGATGTTTTCATGGGCTATAGGCTTACCGTTTTTTCAATTTAGAGGGGAAAATTATTCTTTGCCTAATCGTTCATTTATCGCGTTGGACGGCTTCTGCGTATGCCCGGGGACTCATATATGCGGAGAACCAGCGCCTTAGAGACACTTTATTTTTTGTCGGGAGAATGATGTTTTCACGGGCTATAGGCTTACCGTTTTTTCAATTTTGAGGGGAAAATTATTCTTTGCCTAATCGTTCATTTATCGCGTTAAACGGCTTCTGCGTATGCCCGGGGACTCATATATGCAGAGAACCAGCGCCTTAGAGACACTTTATTTTTTGTCGGAAAAATGATGTTTTCATGGGCTCTAGGCTTACCGTTTTTTCAATTTTGAGGGGAAAATTATTCTTTGCCTAATCGTTCATTTATCGCGTTGGACGGCATCTGCGTGTGCGCGGGGACTCATATATGCGGAGAACCAGCGCCTTAGAGACACTTTATTTTTTGTCGGAAAAATGATGTTTTCATGGGCTATAGGCTTACCGTTTTTTCAATTTTGAGGGGAAAATTATTCTTTGCCTAATCGTTCATTTATCGCGTTGGACGGCTTCTGCGTATGCCCGGGGACTCATATATGCGGAGAACCAGCGCCTTAGAGACACTTTATTTTTTGTCGGAAAAATGATGTTTTCATGGGCTATAGGCTTACCGTTTTTTCAATTTTGAGGGGAAAATTATTCTTTGCCTAATCGTTCATTTATCGCGTTAAACGGCTTCTCCGTATACCCGGGGACGGATATATGCGGAGAACCAGCGTCTTAGAGACACTTTATTTTTTGTCGGAAAAATGATGTTTTCATGGGCTATAGGCTTACCGTTTTTTCAATTTTGAGGGGAAAATTATTCTTTGCCTAATCGTTCATTTATCGCGTTAAACGGCTTCTCCGTATGCCCGGGGACTCATATATGCGGAGAACCAGCGCCTTAGAGACACTTTATTTTTTGTCGGCAAAATGATGTTTTCATGGGCTATAGGCTTACCGTTTTTTCAATTTTGAGGGGAAAATTATTCTTTGCCTAATCGTTCATTTATCGCGTTAAACGGCTTCTGCGTATGCCCGGGGACTCATATATGCAGAGAACCAGCGCCTTAGAGACACTTTATTTTTTGTCGGAAAAATGATGTTTTCATGGGCTCTAGGCTTACCGTTTTTTCAATTTTGAGGGGAAAATTATTCTTTGCCTAATCGTTCATTTATCGCGTTGGACGGCATCTGCGTGTGCGCGGGGACTCATATATGCGGAGAACCAGCGCCTTAGAGACACTTTAGTTTTTGTCGGAAAAATGATGTTTTCATGGGCTATAGGCTTACCGTTTTTTCAATTTAGAGGGAAAAATTATTCTTTGCCTAATCGTTCATTTATCGCGTTAAACGGCTTCTGCGTATGCCCGGGGACTCATATATGCAGAGAACCAGCGCCTTAGAGACACTTTATTT
Organism: Dermacentor andersoni; assembly: GCF_023375885.2. NCBI lineage: Eukaryota > Metazoa > Arthropoda > Arachnida > Ixodida > Ixodidae > Dermacentor > Dermacentor andersoni. Next base: position 57,938,047 of record NC_092824.1, read on the forward strand.
TTTGTCGGAAAAATGATGTTTTCATGGGCTCTAGGCTTACCGTTTTTTCAATTTTGAGGGGAAAATTATTCTTTGCCTAATCGTTCATTTATCGCGTTGGACGGCATCTGCGTGTGCCCGGGGACTCATATATGCGGAGAACCAGCGCCTTAGAGACACTTTAGTTTTTGTCGGAAAAATGATGTTTTCATGGGCTATAGGCTACCGTTTTTTCAATTTGGAGGGGAAAATTATTCTTTGCCTAATCGTTCATTTATCGCGTTGGACGGCTTCTGCGTATGCCCGGGGACTCATATATGCGGAGAACCAGCGCCTTAGAGACACTTTATTTTTGTCGGGAAAATGATGTTTTCATGGGCTATAGGCTTACCGTTTTTTCAATTTTGAGGGGAAAATTATTCTTTGCCTAATCGTTCATTTATCGCGTTAAACGGCTTCTCCGTATGCCCGGGGACTCATATATGCGGAGAACCAGCGCCTTAGAGACACTTTATTTTTTGTCGGCAAAATGATGTTTTCATGGGCTATAGGCTTACCGTTTTTTCAATTTTGAGGGGAAAATTATTCTTTGCCTAATCGTTCATTTATCGCGTTAAACGGCTTCTGCGTATGCCCGGGGACTCATATATGCAGAGAACCAGCGCCTTAGAGACACTTTATTTTTTGTCGGAAAAATGATGTTTTCATGGGCTCTAGCCTTACCGTTTTTTCAATTTTGAGGGGAAAATTATTCTTTGCCTAATCGTTCATTTATCGCGTTGGACGGCTTCTCCGTATACCCGGGGACGGATATATGCGGAGAACCAGCGTCTTAGAGACACTTTATTTTTTGTCGGAAAAATGATGTTTTCATGGGCTATAGGCTTACCGTTTTTTCAATTTTGAGGGGAAAATTATTCTTTGCCTAATCGTTCATTTATCGCGTTAAACGGCTTCTCCGTATGCCCGGGGACTCATATATGCGGAGAACCAGCGCCTTAGAGACACTTTATTTTTTGTCGGCAAAATGATGTTTTCATGGGCTATAGGCTTACCGTTTTTTCAATTTTGAGGGGAAAATTATTCTTTGCCTAATCGTTCATTTATCGCGTTAAACGGCTTCTGCGTATGCCCGGGGACTCATATATGCAGAGAACCAGCGCCTTAGAGACACTTTATTTTTTGTCGGAAAAATGATGTTTTCATGGGCTCTAGGCTTACCGTTTTTTCAATTTTGAGGGGAAAATTATTCTTTGCCTAATCGTTCATTTATCGCGTTGGACGGCATCTGCGTGTGCGCGGGGACTCATATATGCGGAGAACCAGCGCCTTAGAGACACTTTAGTTTTTGTCGGAAAAATGATGTTTTCATGGGCTATAGGCTTACCGTTTTTTCAATTTAGAGGGAAAAATTATTCTTTGCCTAATCGTTCATTTATCGCGTTAAACGGCTTCTGCGTATGCCCGGGGACTCATATATGCAGAGAACCAGCGCCTTAGAGACACTTTATTTTTTGTCGGAAAAATGATGTTTTCATGGGCTCTAGGCTTACCGTTTTTTCAATTTTGAGGGGAAAATTATTCTTTGCCTAATCGTTCATTTATCGCGTTGGACGGCATCTGCGTGTGCCCGGGGACTCATATATGCGGAGAACCAGCGCCTTAGAGACACTTTAGTTTTTGTCGGAAAAATGATGTTTTCATGGGCTATAGGCTACCGTTTTTTCAATTTGGAGGGGAAAATTATTCTTTGCCTAATCGTTCATTTATCGCGTTGGACGGCTTCTGCGTATGCCCGGGGACTCATATATGCGGAGAACCAGCGCCTTAGAGACACTTTATTTTTGTCGGGAAAATGATGTTTTCATGGGCTATAGGCTTACCGTTTTTTCAATTTTGAGGGGAAAATTATTCTTTGCCTAATCGTTCATTTATCGCGTTAAACGGCTTCTCCGTATGCCCGGGGACTCATATATGCGGAGAACCAGCGCCTTAGAGACACTTTATTTTTTGTCGGCAAAATGATGTTTTCATGGGCTATAGGCTTACCGTTTTTTCAATTTTGAGGGGAAAATTATTCTTTGCCTAATCGTTCATTTATCGCGTTAAACGGCTTCTGCGTATGCCCGGGGACTCATATATGCAGAGAACCAGCGCCTTAGAGACACTTTATTTTTTGTCGGAAAAATGATGTTTTCATGGGCTCTAGCCTTACCGTTTTTTCAATTTTGAGGGGAAAATTATTCTTTGCCTAATCGTTCATTTATCGCGTTGGACGGCTTCTGCGTATGCCCGGGGACTCATATATGCGGAGAACCAGCGCCTTAGAGACACATTATTTTTGTCGGGAAAATGATGTTTTCACGGGCTATAGGCTTACCGTTTTTTCAATTTTGAGGGGAAACTTATTCTTGCCTAATCGTTCATTTATCGCGTTGGACGGCATCTGCGTGTGCCCGGAGACTCATATATGCGGAGAACCAGCGCCTTAGAGACACTTTATTTTTTGTCGGAAAAATGATGTTTTCATGGGCTATAGGCTTACCGTTTTTTCAATTTTGAGGGGAAAATTATTCTTTGCCTAATCGTTCATTTATCGCGTTGGACGGCATCTGCGTGTGCGCGGGGACTCATATATGCGGAGAACCAGCGCCTTAGAGACACTTTATTTTTTGTCGGAAAAATGATGTTTTCATGGGCTATAGGCTTACCGTTTTTTCAATTTTGAGGGGAAAATTATTCTTTGCCTAATCGTTCATTTATCGCGTTAAACGGCTTCTGCGTATGCCCGGGGACTCATATATGCAGAGAACCAGCGCCTTAGAGACACTTTATTTTTTGTCGGAAAAATGATGTTTTCATGGGCTCTAGGCTTACCGTTTTTTCAATTTTGAGGGGAAAATTATTCTTTGCCTAATCGTTGATTTATCGCGTTGGACGGCATCTGCGTGTGCCCGGGGACTCATATATGCAGAGAACCAGCGCCTTAGAGACACTATTCTTTGTCGGAAAAATGATGTTTTCATGGGCTCTAGGCTTACCGTTTTTTCAATTTTGAGGGGAAAATTATTCTTTGCCTAATCGTTCATTTATCGCGTTAAACGGCTTCTCCGTATACCCGGGGACGCATATATGCGGAGAACCAGCGTCTTAGAGACACTTTATTTTTTGTCGGAAAAATGATGTTTTCATGGGCTATAGGCTTACCGTTTTTTCAATTTTGAGGGGAAAATTATTCTTTGCCTAATCGTTCATTTATCGCGTTGGACGGCTTCTGCGTATGCCCGGGGACTCATATATGCGGAGAACCAGCGCCTTAGAGACACTTTATTTTTTGTCGGAAAAATGATGTTTTCATGGGCTATAGGCTTACCGTTTTTCAATTTTGAGGGGAAAATTATTCTTTGCCTAATCGTTCATTTATCGCGTTAAACGGCTTCTCCGTATACCCGGGGACGCATATATGCGGAGAACCAGCGTCTTAGAGACACTTTATTTTTTGTCGGAAAAATGATGTTTTCATTGGGCTTACCGTTTTTTCAATTTTGAGGGGAAAATTATTCTTTGCCTAATCGTTCATTTATCGCGTTGGACGGCTTCTGCGTATGCCCGGGGACTCATATATGCAGAGAACCAGCGCCTTAGAGACACTTTATTTTTTGTCGGAAAAATGATGTTTTCATGGGCTATAGGCTTACCGTTTTTTCAATTTTGAGGGGAAAATTATTCTTTGCCTAATCGTTCATTTATCGCGTTAAACGGCTTCTCCGTATACCCGGGGACGCATATATGCGGAGAACCAGCGTCTTAGAGACACTTTATTTTTTGTCGGAAAAATGATGTTTTCATGGGCTCTAGGCTTACCGTTTTTTCAATTTTGAGGGGAAAATTATTCTTTGCCTAATCGTTCATTTATCGCGTTAAACGGCTTCTCCGTATGCCCGGGGACTCATATATGCGGAGAACCAGCGCCTTAGAGACACATTATTTTTTGTCGGCAAAATGATGTTTTCATGGGCTATAGGCTTACCGTTTTTTCAATTTTGAGGGGAAAATTATTCTTTGCCTAATCGTTCATTTATCGCGTTGGACGGCTTCTGCGTATGCCCGGGGACTCATATATGCGGAGAACCAGCGCCTTAGAGACACTTTATTTTTTGTCGGAAAAATGATGTTTTCATGGGCTATAGGCTTACCGTTTTTCAATTTTGAGGGGAAAATTATTCTTTGCCTAATCGTTCATTTATCGCGTTAAACGGCTTCTCCGTATACCCGGGGACGCATATATGCGGAGAACCAGCGTCTTAGAGACACTTTATTTTTTGTCGGAAAAATGATGTTTTCATTGGGCTTACCGTTTTTTCAATTTTGAGGGGAAAATTATTCTTTGCCTAATCGTTCATTTATCGCGTTGGACGGCTTCTGCGTATGCCCGGGGACTCATATATGCAGAGAACCAGCGCCTTAGAGACACTTTATTTTTTGTCGGCAAAATGATGTTTTCATGGGCTATAGGCTTACCGTTTTTTCAATTTTGAGGGGAAAATTATTCTTTGCCTAATCGTTCATTTATCGCGTTAAACGGCTTCTGCGTATGCCCGGGGACTCATATATGCAGAGAACCAGCGCCTTAGAGACACTTTATTTTTTGTCGGAAAAATGATGTTTTCATGGGCTCTAGGCTTACCGTTTTTTCAATTTTGAGGGGAAAATTATTCTTTGCCTAATCGTTCATTTATCGCGTTGGACGGCATCTGCGTGTGCGCGGGGACTCATATATGCGGAGAACCAGCGCCTTAGAGACACTTTAGTTTTTGTCGGAAAAATGATGTTTTCATGGGCTATAGGCTTACCGTTTTTTCAATTTAGAGGGAAAAATTATTCTTTGCCTAATCGTTCATTTATCGCGTTAAACGGCTTCTGCGTATGCCCGGGGACTCATATATGCAGAGAACCAGCGCCTTAGAGACACTTTATTTTTTGTCGGAAAAATGATGTTTTCATGGGCTCTAGGCTTACCGTTTTTTCAATTTTGAGGGGAAAATTATTCTTTGCCTAATCGTTCATTTATCGCGTTGGACGGCATCTGCGTGTGCCCGGGGACTCATATATGCGGAGAACCAGCGCCTTAGAGACACTTTAGTTTTTGTCGGAAAAATGATGTTTTCATGGGCTATAGGCTACCGTTTTTTCAATTTGGAGGGGAAAATTATTCTTTGCCTAATCGTTCATTTATCGCGTTGGACGGCTTCTGCGTATGCCCGGGGACTCATATATGCGGAGAACCAGCGCCTTAGAGACACTTTATTTTTGTCGGGAAAATGATGTTTTCATGGGCTATAGGCTTACCGTTTTTTCAATTTTGAGGGGAAAATTATTCTTTGCCTAATCGTTCATTTATCGCGTTAAACGGCTTCTCCGTATGCCCGGGGACTCATATATGCGGAGAACCAGCGCCTTAGAGACACTTTATTTTTTGTCGGCAAAATGATGTTTTCATGGGCTATAGGCTTACCGTTTTTTCAATTTTGAGGGGAAAATTATTCTTTGCCTAATCGTTCATTTATCGCGTTAAACGGCTTCTGCGTATGCCCGGGGACTCATATATGCAGAGAACCAGCGCCTTAGAGACACTTTATTTTTTGTCGGAAAAATGATGTTTTCATGGGCTCTAGCCTTACCGTTTTTTCAATTTTGAGGGGAAAATTATTCTTTGCCTAATCGTTCATTTATCGCGTTGGACGGCTTCTGCGTATGCCCGGGGACTCATATATGCGGAGAACCAGCGCCTTAGAGACACATTATTTTTGTCGGGAAAATGATGTTTTCACGGGCTATAGGCTTACCGTTTTTTCAATTTTGAGGGGAAACTTATTCTTGCCTAATCGTTCATTTATCGCGTTGGACGGCATCTGCGTGTGCCCGGAGACTCATATATGCGGAGAACCAGCGCCTTAGAGACACTTTATTTTTTGTCGGAAAAATGATGTTTTCATGGGCTATAGGCTTACCGTTTTTTCAATTTTGAGGGGAAAATTATTCTTTGCCTAATCGTTCATTTATCGCGTTGGACGGCATCTGCGTGTGCGCGGGGACTCATATATGCGGAGAACCAGCGCCTTAGAGACACTTTATTTTTTGTCGGAAAAATGATGTTTTCATGGGCTATAGGCTTACCGTTTTTTCAATTTTGAGGGGAAAATTATTCTTTGCCTAATCGTTCATTTATCGCGTTAAACGGCTTCTGCGTATGCCCGGGGACTCATATATGCAGAGAACCAGCGCCTTAGAGACACTTTATTTTTTGTCGGAAAAATGATGTTTTCATGGGCTCTAGGCTTACCGTTTTTTCAATTTTGAGGGGAAAATTATTCTTTGCCTAATCGTTGATTTATCGCGTTGGACGGCATCTGCGTGTGCCCGGGGACTCATATATGCAGAGAACCAGCGCCTTAGAGACACTATTCTTTGTCGGAAAAATGATGTTTTCATGGGCTCTAGGCTTACCGTTTTTTCAATTTTGAGGGGAAAATTATTCTTTGCCTAATCGTTCATTTATCGCGGTAAACGGCTTCTCCGTATACCCGGGGACGCATATATGCGGAGAACCAGCGTCTTAGAGACACTTTATTTTTTGTCGGAAAAATGATGTTTTCATGGGCTATAGGCTTACCGTTTTTTCAATTTTGAGGGGAAAATTATTCTTTGCCTAATCGTTCATTTATCGCGTTGGACGGCTTCTGCGTATGCCCGGGGACTCATATATGCGGAGAACCAGCGCCTTAGAGACACTTTATTTTTTGTCGGAAAAATGATGTTTTCATGGGCTATAGGCTTACCGTTTTTCAATTTTGAGGGGAAAATTATTCTTTGCCTAATCGTTCATTTATCGCGTTAAACGGCTTCTCCGTATACCCGGGGACGCATATATGCGGAGAACCAGCGTCTTAGAGACACTTTATTTTTTGTCGGAAAAATGATGTTTTCATTGGGCTTACCGTTTTTTCAATTTTGAGGGGAAAATTATTCTTTGCCTAATCGTTCATTTATCGCGTTGGACGGCTTCTGCGTATGCCCGGGGACTCATATATGCAGAGAACCAGCGCCTTAGAGACACTTTATTTTTTGTCGGAAAAATGATGTTTTCATGGGCTATAGGCTTACCGTTTTTTCAATTTTGAGGGGAAAATTATTCTTTGCCTAATCGTTCATTTATCGCGTTAAACGGCTTCTCCGTATACCCGGGGACGCATATATGCGGAGAACCAGCGTCTTAGAGACACTTTATTTTTTGTCGGAAAAATGATGTTTTCATGGGCTCTAGGCTTACCGTTTTTTCAATTTTGAGGGGAAAATTATTCTTTGCCTAATCGTTCATTTATCGCGTTAAACGGCTTCTCCGTATGCCCGGGGACTCATATATGCGGAGAACCAGCGCCTTAGAGACACATTATTTTTTGTCGGCAAAATGATGTTTTCATGGGCTATAGGCTTACCGTTTTTTCAATTTTGAGGGGAAAATTATTCTTTGCCTAATCGTTCATTTATCGCGTTGGACGGCTTCTGCGTATGCCCGGGGACTCATATATGCGGAGAACCAGCGCCTTAGAGACACTTTATTTTTTGTCGGAAAAATGATGTTTTCATGGGCTATAGGCTTACCGTTTTTCAATTTTGAGGGGAAAATTATTCTTTGCCTAATCGTTCATTTATCGCGTTAAACGGCTTCTCCGTATACCCGGGGACGCATATATGCGGAGAACCAGCGTCTTAGAGACACTTTATTTTTTGTCGGAAAAATGATGTTTTCATTGGGCTTACCGTTTTTTCAATTTTGAGGGGAAAATTATTCTTTGCCTAATCGTTCATTTATCGCGTTGGACGGCTTCTGCGTATGCCCGGGGACTCATATATGCAGAGAACCAGCGCCTTAGAGACACTTTATTTTTTGTCGGAAAAATGATGTTTTCATGGGCTATAGGCTTACCGTTTTTTCAATTTTGAGGGGAAAATTATTCTTTGCCTAATCGTTCATTTATCGCGTTAAACGGCTTCTCCGTATACCCGGGGACGCATATATGCGGAGAACCAGCGTCTTAGAGACACTTTATTTTTTGTCGGAAAAATGATGTTTTCATGGGCTCTAGGCTTACCGTTTTTTCAATTTTGAGGGGAAAATTATTCTTTGCCTAATCGTTCATTTATCGCGTTAAACGGCTTCTCCGTATGCCCGGGGACTCATATATGCGGAGAACCAGCGCCTTAGAGACACATTATTTTTTGTCGGCAAAATGATGTTTTCATGGGCTATAGGCTTACCGTTTTTTCAATTTTGAGGGAAAAATTATTCTTTGCCTAATCGTTCATTTATCGCGTTAAACAGCTTCTGCGTATGCCCGGGGACTCATATATGCAGAGAACCAGCGCCTTAGAGACACTTTATTTTTTGTCGGAAAAATGATGTTTTCATGGGCTCTAGGCTTACCGTTTTTTCAATTTTGAGGGGAAAATTATTCTTTGCCTAATCGTTCATTTATCGCGTTAAACAGCTTCTGCGTATGCCCGGGGACTCATATATGCAGAGAACCAGCGCCTTAGAGACCCTTTATTTTTTGTCGGAAAAATGATGTTTTCATGGGCTCTAGGCTTACCGTTTTTTCAATTTTGAGGGGAAAATTATTCTTTGCCTAATCGTTGATTTATCGCGTTGGACGGCATCTGCGTATGCCCGGGGACTCATATATGCAGAGAACCAGCGCCTTAGAGACACTTTATTTTTTGTCGGAAAAATGATGTTTTCATGGGCTCTAGGCTTACCGTTTTTTCAATTTTGAGGGGAAAATTATTCTTTGCCTAATCGTTGATTTATCGCGTTGGACGGCATCTGCGTGTGCCCGGGGACTCACATATGCGGAGAACCAGCGCCTTAGAGACACTTTATTTTTTGTCGGAAAAATGATGTTTTCATGGGCTATATAGGCTTACCGTTTTTTCAATTTTGAGGGGAAAATTATTCTTTGCCTAATCGTTCATTTATCGCGTTGGACGGCTTCTGCGTATGCCCGGGGACTCATATATGCGGAGAACCAGCGCCTTAGAGGCACTTTATTTTTTGTCGGAAAAATGATGTTTTCATGGGCTATAGGCTTACCGTTTTTTCAATTTTGAGGGGAAAATTATTCTTTGCCTAATCGTTCATTTATCGCGTTGGACGGCATCTGCGTGTGCCCGGAGACTCATATATGCGGAGAACCAGCGCCTTAGAGACACTTTATTTTTTGTCGGAAAAATGATGTTTTCATGGGCTATAGGCTTACCATTTTTTTTCAATTTTGATGGAAAAATTATTCTTTGCCTAATCGTTCATTTCTCGCGTTGACGGCATCTGCGTGTGCCCGGGTACGCATATATGCGGAGAACCAGCGCCTTAGAGAGACTTTATCTTTTGTCGGAAAAATGATATTTACATGGGCTATAGGCTTACCATTTTTTCAATTTTGAGGGAAAAATTATTCTTTGCCTAAGCGTTCATTTATCGCGTTAAACGGCTTCTCCGTATGCCCGGGGACTCATATATGCAGAGAACCAGCACCTTAGAGACACTTTATTTTTTGTCGGAAAAATGATGTTTTCATGGGCTATAGGCTTACCATTTTTTCAATTTTGAGGGGAAAATTATTCTTTGCCTAATCGTTCAATTGTCGCGTTAAACGGCTTCTGCGTGTGCCCGGGGACTCATATATGCGGAGAACCAGCGCCGTAGAGACACTTTATTTTTTGTCGGAAAAATGATGTTTTCATGGGCTATAGGCTTACCATTTTTTAAATTTTGAGGGAAAAATTATTCTTTGCCTAATCATTCATTTATCGCGTTAAACGGCTTCTCCGTATGCCCGGGGACTCATCTATGCAGAGAACCAGCGCCTTAGAGACACTTTATTTTTTGTCGGAAAAATGATGTTTTCATGGGCTATAGGCTTACCATTTTTTCAATTTTGAGGGGAAAATTATTCTTTGCCTAATCGTTCATTTATCGCGTTAAACGGCTTCTGCGTATGCCCGGGGACTCATATATGCGGAGAACCAGCGCCTTAGAGACACTTTATTTTTTGTCGGAAAAATGATGTTTTCATGTGCTATAGGCTTACCGTTTTTTCAATTTTGAGGGGAAAATTATTCTTTGATTAATCGTTCATTTATCGCGTTAAACGGCTTCTGCGTGTGCCCGGGGACTCATATATGCGGAGAACCAGCGCCTTAGAGACACTTTATTTTTTGTCGGAAAAATGATGTTTTCATGGGCTATTAGGCTTAACGTTTTTTCAATTTTGAGGGGAAAATTATTCTTTGCCTAATCGTTCATTTATCGCGTTGGACGGCATCTGCGTGTGCCCGGAGACTCATATATGCGGAGAACCAGCGCCTTAGAGAGGCTTTATCTTTTGTCGGAAAAATGATGTTCACATGGGCTATAGGCTTACCATTTTTTCAATTTTGAGGTAAAAATTATTCTTTGCCTAATCGTTCATTTATCGCGTTAAACGGCTTCTCCGTATGCCCGGGGACTCATATATGCAGAGAACCAGCGCCTTAGAGACACTTTATTTTTTGTCGGAAAAATGATGTTTTCATGGGCTATAGGCTTACCATTTTTTCAATTTTGAGGGGAAAATTATTCTTTGCCTAATCGTTCAATTGTCGCGTTAAACGGCTTCTGCGTGTGCCCGGGGACTCATATATGCGGAGAACCAGCGCCGTAGAGACACTTTATTTTTTGTCGGAAAAATGATGTTTTCATGGGCTATAGGCTTACCATTTTTTAAATTTTGAGGGAAAAATTATTCTTTGCCTAATCATTCATTTATCGCGTTAAACGGCTTCTCCGTATGCCCGGGGACTCATCTATGCAGAGAACCAGCGCCTTAGAGACACTTTATTTTTTGTCGGAAAAATGATGTTTTCATGGGCTATAGGCTTACCATTTTTTCAATTTTGAGGGGAAAATTATTCTTTGCCTAATCGTTCATTTCTCGCGTTGACGGCATCTGCGTGTGCCCGGGTACGCATATATGCGGAGAACCAGCGCCTTAGAGAGACTTTATCTTTTGTCGGAAAAATGATATTTACATGGGCTATAGGCTTACCATTTTTTCAATTTTGAGGGAAAAATTATTCTTTGCCTAAGCGTTCATTTATCGCGTTAAACGGCTTCTCCGTATGCCCGGGGACTCATATATGCAGAGAACCAGCACCTTAGAGACACTTTATTTTTTGTCGGAAAAATGATGTTTTCATGGGCTATAGGCTTACCATTTTTTCAATTTTGAGGGGAAAATTATTCTTTGCCTAATCGTTCAATTGTCGCGTTAAACGGCTTCTGCGTGTGCCCGGGGACTCATATATGCGGAGAACCAGCGCCGTAGAGACACTTTATTTTTTGTCGGAAAAATGATGTTTTCATGGGCTATAGGCTTACCATTTTTTAAATTTTGAGGGAAAAATTATTCTTTGCCTAATCATTCATTTATCGCGTTAAACGGCTTCTCCGTATGCCCGGGGACTCATCTATGCAGAGAACCAGCGCCTTAGAGACACTTTATTTTTTGTCGGAAAAATGATGTTTTCATGGGCTATAGGCTTACCATTTTTTCAATTTTGAGGGGAAAATTATTCTTTGCCTAATCGTTCATTTATCGCGTTAAACGGCTTCTGCGTATGCCCGGGGACTCATATATGCGGAGAACCAGCGCCTTAGAGACACTTTATTTTTTGTCGGAAAAATGATGTTTTCATGTGCTATAGGCTTACCGTTTTTTCAATTTTGAGGGGAAAATTATTCTTTGATTAATCGTTCATTTATCGCGTTAAACGGCTTCTGCGTGTGCCCGGGGACTCATATATGCGGAGAACCAGCGCCTTAGAGACACTTTATTTTTTGTCGGAAAAATGATGTTTTCATGGGCTATTAGGCTTAACGTTTTTTCAATTTTGAGGGGAAAATTATTCTTTGCCTAATCGTTCATTTATCGCGTTGGACGGCATCTGCGTGTGCCCGGAGACTCATATATGCGGAGAACCAGCGCCTTAGAGAGGCTTTATCTTTTGTCGGAAAAATGATGTTCACATGGGCTATAGGCTTACCATTTTTTCAATTTTGAGGTAAAAATTATTCTTTGCCTAATCGTTCATTTATCGCGTTAAACGGCTTCTCCGTATGCCCGGGGACTCATATATGCAGAGAACCAGCGCCTTAGAGACACTTTATTTTTTGTCGCAAAAATGATGTTTTCATGGGCTATAGGCTTACCATTTTTTCAATTTTGAGGGGAAAATTATTCTTTGCCTAATCGTTCAATTGTCGCGTTAAACGGCTTCTGCGTGTGCCCGGGGACTCATATATGCGGAGAACCAGCGCCTTAGAGACACTTTATTTTTTGTCGGAAAAATGATGTTTTCATGGGCTATAGGCTTACCATTTTTTAAATTTTGAGGGAAAAATTATTCTTTGCCTAATCATTCATTTATCGCGTTAAACGGCTTCTCCGTATGCCCGGGGACTCATCTATGCAGAGAACCAGCGCCTTAGAGACACTTTATTTTTTGTCGGAAAAATGATGTTTTCATGGGCTATAGGCTTACCATTTTTTCAATTTTGAGGGGAAAATTATTCTTTGCCTAATCGTTCATTTATCGCGTTAAACGGCTTCTCCGTATGCCCGGGGACTCATATATGCAGAGAACCAGCGCCTTAGAGACACTTTATTTTTTTGTCGCAAAAATGATGTTTTCATGGGCTATAGGCTTACCATTTTTTCAATTTTGAGGGGAAAATTATTGTTTGCCTAATCGTTCAATTGTCGCGTTAAACGGCTTCTGCGTGTGCCCGGGGACTCATATATGCGGAGAACCAGCGCCTTAGAGACACTTTATTTTTTGTCGGAAAAATGATGTTTTCATGGGCTATAGGCTTACCATTTTTTAAATTTTGAGGGAAAAATTATTCTTTGCCTAATCATTCATTTATCGCGTTAAACGGCTTCTCCGTATGCCCGGGGACTCATCTATGCAGAGAACCAGCGCCTTAGAGACACTTTATTTTTTGTCGGAAAAATGATGTTCACATGGGCTATAGGCTTACCATTTTTTAAATTTTGAGGGAAAAATTATTCTTTGCCTAATCGTTCATTTATCGCGTTAAACGGCTTCTCCGTATGCCCGGGGACTCATATATGCAGAGAACCAGCGCCTTAGAGACACTTTATTTTTTTGTCGCAAAAATGATGTTTTCATGGGCTATAGGCTTACCATTTTTTCAATTTTGAGGGGAAAATTATTGTTTGCCTAATCGTTCAATTGTCGCGTTAAACGGCTTCTGCGTGTGCCCGGGGACTCATATATGCGGAGAACCAGCGCCTTAGAGACACTTTATTTTTTGTCGGAAAAATGATGTTTTCATGTGCTATAGGCTTACCGTTTTTTCAATTTTCAGGGGAAAATTATTCTTTGCCTAATCGTTCATTTATCGCGTTGGACGGCATCTGCGTGTGTCCGGGGACTCATATATGCGGAGAACCAGCGCCTTAGAGACACTTTATTTTTTGTCGGAAAAATGATGTTTTCATGGGCTATAGGCTTACCGTTTTTTCAATTTTGAGGGGAAAATTATTCTTTGCCTAATCGTTCATTTATCGCGTTGGACGGCATCTGCGTGTGCCCGGAGACTCATATATGCGGAGAACCAGCGCCTTAGAGACACTTTATTTTTTGTCGGAAAAATGATGTTTTCATGGGCTATAGGCTTACCGTTTTTTCAATTTTGAGGGGAAAATTATTCTTTGCCTAATCGTTCATTTATCGCGTTGGACGGCATCTGCGTGTGCCCGGAGACTCATATATGCGGAGAACCAGCGCCTTAGAGACACTTTATTTTTTGTCGGAAAAATGATGTTTTCATGGGCTATATAGGCTTACCGTTTTTCAATTCTGAGGGGAAAATTATTCTTTGCCTAATCGTTCATTTATCGCGTTGGACGGCTTCTGCGTATGCCCGGGGACTCATATATGCGGAAAACCAGCCCCTTAGAGACACTTTATTTTTTGTCGGAAAAATGATGTTTTCATGGGCTATAGGCTCACCATTTTTTCAATTTTGAGGGAAAAATTATTCTTTGCCTAATCGTTCATTTATCGCGTTAAACGGCTTCTCCGTATGCCCGGGGACTCATATATGCAGAGAACCAGCGCCTTAGAGACACTTTATTTTTTGTCGCAAAAATGATGTTTTCATGGGCTATAGGCTTACCATTTTTTCAATTTTGAGGGGAAAATTATTCTTTGCCTAATCGTTCAATTGTCGCGTTAAACGGCTTCTGCGTGTGCCCGGGGACTCATATATGCGGAGAACCAGCGCCTTAGAGACACTTTATTTTTTGTCGGAAAAATGATGTTTTCATGGGCTATAGGCTTACCGTTTTTTCAATTTTGAGGGGAAAATTATTCTTTGCCTAATCGTTCATTTATCGCGTTGGACGGCTTCTGCGTATGCCCGGGGACTCATATATGCGGAAAACCAGCCCCTTAGAGACACTTTATTTTTTGTCGGAAAAATGATGTTTTCATGGGCTATAGGCTTACCGTTTTTTCAATTTTGAGGGGAAAATTATTCTTTGCCTAATCGTTCATTTATCGCGTTGGACGGCATCTGCGTGTGCCCGGGGACTCATATATGCGGAGAACCAGCGCCTTAGAGACACTTTATTTTTTGTCGGAAAAATGAAGTTTTCATGGGCTATAGGCTTACCATTTTTTTTCAATTTTGATGGAAAAATTATTCTTTGCCTAATCGTTCATTTCTCGCGTTGACGGCATCTGCGTGTGCCCGGGTACGCATATATGCGGAGAACCAGCGCCTTAGAGAGACTTTATCTTTTGTCGGAAAAATGATATTTACATGGGCTATAGGCTTACCATTTTTTCAATTTTGAGGGAAAAATTATTCTTTGCCTAAGCGTTCATTTATCGCGTTAAACGGCTTCTCCGTATGCCCGGGGACTCATATATGCAGAGAACCAGCGCCTTAGAGACACTTTATTTTTTGTCGGAAAAATGAAGTTTTCATGGGCTATAGGCTTACCATTTTTTCAATTTTGAGGGGAAAATTATTCTTTGCCTAATCGTTCAATTGTCGCGTTAAACGGCTTCTGCGTGTGCCCGGGGACTCATATATGCGGAGAACCAGCGCCTTAGAGACACTTTATTTTTTGTCGGAAAAATGATGTTTTCATGGGCTATAGGCTTACCATTTTTTAAATTTTGAGGGAAAAATTATTCTTTGCCTAATCATTCATTTATCGCGTTAAACGGCTTCTCCGTATGCCCGGGGACTCATCTATGCAGAGAACCAGCGCCTTAGAGACACTTTATTTTTTGTCGGAAAAATGATGTTTTCATGGGCTATAGGCTTACCATTTTTTCAATTTTGAGGGGAAAATTATTCTTTGCCTAATCGTTCATTTATCGCGTTAAACGGCTTCTGCGTATGCCCGGGGACTCATATATGCGGAGAACCAGCGCCTTAGAGACACTTTATTTTTTGTCGGAAAAATGATGTTTTCATGTGCTATAGGCTTACCTTTTTTTCAATTTTGAGGGGAAAATTATTCTTTGATTAATCGTTCATTTATCGCGTTAAACGGCTTCTGCGTGTGCCCGGGGACTCATATATGCGGAGAACCAGCGCCTTAGAGACACTTTATTTTTTGTCGGAAAAATGATGTTTTCATGGGCTATAGGCTTACCGTTTTTTCAATTTTGAGGGGAAAATTATTCTTTGCCTAATCGTTCATTTATCGCGTTGGACGGCTTCTGCGTATGCCCGGGGACTCATATATGCGGAAAACCAGCCCCTTAGAGACACTTTATTTTTTGTCGGAAAAATGATGTTTTCATGGGCTATAGGCTTACCGTTTTTTCAATTTTGAGGGGAAAATTATTCTTTGCCTAATCGTTCATTTATCGCGTTGGACGGCATCTGCGTGTGCCCGGGGACTCATATATGCGGAGAACCAGCGCCTTAGAGACACTTTATTTTTTGTCGGAAAAATGAAGTTTTCATGGGCTATAGGCTTACCATTTTTTTTCAATTTTGATGGAAAAATTATTCTTTGCCTAATCGTTCATTTCTCGCGTTAAACGGCTTCTGCGTGTGCCCGGGGACTCATATATGCGGAGAACCAGCGCCTTAGAGACACTTTATTTTTTGTCGGAAAAATGATGTTTTCATGGGCTATAGGCTTACCATTTTTTAAATTTTGAGGGAAAAATTATTCTTTGCCTAATCATTCATTTATCGCGTTAAACGGCTTCTCCGTATGCCCGGGGACTCATCTATGCAGAGAACCAGCGCCTTAGAGACACTTTATTTTTTGTCGGAAAAATGATGTTTTCATGGGCTATAGGCTTACCATTTTTTCAATTTTGAGGGGAAAATTATTCTTTGCCTAATCGTTCATTTATCGCGTTAAACGGCTTCTCCGTATGCCCGGGGACTCATATATGCAGAGAACCAGCGCCTTAGAGACACTTTATTTTTTTGTCGCAAAAATGATGTTTTCATGGGCTATAGGCTTACCATTTTTTCAATTTTGAGGGGAAAATTATTGTTTGCCTAATCGTTCAATTGTCGCGTTAAACGGCTTCTGCGTGTGCCCGGGGACTCATATATGCGGAGAACCAGCGCCTTAGAGACACTTTATTTTTTGTCGGAAAAATGATGTTTTCATGGGCTATAGGCTTACCATTTTTTAAATTTTGAGGGAAAAATTATTCTTTGCCTAATCATTCATTTATCGCGTTAAACGGCTTCTCCGTATGCCCGGGGACTCATCTATGCAGAGAACCAGCGCCTTAGAGACACTTTATTTTTTGTCGGAAAAATGATGTTCACATGGGCTATAGGCTTACCATTTTTTAAATTTTGAGGGAAAAATTATTCTTTGCCTAATCGTTCATTTATCGCGTTAAACGGCTTCTCCGTATGCCCGGGGACTCATATATGCAGAGAACCAGCGCCTTAGAGACACTTTATTTTTTTGTCGCAAAAATGATGTTTTCATGGGCTATAGGCTTACCATTTTTTCAATTTTGAGGGGAAAATTATTGTTTGCCTAATCGTTCAATTGTCGCGTTAAACGGCTTCTGCGTGTGCCCGGGGACTCATATATGCGGAGAACCAGCGCCTTAGAGACACTTTATTTTTTGTCGGAAAAATGATGTTTTCATGTGCTATAGGCTTACCGTTTTTTCAATTTTCAGGGGAAAATTATTCTTTGCCTAATCGTTCATTTATCGCGTTGGACGGCATCTGCGTGTGCCCGGGGACTCATATATGCGGAGAACCAGCGCCTTAGAGACACTTTATTTTTTGTCGGAAAAATGATGTTTTCATGGGCTATAGGCTTACCGTTTTTTCAATTTTGAGGGGAAAATTATTCTTTGCCTAATCGTTCATTTATCGCGTTGGACGGCATCTGCGTGTGCCCGGAGACTCATATATGCGGAGAACCAGCGCCTTAGAGACACTTTATTTTTTGTCGGAAAAATGATGTTTTCATGGGCTATAGGCTTACCGTTTTTTCAATTTTGAGGGGAAAATTATTCTTTGCCTAATCGTTCATTTATCGCGTTGGACGGCATCTGCGTGTGCCCGGAGACTCATATATGCGGAGAACCAGCGCCTTAGAGACACTTTATTTTTTGTCGGAAAAATGATGTTTTCATGGGCTATAGGCTTACCGTTTTTCAATTCTGAGGGGAAAATTATTCTTTGCCTAATCGTTCATTTATCGCGTTGGACGGCTTCTGCGTATGCCCGGGGACTCATATATGCGGAAAACCAGCCCCTTAGAGACACTTTATTTTTTGTCGGAAAAATGATGTTTTCATGGGCTATAGGCTCACCATTTTTTCAATTTTGAGGGAAAAATTATTCTTTGCCTAATCGTTCATTTATCGCGTTAAACGGCTTCTCCGTATGCCCGGGGACTCATATATGCAGAGAACCAGCGCCTTAGAGACACTTTATTTTTTGTCGCAAAAATGATGTTTTCATGGGCTATAGGCTCACCATTTTTTCAATTTTGAGGGGAAAATTATTCTTTGCCTAATCGTTCAATTGTCGCGTTAAACGGCTTCTGCGTGTGCCCGGGGACTCATATATGCGGAGAACCAGCGCCTTGGAGACACTTTATTTTTTGTCGGAAAAATGATGTTTTCATGGGCTATAGGCTTACCGTTTTTTCAATTTTGAGGGGAAAATTATTCTTTGCCTAATCGTTCATTTATCGCGTTGGACGGCTTCTGCGTATGCCCGGGGACTCATATATGCGGAAAACCAGCCCCTTAGAGACACTTTATTTTTTGTCGGAAAAATGATGTTTTCATGGGCTATAGGCTTACCGTTTTTTCAATTTTGAGGGGAAAATTATTCTTTGCCTAATCGTTCATTTATCGCGTTGGACGGCATCTGCGTGTGCCCGGGGACTCATATATGCGGAGAACCAGCGCCTTAGAGACACTTTATTTTTTGTCGGAAAAATGAAGTTTTCATGGGCTATAGGCTTACCATTTTTTTTCAATTTTGATGGAAAAATTATTCTTTGCCTAATCGTTCATTTCTCGCGTTGACGGCATCTGCGTGTGCCCGGGTACGCATATATGCGGAGAACCAGCGCCTTAGAGAGACTTTATCTTTTGTCGGAAAAATGATATTTACATGGGCTATAGGCTTACCATTTTTTCAATTTTGAGGGAAAAATTATTCTTTGCCTAAGCGTTCATTTATCGCGTTAAACGGCTTCTCCGTATGCCCGGGGACTCATATATGCAGAGAACCAGCGCCTTAGAGACACTTTATTTTTTGTCGGAAAAATGATGTTTTCATGGGCTATAGGCTTACCATTTTTTCAATTTTGAGGGGAAAATTATTCTTTGCCTAATCGTTCAATTGTCGCGTTAAACGGCTTCTGCGTGTGCCCGGGGACTCATATATGCGGAGAACCAGCGCCTTAGAGACACTTTATTTTTTGTCGGAAAAATGATGTTTTCATGGGCTATAGGCTTACCATTTTTTAAATTTTGAGGGAAAAATTATTCTTTGCCTAATCATTCATTTATCGCGTTAAACGGCTTCTCCGTATGCCCGGGGACTCATCTATGTAGAGAACCAGCGCCTTAGAGACACTTTATTTTTTGTCGGAAAAATGATGTTTTCATGGGCTATAGGCTTACCATTTTTTCAATTTTGAGGGGAAAATTATTCTTTGCCTAATCGTTCATTTATCGCGTTAAACGGCTTCTGCGTATGCCCGGGGACTCATATATGCGGAGAACCAGCGCCTTAGAGACACTTTATTTTTTGTCGGAAAAATGATGTTTTCATGTGCTATAGGCTTACCGTTTTTTCAATTTTGAGGGGAAAATTATTCTTTGATTAATCGTTCATTTATCGCGTTAAACGGCTTCTGCGTGTGCCCGGGGACTCATATATGCGGAGAACCAGCGCCTTAGAGACACTTTATTTTTTGTCGGAAAAATGATGTTTTCATGGGCTATAGGCTTACCGTTTTTTCAATTTTGAGGGGAAAATTATTCTTTGCCTAATCGTTCATTTATCGCGTTGGACGGCATCTGCGTGTGCCCGGAGACTCATATATGCGGAGAACCAGCGCCTTAGAGACACTTTATTTTTTGTCGGAAAAATGATGTTTTCATGGGCTATAGGCTTACCATTTTTTTCAATTTTGATGGAAAAATTATTCTTTGCCTAATCGTTCATTTATCGCGTTGACGGCATCTGCGTGTGCCCGGGTACGCATATATGCGGAGAACCAGCGCCTTAGAGAGGCTTTATCTTTTGTCGGAAAAATGATGTTCACATGGGCTATAGGCTTACCATTTTTTCAATTTTGAGGTAAAAATTATTCTTTGCCTAATCGTTCATTTATCGCGTTGACGGCATCTGCGTGTGCCCGGGTACGCATATATGCGGAGAACCAGCGCCTTAGAGAGGCTTTATCTTTTGTCGGAAAAATGATGTTCACATGGGCTATAGGCTTACCATTTTTTAAATTTTGAGGGAAAAATTATTCTTTGCCTAATCGTTCATTTATCGCGTTAAACGGCTTCTCCGTATGCCCGGGGACCCATATATGCAGAGAACCAGCGCCTTAGAGACACTTTATTTTTTTGTCGCAAAAATGATGTTTTCATGGGCTATAGGCTTACCATTTTTTCAATTTTGAGGGGAAAATTATTGTTTGCCTAATCGTTCAATTGTCGCGTTAAACGGCTTCTGCGTGTGCCCGGGGACTCATATATGCGGAGAACCAGCGCCTTAGAGACACTTTATTTTTTGTCGGAAAAATGATGTTTTCATGTGCTATAGGCTTACCGTTTTTTCAATTTTCAGGGGAAAATTATTCTTTGCCTAATCGTTCATTTATCGCGTTGGACGGCATCTGCGTGTGCCCGGGGACTCATATATGCGGAGAACCAGCGCCTTAGAGACACTTTATTTTTTGTCGGAAAAATGATGTTTTCATGGGCTATAGGCTTACCGTTTTTTCAATTTTGAGGGGAAAATTATTCTTTGCCTAATCGTTCATTTATCGCGTTGAACGGCATCTGCGTGTGCCCGGAGACTCATATATGCGGAGAACCAGCGCCTTAGAGACACTTTATTTTTTGTCGGAAAAATGATGTTTTCATGGGCTATAGGCTTACCGTTTTTTCAATTTTGAGGGGAAAATTATTCTTTGCCTAATCGTTCATTTATCGCGTTGGACGGCATCTGCGTGTGCCCGGAGACTCATATATGCGGAGAACCAGCGCCTTAGAGACACTTTATTTTTTGTCGGAAAAATGATGTTTTCATGGGCTATAGGCTTACCATTTTTTTCAATTTTGATGGAAAAATTATTCTTTGCCTAATCGTTCATTTATCGCGTTGACGGCATCTGCGTGTGCCCGGGTACGCATATATGCGGAGAACCAGCGCCTTAGAGAGGCTTTATCTTTTGTCGGAAAAATGATGTTCACATGGGCTATAGGCTTACCATTTTTTCAATTTTGAGGTAAAAATTATTCTTTGCCTAATCGTTCATTTATCGCGTTAAACGGCTTCTCCGTATGCCCGGGGACTCATATATGCAGAGAACCAGCGCCTTAGAGACACTTTATTTTTTGTCGCAAAAGTGATGTTTTCATGGGCTATAGGCTTACCATTTTTTCAATTTTGAGGGGAAAATTATTCTTTGCCTAATCGTTCAATTGTCGCGTTAAACGGCTTCTGCGTGTGCCCGGGGACTCATATATGCGGAGAACCAGCGCCTTAGAGACACTTTATTTTTTGTCGGAAAAATGATGTTTTCATGGGCTATAGGCTTACCATTTTTTAAATTTTGAGGGAAAAATTATTCTTTGCCTAATCATTCATTTATCGCGTTAAACGGCTTCTCCGTATGCCCGGGGACTCATCTATGCAGAGAACCAGCGCCTTAGAGACACTTTATTTTTTGTCGGAAAAATGATGTTTTCATGGGCTATAGGCTTACCATTTTTTCAATTTTGAGGGGAAAATTATTCTTTGCCTAATCGTTCATTTATCGCGTTAAACGGCTTCTCCGTATGCCCGGGGACTCATATATGCAGAGAACCAGCGCCTTAGAGACACTTTATTTTTTTGTCGCAAAAATGATGTTTTCATGGGCTATAGGCTTACCATTTTTTCAATTTTGAGGGGAAAATTATTGTTTGCCTAATCGTTCAATTGTCGCGTTAAACGGCTTCTGCGTGTGCCCGGGGACTCATATATGCGGAGAACCAGCGCCTTAGAGACACTTTATTTTTTGTCGGAAAAATGATGTTTTCATGGGCTATAGGCTTACCATTTTTTAAATTTTGAGGGAAAAATTATTCTTTGCCTAATCATTCATTTATCGCGTTAAACGGCTTCTCCGTATGCCCGGGGACTCATCTATGCAGAGAACCAGCGCCTTAGAGACACTTTATTTTTTGTCGGAAAAATGATGTTCACATGGGCTATAGGCTTACCATTTTTTAAATTTTGAGGGAAAAATTATTCTTTGCCTAATCGTTCATTTATCGCGTTAAACGGCTTCTCCGTATGCCCGGGGACTCATATATGCAGAGAACCAGCGCCTTAGAGACACTTTATTTTTTTGTCGCAAAAATGATGTTTTCATGGGCTATAGGCTTACCATTTTTTCAATTTTGAGGGGAAAATTATTGTTTGCCTAATCGTTCAATTGTCGCGTTAAACGGCTTCTGCGTGTGCCCGGGGACTCATATATGCGGAGAACCAGCGCCTTAGAGACACTTTATTTTTTGTCGGAAAAATGATGTTTTCATGTGCTATAGGCTTACCGTTTTTTCAATTTTCAGGGGAAAATTATTCTTTGCCTAATCGTTCATTTATCGCGTTGGACGGCATCTGCGTGTGCCCGGGGACTCATATATGCGGAGAACCAGCGCCTTAGAGACACTTTATTTTTTGTCGGAAAAATGATGTTTTCATGGGCTATAGGCTTACCATTTTTTTCAATTTTGATGGAAAAATTATTCTTTGCCTAATCGTTCATTTATCGCGTTGACGGCATCTGCGTGTGCCCGGGTACGCATATATGCGGAGAACCAGCGCCTTAGAGAGGCTTTATCTTTTGTCGGAAAAATGATGTTCACATGGGCTATAGGCTTACCATTTTTTCAATTTTGAGGTAAAAATTATTCTTTGCCTAATCGTTCATTTATCGCGTTAAACGGCTTCTCCGTATGCCCGGGGACTCATATATGCAGAGAACCAGCGCCTTAGAGACACTTTATTTTTTGTCGCAAAAGTGATGTTTTCATGGGCTATAGGCTTACCATTTTTTCAATTTTGAGGGGAAAATTATTCTTTGCCTAATCGTTCAATTGTCGCGTTAAACGGCTTCTGCGTGTGCCCGGGGACTCATATATGCGGAGAACCAGCGCCTTAGAGACACTTTATTTTTTGTCGGAAAAATGATGTTTTCATGGGCTATAGGCTTACCATTTTTTAAATTTTGAGGGAAAAATTATTCTTTGCCTAATCATTCATTTATCGCGTTAAACGGCTTCTCCGTATGCCCGGGGACTCATCTATGCAGAGAACCAGCGCCTTAGAGACACTTTATTTTTTGTCGGAAAAATGATGTTTTCATGGGCTATAGGCTTACCATTTTTTCAATTTTGAGGGGAAAATTATTCTTTGCCTAATCGTTCATTTATCGCGTTAAACGGCTTCTCCGTATGCCCGGGGACTCATATATGCAGAGAACCAGCGCCTTAGAGACACTTTATTTTTTTGTCGCAAAAATGATGTTTTCATGGGCTATAGGCTTACCATTTTTTCAATTTTGAGGGGAAAATTATTGTTTGCCTAATCGTTCAATTGTCGCGTTAAACGGCTTCTGCGTGTGCCCGGGGACTCATATATGCGGAGAACCAGCGCCTTAGAGACACTTTATTTTTTGTCGGAAAAATGATGTTTTCATGGGCTATAGGCTTACCATTTTTTAAATTTTGAGGGAAAAATTATTCTTTGCCTAATCATTCATTTATCGCGTTAAACGGCTTCTCCGTATGCCCGGGGACTCATCTATGCAGAGAACCAGCGCCTTAGAGACACTTTATTTTTTGTCGGAAAAATGATGTTCACATGGGCTATAGGCTTACCATTTTTTAAATTTTGAGGGAAAAATTATTCTTTGCCTAATCGTTCATTTATCGCGTTAAACGGCTTCTCCGTATGCCCGGGGACTCATATATGCAGAGAACCAGCGCCTTAGAGACACTTTATTTTTTTGTCGCAAAAATGATGTTTTCATGGGCTATAGGCTTACCATTTTTTCAATTTTGAGGGGAAAATTATTGTTTGCCTAATCGTTCAATTGTCGCGTTAAACGGCTTCTGCGTGTGCCCGGGGACTCATATATGCGGAGAACCAGCGCCTTAGAGACACTTTATTTTTTGTCGGAAAAATGATGTTTTCATGTGCTATAGGCTTACCGTTTTTTCAATTTTCAGGGGAAAATTATTCTTTGCCTAATCGTTCATTTATCGCGTTGGACGGCATCTGCGTGTGCCCGGGGACTCATATATGCGGAGAACCAGCGCCTTAGAGACACTTTATTTTTTGTCGGAAAAATGATGTTTTCATGGGCTATAGGCTTACCATTTTTTTCAATTTTGATGGAAAAATTATTCTTTGCCTAATCGTTCATTTATCGCGTTGACGGCATCTGCGTGTGCCCGGGTACGCATATATGCGGAGAACCAGCGCCTTAGAGAGGCTTTATCTTTTGTCGGAAAAATGATGTTCACATGGGCTATAGGCTTACCATTTTTTCAATTTTGAGGTAAAAATTATTCTTTGCCTAATCGTTCATTTATCGCGTTAAACGGCTTCTCCGTATGCCCGGGGACTCATATATGCAGAGAACCAGCGCCTTAGAGACACTTTATTTTTTGTCGCAAAAATGATGTTTTCATGGGCTATAGGCTTACCATTTTTTCAATTTTGAGGGGAAAATTATTCTTTGCCTAATCGTTCAATTGTCGCGTTAAACGGCTTCTGCGTGTGCCCGGGGACTCATATATGCGGAGAACCAGCGCCTTAGAGACACTTTATTTTTTGTCGGAAAAATGATGTTTTCATGGGCTATAGGCTTACCATTTTTTAAATTTTGAGGGAAAAATTATTCTTTGCCTAATCATTCATTTATCGCGTTAAACGGCTTCTCCGTATGCCCGGGGACTCATCTATGCAGAGAACCAGCGCCTTAGAGACACTTTATTTTTTGTCGGAAAAATGATGTTTTCATGGGCTATAGGCTTACCATTTTTTCAATTTTGAGGGGAAAATTATTCTTTGCCTAATCGTTCATTTATCGCGTTAAACGGCTTCTCCGTATGCCCGGGGACTCATATATGCAGAGAACCAGCGCCTTAGAGACACTTTATTTTTTTGTCGCAAAAATGATGTTTTCATGGGCTATAGGCTTACCATTTTTTCAATTTTGAGGGGAAAATTATTGTTTGCCTAATCGTTCAATTGTCGCGTTAAACGGCTTCTGCGTGCGCCCGGGGACTCATATATGCGGAGAACCAGCGCCTTAGAGACACTTTATTTTTTGTCGGAAAAATGATGTTTTCATGGGCTATAGGCTTACCATTTTTTAAATTTTGAGGGAAAAATTATTCTTTGCCTAATCATTCATTTATCGCGTTAAACGGCTTCTCCGTATGCCCGGGGACTCATCTATGCAGAGAACCAGCGCCTTAGAGACACTTTATTTTTTGTCGGAAAAATGATGTTCACATGGGCTATAGGCTTACCATTTTTTAAATTTTGAGGGAAAAATTATTCTTTGCCTAATCGTTCATTTATCGCGTTAAACGGCTTCTCCGTATGCCCGGGGACTCATATATGCAGAGAACCAGCGCCTTAGAGACACTTTATTTTTTTGTCGCAAAAATGATGTTTTCATGGGCTATAGGCTTACCATTTTTTCAATTTTGAGGGGAAAATTATTGTTTGCCTAATCGTTCAATTGTCGCGTTAAAGCGTTAAACGGCTTCTGCGTGTGCCCGGGGACTCATATATGCGGAGAACCAGCGCCTTAGAGACACTTTATTTTTTGTCGGAAAAATGATGTTTTCATGTGCTATAGGCTTACCGTTTTTTCAATTTTCAGGGGAAAATTATTCTTTGCCTAATCGTTCATTTATCGCGTTGGACGGCATCTGCGTGTGCCCGGGGACTCATATATGCGGAGAACCAGCGCCTTAGAGACACTTTATTTTTTGTCGGAAAAATGATGTTTTCATGGGCTATAGGCTTACCGTTTTTTCAATTTTGAGGGGAAAATTATTCTTTGCCTAATCGTTCATTTATCGCGTTGGACGGCATCTGCGTGTGCCCGGAGACTCATATATGCGGAGAACCAGCGCCTTAGAGACACTTTATTTTTTGTCGGAAAAATGATGTTTTCATGGGCTATAGGCTTACCGTTTTTTCAATTTTGAGGGGAAAATTATTCTTTGCCTAATCGTTCATTTATCGCCTTGGACGGCATCTGCGTGTGCCCGGAGACTCATATATGCGGAGAACCAGCGCCTTAGAGACACTTTATTTTTTGTCGGAAAAATGATGTTTTCATGGGCTATAGGCTTACCGTTTTTCAATTCTGAGGGGAAAATTATTCTTTGCCTAATCGTTCATTTATCGCGTTGGACGGCTTCTGCGTATGCCCGGGGACTCATATATGCGGAAAACCAGCCCCTTAGAGACACTTTATTTTTTGTCGGAAAAATGATGTTTTCATGGGCTATAGGCTCACCATTTTTTCAATTTTGAGGGAAAAATTATTCTTTGCCTAATCGTTCATTTATCGCGTTAAACGGCTTCTCCGTATGCCCGGGGACTCATATATGCAGAGAACCAGCGCCTTAGAGACACTTTATTTTTTGTCGCAAAAATGATGTTTTCATGGGCTATAGGCTTACCATTTTTTCAATTTTGAGGGGAAAATTATTCTTTGCCTAATCGTTCAATTGTCGCGTTAAACGGCTTCTGCGTGTGCCCGGGGACTCATATATGCGGAGAACCAGCGCCTTAGAGACACTTTATTTTTTGTCGGAAAAATGATGTTTTCATGGGCTATAGGCTTACCGTTTTTTCAATTTTGAGGGGAAAATTATTCTTTGCCTAATCGTTCATTTATCGCGTTGGACGGCTTCTGCGTATGCCCGGGGACTCATATATGCGGAAAACCAGCCCCTTAGAGACACTTTATTTTTTGTCGGAAAAATGATGTTTTCATGGGCTATAGGCTCACCATTTTTTCAATTTTGAGGGAAAAATTATTCTTTGCCTAATCGTTCATTTATCGCGTTAAACGGCTTCTCCGTATGCCCGGGGACTCATATATGCAGAGAACCAGCGCCTTAGAGACACTTTATTTTTTGTCGCAAAAATGATGTTTTCATGGGCTATAGGCTTACCATTTTTTCAATTTTGAGGGGAAAATTATTCTTTGCCTAATCGTTCAATTGTCGCGTTAAACGGCTTCTGCGTGTGCCCGGGGACTCATATATGCGGAGAACCAGCGCCTTAGAGACACTTTATTTTTTGTCGGAAAAATGATGTTTTCATGGGCTATAGGCTTACCGTTTTTTCAATTTTGAGGGGAAAATTATTCTTTGCCTAATCGTTCATTTATCGCGTTGGACGGCATCTGCGTGTGCCCGGAGACTCATATATGCGGAGAACCAGCGCCTTAGAGACACTTTATTTTTTGTCGGAAAAATGATGTTTTCATGGGCTATAGGCTTACCATTTTTTTCAATTTTGATGGAAAAATTATTCTTTGCCTAATCGTTCATTTATCGCGTTGACGGCATCTGCGTGTGCCCGGGTACGCATATATGCGGAGAACCAGCGCCTTAGAGAGGCTTTATCTTTTGTCGGAAAAATGATGTTCACATGGGCTATAGGCTTACCATTTTTTCAATTTTGAGGGAAAAATTATTCTTTGCCTAATCGTTCATTTATCGCGTTAAACGGCTTCTCCGTATGCCCGGGGACTCATATATGCAGAGAACCAGCGCCTTAGAGACACTTTATTTTTTGTCGCAAAAATGATGTTTTCATGGGCTATAGGTTTACCATTTTTTCAATTTTGAGGGGAAAATTATTCTTTGCCTAATCGTTCAATTGTCGCGTTAGACGGCTTCTGCGTGTGCCCGGGGACTCATATATGCGGAGAACCAGCGCCTTAGAGACACTTTATTTTTTGTCGGAAAAATGATGTTTTCATGGGCTATAGGCTTACCATTTTTTAAATTTTGAGGGAAAAATTATTCTTTGCCTAATCATTCATTTATCGCGTTAAACGGCTTCTCCGTATGCCCGGGGACTCATCTATGCAGAGAACCAGCGCCTTAGAGACACTTTATTTTTTGTCGGAAAAATGATGTTTTCATGGGCTATAGGCTTACCATTTTTTCAATTTTGAGGGGAAAATGATTCTTTGCCTAATCGTTCATTTATCGCGTTAAACGGCTTCTGCGTATGCCCGGGGACTCATATATGCGGAGAACCAGCGCCTTAGAGACACTTTATTTTTTGTCGGAAAAATGATGTTTTCATGTGCTATAGGCTTACCGTTTTTTCAATTTTGAGGGGAAAATTATTCTTTGATTAATCGTTCATTTATCGCGTTAAACGGCTTCTGCGTGTGCCCGGGGACTCATATATGCGGAGAACCAGCGCCTTAGAGACACTTTATTTTTTGTCGGAAAAATGATGTTTTCATGGGCTATAGGCTTACCGTTTTTTCAATTTTGAGGGGAAAATTATTCTTTGCCTAATCGTTCATTTATCGCGTTGGACGGCATCTGCGTGTGCCCGGAGACTCATATATGCGGAGAACCAGCGCCTTAGAGACACTTTATTTTTTGTCGGAAAAATGATGTTTTCATGGGCTATAGGCTTACCGTTTTTTCAATTCTGAGGGGAAAATTATTCTTTGCCTAATCGTTCATTTATCCCGTTGGACGGCTTCTGCGTATGCCCGGGGACTCATATATGCGGAAAACCAGCCCCTTAGAGACACTTTATTTTTTGTCGGAAAAATGATGTTTTCATGGGCTATAGGCTTACCGTTTTTTCAATTTTGAGGGGAAAATTATTCTTTGCCTAATCGTTCATTTATCGCGTTGGACGGCATCTGCGTGTGCCCGGGGACTCATATATGCGGAGAACCAGCGCCTTAGAGAGGCTTTATCTTTTGTCGGAAAAATGATGTTTACATGGGCTATAGGCTTACCATTTTTTTCAATTTTGATGGAAAAATTATTCTTTTGCCTAATCGTTCATTTATCGCGTTGACGGCATCTGCGTGTGCCCGGGTACGCATATATGCGGAGAACCAGCGCCTTAGAGAGGCTTTATCTTTTGTCGGAAAAATGATGTTCACATGGGCTATAGGCTTACCATTTTTTAAATTTTGAGGGAAAAATTATTCTTTGCCTAATCGTTCATTTATCGCGTTAAACGGCTTCTCCGTATGCCCGGGGACTCATATATGCAGAGAACCAGCGCCTTAGAGACACTTTATTTTTTGTCGCAAAAATGATGTTTTCATGGGCTATAGGCTTACCATTTTTTCAATTTTGAGGGGAAAATTATTGTTTGCCTAATCGTTCAATTGTCGCGTTAAACGGCTTCTGCGTGTGCCCGGGGACTCATATATGCGGAGAACCAGCGCCTTAGAGACACTTTATTTTTTGTCGGAAAAATGATGTTTTCATGTGCTATAGGCTTACCGTTTTTTCAATTTTCAGGGGAAAATTATTCTTTGCCTAATCGTTCATTTATCGCGTTGGACGGCATCTGCGTGTGCCCGGGGACTCATATATGCGGAGAACCAGCGCCTTAGAGACACTTTATTTTTTGTCGGAAAAATGATGTTTTCATGGGCTATAGGCTTACCGTTTTTTCAATTTTGAGGGGAAAATTATTCTTTGCCTAATCGTTCATTTATCGCGTTGGACGGCATCTGCGTGTGCCCGGAGACTCATATATGCGGAGAACCAGCGCCTTAGAGACACTTTATTTTTTGTCGGAAAAATGATGTTTTCATGGGCTATAGGCTTACCGTTTTTTCAATTTTGAGGGGAAAATTATTCTTTGCCTAATCATTCATTTATCGCGTTGGACGGCTTCTGCGTATGCCCGGGGACTCATATATGCGGAAAACCAGCCCCTTAGAGAGACTTTATCTTTTGTCGGAAAAATGATATTTACATGGGCTATAGGCTTACCATTTTTTCAATTTTGATGGAAAAATTATTCTTTGCCTAATCGTTCATTTATCGCGTTGACGGCATCTGCGTGTGCCCGGGTACGCATATATGCGGAGAACCAGCGCCTTAGAGAGACTTTATCTTTTGTCGGAAAAATGATGTTTACATGGGCTATAGGCTTACCATTTTTTCAATTTTGAGGGAAAAATTATTCTTTGCCTAATCGTTCATTTGTCGGGTTAAACGGCTTCTGCGTGTGCCCGGGGACTCATATATGCGGAGAACCAGCGCCTTAGAGACACTTTATTTTTTGTCGGAAAAATGATGTTTTCATGGGCTATAGGCTTACCATTTTTTAAATTTTGAGGGAAAAACTATTCTTTGCCTAATCATTCATTTATCGCGTTAAACGGCTTCTCCATATGCCCGGGGACTCATCTATGCAGAGAACCAGCGCCTTAGAGACACTTTATTTTTTGTCGGAAAAATGATGTTTTCATGGGCTATAGGCTTACCATTTTTTCAGTTTTGAGGGGAAAATTATTCTTTGCCTAATCGTTCATTTATCGCGTTAAACGGCTTCTGCGTATGCCCGGGGACTCATATATGCGGAGAACCAGCGCCTTAGAGACACTTTATTTTTTGTCGGAAAAATGATGTTTTCATGTGCTATAGGCTTACCGTTTTTTCAATTTTGAGGGGAAAATTATTCTTTGCCTAATCGTTCATTTATCGCGTTAAACGGCTTCTGCGTATGGCCGGGGACTCATATATGCGGAGAACCAGCGCCTTAGAGACACTTTATTTTTTGTCGGTAAAATGATGTTTATGGCCTATAGGCTTACCGTTTTTTCAATTTTGAGGGAAAAATTATTCTTTGCCTAATCGTTCATTTATCGCGTTAAACAGCTTCTGCGTATGCCCGGGGACTCATATATGCAGAGAACCAGCGCCTTAGAGACACTTTATTTTTTGTCGGAAAAATGATGTTTTCATGGGCTTATAGGCTTACCGTTTTTTTCAATTTTGAGGGGAAAATTATTCTTTGCCTAATCGTTCATTTATCGCGTTGGACGGCTTCTGCGTATGCCCGGGGACTCATATATGCGGAGAACCAGCGCCTTAGAGACACTTTATTTTTTGTCGGAAAAATGATGTTTTCATGGGCTATAGGCTTACCGTTTTTTCAATTTTGAGGGGAAAATTATTCTTTGCCTAATCGTTCATTTATCGCGTTGGACGGTATCTGCGTGTGCCCGGAGACTCATATATGCGGAGAACCAGCGCCTTAGAGACACTTTATTTTTTGTCGGAAAAATGATGTTTTCATGGGCTATAGGCTTACAGTTTTTTCAATTTTGAGGGGAAAATTATTCTTTGCCTAATCGTTCATTTATCGCGTTGGACGGCCTCTGCGTATGCCCGGGGACTCATATATGCGGAAAACCAGCCCCTTAGAGACACTTTATTTTTTGTCAGAAAAATGATGTTTTCATGGGCTATAGGCTTACCGTTTTTTCAATTTTGAGGGGAAAATTATTCTTTGCCTAATCGTTCATTTATCGCGTTGGACGGCATCTGCGTGTGCCCGGGGACTCATATATGCGGAGAACCAGCGCCTTAGAGACACTTTATTTTTTGTCGGAAAAATGAAGTTTTCATGGGCTATAGGCTTACCATTTTTTTCAATTGTGATGGAAAAATTATTCTTTGCCTAATCGTTCATTTCTCGCGTTGACGGCATCTGCGTGTGCCCGGGTACGCATATATGCGGAGAACCAGCGCCTTAGAGAGACTTTATCTTTTGTCGGAAAAATGATATTTACATGGGCTATAGGCTTACCATTTTTTCAATTTTGAGGGAAAAATTATTCTTTGCCTAAGCGTTCATTTATCGCGTTAAACGGCTTCTCCGTATGCCCGGGGACTCATATATGCAGAGAACCAGCGCCTTAGAGACACTTTATTTTTTGTCGGAAAAATGATGTTTTCATGGGCTATAGGCTTACCATTTTTTCAATTTTGAGGGGAAAATTATTCTTTGCCTAATCGTTCAATTGTCGCGTTAAACGGCTTCTGCGTGTGCCCGGGGACTCATATATGCGGAGAACCAGCGCCTTAGAGACACTTTATTTTTTGTCGGAAAAATGATGTTTTCATGGGCTATAGGCTTACCATTTTTTAAATTTTGAGGGAAAAATTATTCTTTGCCTAATCATTCATTTATCGCGTTAAACGGCTTCTCCGTATGCCCGGGGACTCATATATGCGGAGAACCAGCGCCTTAGAGACACTTTATTTTTTGTCGGAAAAATGATGTTTTCATGTGCTATAGGCTTACCGTTTTTTCAATTTTGAGGGGAAAATTATTCTTTGATTAATCGTTCATTTATCGCGTTAAACGGCTTCTGCGTGTGCCCGGGGACTCATATATGCGGAGAACCAGCGCCTTAGAGACACTTTATTTTTTGTCGGAAAAATGATGTTTTCATGGGCTATAGGCTTACCATTTTTTTCAATTTTGATGGAAAAATTGTTCTTTGCCTAATCGTTCATTTATCGCGTTGACGGCATCTGCGTGTGCCCGGGTACGCATATATGCGGAGAACCAGCGCCTTAGAGAGGCTTTATCTTTTGTCGGAAAAATGTTGTTCACATGGGCTATAGGCTTACCATTTTTTCAATTTTGAGGGAAAAATTATTCTTTGCCTAATCGTTCATTTATCGCGTTAAACGGCTTCTCCGTATGCCCGGGGACTCATATATGCAGAGAACCAGCGCCTTAGAGACACTTTATTTTTTGTCG
This sequence comes from Dermacentor andersoni, assembly GCF_023375885.2. Taxonomy (NCBI): domain Eukaryota; kingdom Metazoa; phylum Arthropoda; class Arachnida; order Ixodida; family Ixodidae; genus Dermacentor; species Dermacentor andersoni. Next base: position 57,970,739 of record NC_092824.1, read on the forward strand.
CAAAAATGATGTTTTCATGGGCTATAGGCTTACCATTTTTTCAATTTTGAGGGGAAAATTATTCTTTGCCTAATCGTTCAATTGTCGCGTTAAACGGCTTCTGCGTATGCCCGGGGACTCATATATGCGGAGAACCAGCGCCTTAGAGACACTTTATTTTTTGTCGGAAAAATGATGTTTTCATGTGCTATAGGCTTACCGTTTTTTCAATTTTGAGGGGAAAATTATTCTTTGATTAATCGTTCATTTATCGGGTTAAACGGCTTCTGCGTGTGCCCGGGGACTCATATATGCGGAGAACCAGCGCCTTAGAGACACTTTATTTTTTGTCGGAAAAATGATGTTTTCATGGGCTATAGGCTTACGTTTTTCAATTCTGAGGGGAAAATTATTCTTTGCCTAATCGTTCATTTATCGCGTTGGACGGCTTCTGCGTATGCCCGGGGACTCATATATGCGGAAAACCAGCCCCTTAGAGACACTTTATTTTTTGTCGGAAAAATGATGTTTTCATGGGCTATAGGCTCACCATTTTTTCAATTTTGAGGGAAAAATTATTCTTTGCCTAATCGTTCATTTATCGCGTTAAACGGCTTCTCCGTATGCCCGGGGACTCATATATGCAGAGAACCAGCGCCTTAGAGACACTTTATTTTTTGTCGCAAAAATGATGTTTTCATGGGCTATAGGCTTACCATTTTTTCAATTTTGAGGGGAAAATTATTCTTTGCCTAATCGTTCAATTGTCGCGTTAAACGGCTTCTGCGTGTGCCCGGGGACTCATATATGCGGAGAACCAGCGCCTTAGAGACACTTTATTTTTTGTCGGAAAAATGATGTTTTCATGGGCTATAGGCTTACCGTTTTTTCAATTTTGAGGGGAAAATTATTCTTTGCCTAATCGTTCAATTGTCGCGTTAAACGGCTTCTGCGTGTGCCCGGGGACTCATATATGCGGAGAACCAGCGCCTTAGAGACACTTTATTTTTTGTCGGAAAAATGATGTTTTCATGTGCTATAGGCTTACCGTTTTTTCAATTTTGAGGGGAAAATTATTCTTTGCCTAATCGTTCATTTATCGCGTTGGACGGCATCTGCGTGTGCCCGGAGACTCATATATGCGGAGAACCAGCGCCTTAGAGACACTTTATTTTTTGTCGGAAAAATGATGTTTTCATGGGCTATAGGCTTACCGTTTTTCAATTCTGAGGGGAAAATTATTCTTTGCCTAATCGTTCATTTATCGCGTTGGACGGCTTCTGCGTATGCCCGGGGACTCATATATGCGGAAAACCAGCCCCTTAGAGACACTTTATTTTTTGTCGGAAAAATGATGTTTTCATGGGCTATAGGCTCACCATTTTTTCAATTTTGAGGGAAAAATTATTCTTTGCCTAATCGTTCATTTATCGCGTTAAACGGCTTCTCCGTATGCCCGGGGACTCATATATGCAGAGAACCAGCGCCTTAGAGACACTTTATTTTTTGTCGCAAAAATGATGTTTTCATGGGCTATAGGCTTACCATTTTTTCAATTTTGAGGGGAAAATTATTCTTTGCCTAATCGTTCAATTGTCGCGTTAAACGGCTTCTGCGTGTGCCCGGGGACTCATATATGCGGAGAACCAGCGCCTTAGAGACACTTTATTCTTTGTCGGAAAAATGATGTTTTCATGGGCTATAGGCTTACCGTTTTTTCAATTTTGAGGGGAAAATTATTCTTTGCCTAATCGTTCAATTGTCGCGTTAAACGGCTTCTGCGTGTGCCCGGGGACTCATATATGCGGAGAACCAGCGCCTTAGAGACACTTTATTTTTTGTCGGAAAAATGATGTTTTCATGGGCTATAGGCTTACCATTTTTTAAATTTTGAGGGAAAAATTATTCTTTGCCTAATCATTCATTTATCGCGTTAAACGGCTTCTCCGTATGCCCGGGGACTCATCTATGCAGAGAACCAGCGCCTTAGAGACACTTTATTTTTTTGTCGGAAAAATGATGTTTTCATGGGCTATAGGCTTACCATTTTTTCAAACTTGAGGGGAAAATTATTCTTTGCCTAATCGTTCATTTATCGCGTTAAACGGCTTCTGCGTATGCCCGGGGACTCACATATGCGGAGAACCAGCGCCTTAGAGACACTTTATTTTTAGTCGGAAAAATGATGTTTTCATGTGCTATAGGCTTACCGTTTTTTCAATTTTGAGGGGAAAATTATTCTTTGATTAATCGTTCATTTATCGCGTTAAACGGCTTCTGCGTGTGCCCGGGGACTCATATATGCGGAGAACCAGCGCCTTAGAGACACTTTATTTTTTGTCGGAAAAATGATGTTTTCATGGGCTATAGGCTTACCGTTTTTTCAATTTTGAGGGGAAAATTATTCTTTGCCTAATCGTTCATTTATCGCGTTGGACGGCATCTGCGTGTGCCCGGAGACTCATATATGCGGAGAACCAGCGCCTTAGAGACACTTTATTTTTTGTCGGAAAAATGATGTTTTCATGGGCTATAGGCTTACCGTTTTTTCAATTCTGAGGGGAAAATTATTCTTTGCCTAATCGTTCATTTATCGCGTTGGACGGCTTCTGCGTATGCCCGGGGACTCATATATGCGGAAAACCAGCCCCTTAGAGACACTTTATTTTTTGTCGGAAAAATGATGTTTTCATGGGCTATAGGCTTACCGTTTTTTCAATTTTGAGGGGAAAATTATTCTTTGCCTAATCGTTCATTTATCGCGTTGGACGGCATCTGCGTGTGCCCGGGGACTCATATATGCGGAGAACCAGCGCCTTAGAGAGGCTTTATCTTTTGTCGGAAAAATGATGTTTACATGGGCTATAGGCTTACCATTTTTTTCAACTTTGATGGAAAAATTATTCTTTGCCTAATCGTTCATTTATCGCGTTGACGGCATCTGCGTGTGCCCGGGTACGCATATATGCGGAGAACCAGCGCCTTAGAGACACTTTATTTTTTGTCGGAAAAATGATGTTTTCATGGGCTATAGGCTTCCCATTTTTTAAATTTTGAGGGAAAAATTATTCTTTGCCTAATCATTCATTTATCGCGTTAAACGGCTTCTCCGTATGCCCGGGGACTCATCTCTGCAGAGAACCAGCGCCTTATAGACACTTTATCTTTTGTCGGAAAAATGATGTTCACATGGGCTATAGGCTTACCATTTTTTCAAGTTTGAGGGGAAAATTATTCTTTGCCTAATCGCTCATTTATCGCGTTAAACGGCTTCTGCGTGTGCCCGGGGACTCATATATGCGGAGAACCAGCGCCTTAGAGACACTTTATCTTTTGTCGGAAAAATGATGTTTACATGGGCTATAGGCTTACCATTTTTTTCAACTTTGATGGAAAAATTATTCTTTGCCTAATCGTTCATTTATCGCGTTGACGGCATCTGCGTGTGCCCGGGTACGCATATATGCGGAGAACCAGCGCCTTAGAGACACTTTATTTTTTGTCGGAAAAATGATGTTTTCATGGGCTATAGGCTTCCCATTTTTTAAATTTTGAGGGAAAAATTATTCTTTGCCTAATCATTCATTTATCGCGTTAAACGGCTTCTCCGTATGCCCGGGGACTCATCTCTGCAGAGAACCAGCGCCTTATAGACACTTTATCTTTTGTCGGAAAAATGATGTTTACATGGGCTATAGGCTTACCATTTTTTTCAACTTTGATGGAAAAATTATTCTTTGCCTAATCGTCATTTATCGCGTTGACGGCATCTGCGTGTGCCCGGGTACGCATATATGCGGAGAACCAGCGCCTTAGAGACACTTTATTTTTTGTCGGAAAAATGATGTTTTCATGGGCTATAGGCTTCCCATTTTTTAAATTTTGAGGGAAAAATTATTCTTTGCCTAATCATTCATTTATCGCGTTAAACGGCTTCTCCGTATGCCCGGGGACTCATCTCTGTAGAGAACCAGCGCCTTATAGACACTTTATTTTTTGTCGGAAAAATGATGTTTTCATGGGCTATAGGCTTACCATTTTTTCAATTTTGAGGGGAAAATTATTCTTTGCCTAATCGCTCATTTATCGCGTTAAACGGCTTCTGCGTATGCCCGGGGACTCATATATGCGGAGAACCAGCGCCTTAGAGACACTTTATTTTTTGTCGGAAAAATGATGTTTTCATGTGCTATAGGCTTACCGTTTTTTCAATTTTCAGGGGAAAATTATTCTTTGCCTAATCGTTCATTTATCGCGTTGGACGGCATCTGCGTGTGCCCGGGGACTCATATATGCGGAGAACCAGCGCCTTAGAGACACTTTATTTTTTGTCGGAAAAATGATGTTTTCATGGGCTATAGGCTTACCGTTTTTTCAATTTTGAGGGGAAAATTATTCTTTGCCTAATCGTTCATTTATCGCGTTGGACGGCATCTGCGTGTGCCCGGAGACTCATATATGCGGAGAACCAGCGCCTTAGAGACACTTTATTTTTTGTCGGAAAAATGATGTTTTCATGGGCTATAGGCTTACCGTTTTTTCAATTTTGAGGGGAAAATTATTCTTTGCCTAATCGTTCATTTATCGCGTTGGACGGCTTCTGCGTATGCCCGGGGATTCATATATGCGGAAAACCAGCCCCTTAGAGAGACTTTATCTTTTGTCGGAAAAATGATATTTACATGGGCTATAGGCTTACCATTTTTTTCAATTTTGAGGGGAAAATTATTGTTTGCCTAATCGTTCAATTGTCGCGTTAAACGGCTTCTGCGTGTGCCCGGGGACTCATATATGCGGAGAACCAGCGCCTTAGAGACACTTTATTTTTTGTCGGAAAAATGATGTTTTCATGGGCTATAGGCTTACCATTTTTTAAATTTTGAGGGAAAAATTATTCTTTGCCTAATCATTCATTTATCGCGTTAAACGGCTTCTCCGTATGCCCGGGGACTCATCTATGCAGAGAACCAGCGCCTTATAGACACTTTATTTTTTGTCGGAAAAATGATGTTTTCATGGGCTATAGGCTTACCATTTTTTCAATTTTGAGGGGAAAATCATTCTTTGCCTAATCGCTCATTTATCGCGTTAAACGGCTTCTGCGTATGCCCGGGGACTCATATATGCGGAGAACCAGCGCCTTAGAGACACTTTATTTTTTTGTCGGAAAAATGATGTTTTCATGTGCTATAGGCTTACCGTTTTTTCAATTTTCAGGGGAAAATTATTCTTTGCCTAATCGTTCATTTATCGCGTTGGACGGCATCTGTGTGTGCCCGGGGACTCATATATGCGGAGAACCAGCGCCTTAGAGACACTTTATTTTTTGTCGGAAAAATGATGTTTTCATGGGCTATAGGCTTACCGTTTTTTCAATTTTGAGGGGAAAATTATTCTTTGCCTAATCGTTCATTTATCGCGTTGGACGGCATCTGCGTGTGCCCGGAGACTCATATATGCGGAGAACCAGCGCCTTAGAGACACTTTATTTTTTGTCGGAAAAATGATGTTTTCATGGGCTATAGGCTTACCGTTTTTTCAATTTTGAGGGGAAAATTATTCTTTGCCTAATCGTTCATTTATCGCGTTGGACGGCTTCTGCGTATGCCCGGGGACTCATATATGCGGAAAACCAGCCCCTTAGAGAGACTTTATCTTTTGTCGGAAAAATGATATTTACATGGGCTATAGGCTTACCATTTTTTTCAATTTTGATGGAAAAATTATTCTTTGCCTAATCGTTCATTTATCGCGTTGACGGCATCTGCGTGTGCCCGGGTACGCATATATGCGGAGAACCAGCGCCTTAGAGACACTTTATTTTTTGTCGGAAAAATGATGTTTTCATGGGCTATAGGCTTACCATTTTTTAAATTTTGAGGGAAAAACTATTCTTTGCCTAATCATTCATTTATCGCGTTAAACGGCTTCTCCGTATGCCCGGGGACTCATCTATGCAGAGAACCAGCGCCTTAGAGACACTTTATTTTTTGTCGGAAAAATGATGTTTTCATGGGCTATAGGCTTACCATTTTTTCAGTTTTGAGGGGAAAATTATTCTTTGCCTAATCGTTCATTTATCGCGTTAAACGGCTTCTGCGTATGCCCGGGGACTCATATATGCGGAGAACCAGCGCCTTAGAGACACTTTATTTTTTGTCGGAAAAATGATGTTTTCATGTGCTATAGGCTTACCGTTTTTTCAATTTTCAGGGGAAAATTATTCTTTGCCTAATCGTTCATTTATCGCGTTGGACGGCATCTGCGTGTGCCCGGGGACTCATATATGCGGAGAACCAGCGCCTTAGAGACACTTTATTTTTTGTCGGAAAAATGATGTTTTCATGGGCTATAGGCTTACCGTTTTTTCAATTTTGAGGGGAAAATTATTCTTTGCCTAATCGTTCATTTATCGCGTTGGACGGCATCTGCGTGTGCCCGGAGACTCATATATGCGGAGAACCAGCGCCTTAGAGACACTTTATTTTTTGTCGGAAAAATGATGTTTTCATGGGCTATAGGCTTACCGTTTTTTCAATTTTGAGGGGAAAATTATTCTTTGCCTAATCGTTCATTTATCGCGTTGGACGGCTTCTGCGTATGCCCGGGGACTCATATATGCGGAAAACCAGCCCCTTAGAGAGACTTTATCTTTTGTCGGAAAAATGATATTTACATGGGCTATAGGCTTACCATTTTTTTCAATTTTGATGGAAAAATTATTCTTTGCCTAATCGTTCATTTATCGCGTTGACGGCATCTGCGTGTGCCCGGGTACGCATATATGCGGAGAACCAGCGCCTTAGAGAGACTTTATCTTTTGTCGGAAAAATGATGTTTACATGGGCTATAGGCTTACCATTTTTTTAATTTTGAGGGAAAAATTATTCTTTGCCTAATCGTTCATTTGTCGGGTTAAACGGCTTCTGTGTGTGCCCGGGGACTCATATATGCGGAGAACCAGCGCCTTAGAGACACTTTATTTTTTGTCGGAAAAATGATGTTTTCATGGGCTATATATAGGCTTACCATTTTTTAAATTTTGAGGGAAAAACTATTCTTTGCCTAATCATTCATTTATCGCGTTAAACGGCTTCTCCGTATGCCCGGGGACTCATCTATGCAGAGAACCAGCGCCTTAGAGACACTTTATTTTTTGTCGGAAAAATGATGTTTTCATGGGCTATAGGCTTACCATTTTTTCAGTTTTGAGGGGAAAATTATTCTTTGCCTAATCGTTCATTTATCGCGTTAAACGGCTTCTGCGTATGCCCGGGGACTCATATATGCGGAGAACCAGCGCCTTAGAGACACTTTATTTTTTGTCGGAAAAATGATGTTTTCATGTGCTATAGGCTTACCGTTTTTTCAATTTTGAGGGGAAAATTATTCTTTGCCTAATCGTTCATTTATCGCGTTAAACGGCTTCTGCGTATGCCCGGGGACTCATATATGCGGAGAACCAGCGCCTTAGAGACACTTTATTTTTTGTCGGTAAAATGATGTTTATGGCCTATAGGCTTACCGTTTTTTCAATTTTGAGGGGAAAATTATTCTTTGATTAATCGTTCATTTATCGCGTTAAACGGCTTCTGCGTGTGCCCGGGGACTCATATATGCGGAAAACCAGCCCCTTAGAGACACTTTATTTTTTGTCGGAAAAATGATGTTTTCATGGGGTATAGGCTTACCGTTATTTCAATTTTCAGGGGAAAATTATTCTTTGCCTAATCGTTCATTTATCGCGTTAAACGGCTTCTGCGTATGCCCGGGGACTCATATATGCGGAGAACCAGCGCCTTAGAGACACTTTATTTTTTGTCGGAAAAATGATGTTTTCATGTGCTATAGGCTTACCGTTTTTTCAATTTTCAGGGGAAAATTATTCTTTGCCTAATCGTTCATTTATCGCGTTGGACGGCATCTGCGTGTGCCCGGGGACTCATATATGCGGAGAACCAGCGCCTTAGAGACACTTTATTTTTTGTCGGAAAAATGATGTTTTCATGGGCTATAGGCTTACCGTTTTTTCAATTTTGAGGGGAAAATTATTCTTTGCCTAATCGTTCATTTATCGCGTTGGACGGCATCTGCGTGTGCCCGGAGACTCATATATGCGGAGAACCAGTGCCTTAGAGACACTTTATTTTTTGTCGGAAAAATGATGTTTTCATGGGCTATAGGCTTACCGTTTTTTTCAATTTTGAGGGGAAAATTATTCTTTGCCTGATCGTTCATTTATCGCGTTGGACGGCTTCTGCGTATGCCCGGGGACTCATATATGCGGAAAACCAGCCCCTTAGAGACACTTTATTTTTTGTCGGAAAAATGATGTTTTCATGGGCTATAGGCTTACCGTTTTTTCAATTTTGAGGGGAAAATTATTCTTTGCCTAATCGTTCATTTATCGCGTTGGACGGCATCTGCGTGTGCCCGGGGACTCATATATGCGGAGAACCAGCGCCTTAGAGACACTTTATTTTTTCTCGGAAAAATGAAGTTTTCATGGGCAATAGGCTTACCATTTTTTTCAATTTTGATGGAAAAATTATTCTTTGCCTAATCGTTCATTTATCGCGTTAAACGGCTTCTCCGTATGCCCGGGGACTCATATATGCAGAGAACCAGCGCCTTAGAGACACTTTATTTTTTGTCGGAAAAATGATGTTTTCATGGGCTATAGGCTTACCATTTTTTCAGTTTTGAGGGGAAAATTATTCTTTGCCTAATCGTTCATTTATCGCGTTAAACGGCTTCTGCGTATGCCCGGGGACTCATATATGCGGAGAACCAGCGCCTTAGAGACACTTTATTTTTTTGTCGGTAAAATGATGTTTATGGCCTATAGGCTTACCGTTTTTTCAATTTTGAGGGGAAAATTATTCTTTGATTAATCGTTCATTTATCGCGTTAAACGGCTTCTGCGTGTGCCCGGGGACTCATATATGCGGAAAACCAGCCCCTTAGAGACACTTTATTTTTTGTCGGAAAAATGATGTTTTCATGGGCTATAGGCTTACCGTTTTTTCAATTTTCAGGGGAAAATTATTCTTTGCCTAATCGTTCATTTATCGCGTTGGACGGCATCTGCGTGTGCCCGGGGACTCATATATGCGGAGAACCAGCGCCTTAGAGACACTTTATTTTTTGTCGGAAAAATGATGTTTTCATGGGCTATAGGCTTACCGTTTTTTCAATTTTGAGGGGAAAATTATTCTTTGCCTAATCGTTCATTTATCGCGTTGACGGCATCTGCGTGTGCCCGGGTACGCATATATGCGGAGAACCAGCGCCTTAGAGAGACTTTATCTTTTGTCGGAAAAATGATGTTTACATGGGCTATAGGCTTACCATTTTTCAATTTTGAGGGAAAAATTATTCTTTGCCAAATCGTTCATTTATCGCGTTAAACGGCTTCTCCGTATGCCCGGGGACTCATATATGCAGAGAACCAGTGCCTTAGAGACACTTTATTTTTTGTCGGAAAAATGATGTTTTCATGGGCTATAGGCTTACCATTTTTTCAATTTTGAGGGGAAAATTATTCTTTGCCTAATCGTTCAATTGTCGCGTTAAACGGCTTCTGCGTGTGCCCGGGGACTCATATATGCGGAGAACCAGCGCCTTAGAGACACTTTATTTTTTGTCGGTAAAATGATGTTTATGGCCTATAGGCTTACCGTTTTTTCAATTTTGAGGGGAAAATTATTCTTTGATTAATCGTTCATTTATCGCGTTAAACGGCTTCTGCGTGTGCCCGGGGACTCATATATGCGGAAAACCAGCCCCTTAGAGACACTTTATTTTTTGTCGGTAAAATGATGTTTATGGCCTATAGGCTTACCGTTTTTTCAATTTTGAGGGGAAAATTATTCTTTGATTAATCGTTCATTTATCGCGTTAAACGGCTTCTGCGTGTGCCCGGGGACTCATATATGCGGAAAACCAGCCCCTTAGAGACACTTTATTTTTTGTCGGAAAAATGATGTTTTCATGGGCTATAGGCTTACCGTTTTTTTCAATTTTCAGGGGAAAATTATTCTCTGCCTAATCGTTCATTTATCGCGTTGGACGGCATCTGCGTGTGCCCGGGGACTCATATATGCGGAGAACCAGCGCCTTAGAGACACTTTATTTTTTGTCGGAAAAATGATGTTTTCATGGGCTATAGGCTTACCGTTTTTTCAATTTTGAGGGGAAAATTATTCTTTGCCTAATCGTTCATTTATCGCGTTGGACGGCATCTGCGTGTGCCCGGAGACTCATATATGCGGAGAACCAGCGCCTTAGAGACACTTTATTTTTTGTCGGAAAAATGATGTTTTCATGGGCTATAGGCTTACCATTTTTTAAATTTTGAGGGAAAAACTATTCTTTGCCTAATCATTCATTTATCGCGTTAAACGGCTTCTCCGTATGCCCGGGGACTCATCTATGCAGAGAACCAGCGCCTTAGAGACACTTTATTTTTTGTCGGAAAAATGATGTTTTCATGGGCTATAGGCTTACCATTTTTTCAGTTTTGAGGGGAAAATTATTCTTTGCCTGATCGTTCATTTATCGCGTTAAACGGCTTCTGCGTATGCCCGGGGACTCATATATGCGGAGAACCAGCGCCTTAGAGACACTTTATTTTTTGTCGGAAAAATGATGTTTTCATGTGCTATAGGCTTACCGTTTTTTCAATTTTGAGGGGAAAATTATTCTTTGCCTAATCGTTCAATTGTCGCGTTAAACGGCTTCTGCGTGTGCCCGGGGACTCATATATGCGGAGAACCAGCGCCTTAGAGACACTTTATTTTTTGTCGGAAAAATGATGTTTTCATGGGCTATAGGCTTACCATTTTTTAAATTTTGAGGGAAAAATTATTCTTTGCCTAATCATTCATTTATCGCGTTAAACGGCTTCTCCGTATGCCCGGGGACTCATCTATGCAGAGAACCAGCGCCTTAGAGACACTTTATTTTTTGTCGGAAAAATGATGTTTTCATGGGCTATAGGCTTACCGTTTTTTCAATTTTGAGGGGAAAATTATTCTTTGCTAATCGTTCATTTATCGCGTTAAACGGCTTCTGCGTATGCCCGGGGGCTCATATATGCGGAGAACCAGCGCCCTAGAGACACTTTATTTTTTGTCGGTAAAATGATGTTTATGGCCTATAGGCTTACCGTTTTTTAAATTTTGAGGGGAAAATTATTCTTTGATTAATCGTTCATTTATCGCGTTAAACGGCTTCTGCGTGTGCCCGGGGACTCATATATGCGGAAAACCAGCCCCTTAGAGACACTTTATTTTTTGTCGGAAAAATGATGTTTTCATGGGCTATAGGCTTACCGTTTTTTCAATTTTCAGGGGAAAATTATTCTTTGCCTAATCGTTCATTTATCGCGTTGGACGGCATCTGCGTGTGCCCGGGGACTCATATATGCTTAGAACCAGCGCCTTAGAGACACTTTATTTTCTTTCGGAAAAATGATGTTTTCATGGGCTATAGGCTTACCGTTTTTTCAATTTTGAGGGGAAAATTATTCTTTGCCTAATCGTTCATTTATCGCGTTGGACGGCATCTGCGTGTGCCCGGAGACTCATATATGCGGAGAACCAGCGCCTTAGAGACACTTTATTTTTTGTCGGAAAAATGATGTTTTCATGGGCTATAGGCTTACCGTTTTTTCAATTTTGAGGGGAAAATTATTCTTTGCCTAATCGTTCATTTATCGCGTTGGACGGCATCTGCGTGTGCCCGGGGACTCATATATGCGGAGAACCAGCGCCTTAGAGACACTTTATTTTTTGTCGGTAAAATGATGTTTATGGCCTATAGGCTTACCGTTTTTTCAATTTTGAGGGGAAAATTATTCTTTGCCTAATCGTTTATTTATCGCGTTAAACGGCTTCTGCGTGTGCCCGGGGACTCATATATGGGGAAAACCGGCGCCTTAGAGACACTTTATTTTTTGTCGGAAAAATGATGTTTTCATGGGCTATAGGCTTACCATTTTTTCAGTTTTGAGGGGAAAATTATTCTTTGCCTGATCGTTCATTTATCGCGTTAAACGGCTTCTGCGTATGCCCGGGGACTCATATATGCGGAGAACCAGCGCCTTAGAGACACTTTATTTTTTGTCGGAAAAATGATGTTTTCATGTGCTATAGGCTTACCGTTTTTTCAATTTTGAGGGGAAAATTATTCTTTGCCTAATCGTTCATTTATCGCGTTAAACGGCTTCTGCGTATGCCCGGGGACTCATATATGCGGAGAACCAGCGCCTTAGAGACACTTTATTTTTTGTCGGTAAAATGATGTTTATGGCCTATAGGCTTACCGTTTTTTCAATTTTGAGGGGAAAATTATTCTTTGATTAATCGTTCATTTATCGCGTTAAACGGCTTCTGCGTGTGCCCGGGGACTCATATATGCGGAAAACCAGCCCCTTAGAGACACTTTATTTTTTGTCGGAAAAATGATGTTTTCAATTTTCAGGGGAAAATTATTCTTTGCCTAATCGTTCATTTATCGCGTTGGACGGCATCTGCGTGTGCCCGGGGACTCATATATGCGGAGAACCAGCGCCTTAGAGACACTTTATTTTTTGTCGGAAAAATGATGTTTTCATGGGCTATAGGCTTACCGTTTTTTCAATTTAGAGGGGAAAATTATTCTTTGCCTAATCGTTCATTTATCGCGTTGGACGGCTTCTGCGTATGCCCGGGGACTCATATATGCGGAGAACCAGCGCCTTAGAGAGACTTTATTTTTTGTCGGAAAAATGATGTTTTCAATTTTCAGGGGAAAATTATTCTTTGCCTAATCGTTCATTTATCGCGTTGGACGGCATCTGCGTGTGCCCGGGGACTCATATATGCGGAGAACCAGCCCCTTAGAGACACTTTATTTTTTGTCGGAAAAATGATGTTTTCAATTTTCAGGGGAAAATTATTCTTTGCCTAATCGTTCATTTATCGCGTTGGACGGCATCTGCGTGTGCCCGGGGACTCATATATGCGGAGAACCAGCGCCTTAGAGACACTTTATTTTTTGTCGGAAAAATGATGTTTTCATGGGCTATAGGCTTACCGTTTTTTCAATTTTCAGGGGAAAATTATTCTTTGATTAATCGTTCATTTATCGCGTTAAACGGCTTCTGCGTGTGCCCGGGGACTCATATATGCGGAAAACCAGCCCCTTAGAGACACTTTATTTTTTGTCGGAAAAATGATGTTTTCAATTTTCAGGGGAAAATTATTCTTTGCCTAATCGTTCATTTATCGCGTTGGACGGCATCTGCGTGTGCCCGGGGACTCATATATGCGGAGAACCAGCGCCTTAGAGACACTTTATTTTTTGTCGGAAAAATGATGTTTTCATGGGCTATAGGCTTACCGTTTTTTCAATTTTGAGGGGAAAATTATTCTTTGCCTAATCGTTCATTTATCGCGTTGGACGGCATCTGCGTGTGCCCGGAGACTCATATATGCGGAGAACCAGCGCCTTAGAGACACTTTATTTTTTGTCGGAAAAATGATGTTTTCATGGGCTATAGGCTTACCGTTTTTTCAATTTTGAGGGGAAAATTATTCTTTGCCTAATCGTTCATTTATCGCGTTGGACGGCTTCTGCGTATGCCCGGGGACTCATATATGCGGAAAACCAGCCCCTTAGAGACACTTTCTTTTTTGTCGGAAAAATGATGTTTTCATGGGCTATAGGCTTACCGTTTTTTCAATTTTGATGGAAAAATTATTCTTTGCCTAATCGTTCATTTATCGCGTTGACGGCATCTGCGTGTGCCCGGGTACGCATATATGCGGAGAACCAGCGCCTTAGAGAGACTTTATCTTTTGTCGGAAAAATGATGTTTACATGGGCTATAGGCTTACCATTTTTTCAATTTTGAGGGAAACATTATTCTTTGCCAAATCGTTCATTTATCGCGTTAAACGGCTTCTCCGTATGCCCGGGGACTCATATATGCAGAGAACCAGCGCCTTAGAGACACTTTATTTTTTGTCGGAAAAATGATGTTTTCATGGGCTATAGGCTTACCATTTTTTAAATTTTGAGGGAAAAATTATTCTTTGCCTAATCATTCATTTATCGCGTTAAACGGCTTCTCCGTATGCCCGGGGACTCATATATGCGGAGAACCAGCGCCTTAGAGAGACTTTATCTTTTGTCGGAAAAATGATGTTTACATGGGCTATAGGCTTACCATTTTTTCAATTTTGAGGGGAAAATTATTCTTTGCCTAATCGTTCAATTGTCGCGTTAAACGGCTTCTGCGTGTGCCCGGGGACTCATATATGCGGAGAACCAGCGCCTTAGAGACACTTTATTTTTTGTCGGAAAAATGATGTTTTCATGGGCTATAGGCTTACCATTTTTTAAATTTTGAGGGAAAAATTATTCTTTGCCTAATCATTCATTTATCGCGTTAAACGGCTTCTCCGTATGCCCGGGGACTCATCTATGCAGAGAACCAGCGCCTTAGAGACACTTTATTTTTTGTCGGAAAAATGATGTTTTCATGGGCTATAGGTTTACCGTTTTTTCAATTTTGAGGGGAAAATTATTCTTTGCCTAATCGTTCATTTATCGCGTTAAACGGCTTCTGCGTATGCCCGGGGGCTCATATATGCGGAGAACCAGCGCCTTAGAGACACTTTATTTTTTGTCGGTAAAATGATGTTTATGGCCTATAGGCTTACCGTTTTTTCAATTTTGAGGGGAAATTATTCTTTGATTAATCGTTCATTTATCGCGTTAAACGGCTTCTGCGTGTGCCCGGGGACTCATATATGCGGAAAACCAGCCCCTTAGAGACACTTTATTTTTTGTCGGAAAAATGATGTTTTCATGGGCTATAGGATTACCGTTTTTTCAATTTTCAGGGGAAAATTATTCTTTGCCTAATCGTTCATTTATCGCGTTGGACGGCATCTGCGTGTGCCCGGGGACTCATATATGCGGAGAACCAGCGCCTTAGAGACACTTTATTTTCTTTCGGAAAAATGATGTTTTCATGGGCTATAGGCTTACCGTTTTTTCAATTTTGAGGGGAAAATTATTCTTTGCCTAATCGTTCATTTATCGCGTTGGACGGCATCTGCGTGTGCCCGGAGACTCATATATGCGGAGAACCAGCGCCTTACACTTTATTTTTTGTCGGAAAAATGATGTTTTCATGGGCTATAGGCTTACCGTTTTTTCAATTTTGAGGGGAAAATTATTCTTTGCCTAATCGTTCATTTATCGCGTTGGACGGCATCTGCGTGTGCCCGGAGACTCATATATGCGGAGAACCAGCGCCTTAGAGACACTTTATTTTTTGTCGGAAAAATGATGTTTTCATGGGCTATAGGCTTACCGTTTTTTCAATTTTGAGGGGAAAATTATTCTTTGCCTAATCGTTCATTTATCGCGTTGGACGGCATCTGCGTGTGCCCGGGGACTCATATATGCGGAGAACCAGCGCCTTAGAGACACTTTATTTTTTGTCGGTAAAATGATGTTTATGGCCTATAGGCTTACCGTTTTTTCAATTTTGAGGGGAAAATTATTCTTTGCCTAATCGTTTATTTATCGCGTTAAACGGCTTCTGCGTGTGCCCGGGGACTCATATATGGGGAAAACCGGCGCCTTAGAGACACTTTATTTTTTGTCGGAAAAATGATGTCTTCATGGCACTGCATTGCATTTCACCAGGGGCATATTAAATATGTAAGGTAGGGATAGACACATATATTACTACTCTTTTCAGTCCTTCCTGTCTCGCAGGTGGCACGCGTGGAAGCGCCTTAGTGACGATGTTGTAACCATCGGTAACAATACGCATTTTCATAATGCAGTAGTTAAGATTACATGATCAGGAACATTCGAAACCTACTTATACCCTAACTGTGGCAGTAATATATTTTTGTATTTATTTCTTTTGTGTTTTAGTTTTTTTTACCGTGTACTACACCTATGTCAATTATTGTCTTCGGTTCCTGATCGTAATTGAGGGTAAGGATGTGCACGTAGATATTTGATCGGAAACAGTTTGACAACTCATTCATTGTTTTCGAACTGTTAAAGATGCCTTGAGAAGGCGTGGAGAATCGAAAGGCATTTCCAAGCACGATGTTCCCAGCAAGGTACACATCTCACGCTCATTTTATTTCTGGCAAAGAGGAAGATGCAAACGGGATGGGATAAGTACCATGCAACTCCGCACTCGAGCGCTCGCGATAGCAGTGGCATCAAACAGTTTAATTGGGAAAGCAATCTGCTCTATTACTGTGCCGGTAGTCGAGAATAGTATATTACGGGCGCGTACTTTGCACTCTCCGCCGACAGCTGCCGGAGTTTCTTGCGTGACAACCTAAATCGGAACGCGTTGCCTCCAGCGGCAACCCTGAGAAGAGCAGAAAAATGAAGCGAAGCGAACTCGACTGAGAACGAGACTATCCTCAGAATCCCCGTACACGTAAATGTGCGCAGACAATTCAAGCAGTGGAACAAAAAAGCTAAATGTTGACTACCTCACTATAATTTATCGCCCAGTTTGTGTCGGTTAAGGAGTGGGAAACGCCTATGCTAGCCGCATTTAGATAATACCCCTGTGACACGAGCAAACTTACATGCGCTTCGAACGAGTGCATGGTCCGGAGAGGCAGGCTGTCATTCGGCAACGCTTATCACGTGACACTAACTGCAGAGCGCACTGGTCGATGAGCGTGTTCTGCGAACACACTTCTTGGCGGCTAAATATGTAGTGTCGTTAGGAATGAGTAAAAATAAGTAAAGTAATATTGAAAGCAGAGTCATAAGTAATTTTTAATGAAATTTCTTTTAAATTGCTAATGTTAGAAGGTAATAAAATGTGCCACATTGAAAAAATAAAGATACACATAAACAGCAAACATCTAATCTCGCTCGCGGGATGTTTACGGCGACGACGGGTAATGGCCGCGACGTTGTAGGGTGAAACGCGTAGTCAGGACTCGTACTGGTCAAGCGTTGCGGTCTTGTCTTGGCTCGTGATGATTAATCTTGTTATAGAGCTTGCAATGAGTTACTTCACTTGCACTTAAGTTGATTGTAAACGCCGTTTCTAACAATAACAAACATTGATGACCCTAATATGGGGACAAAGGTTCGTGCACTCAAAAGGTTCTGACGGTTTTCTTAGGCGGAGCCTCCGAGAACCCAATTGAGGACAAAGCCGTTGGTTTGAACACACACACAAACTTTTAATGGAACAAAAGAAAAGCTTAAAATAAATAGAAGAAAATGGGAAACATAAAAGAAACACTCAAATAGACATAATCGCAGAAAGAAACACACTTGGGGCTAGTATGGAGCTACCTAGTGCGCGAGTCCGGGCTTGCCACAACGGCAGGGACACACAACAGTCTCGACGCGGCGACAAGCTGACGAAAGGAGTGGCGCCGGTCTCACCAAAGGTCGTGGTGTAGGTTAGTTGACTGGGCGACCGGAGCTGGCCATCTCTGTCTCGGAGAAGTAAAGCAGGCGGCTTGGTGGCACGAGTAGACGGCGGCGGCGTTCTGGCCGGGCAGCTGGGTGTAGAGCTCGGGGCCGTAGCCCGACTGCTCTTGTCTTGCCTACGGGCACAGAAGCTCGAACACCGGCCTCGGGCAGCAGGCGGCACGACAGACGGGGGCGGCGTTCTGGCCGGGCAACTGGCGTAGAACTCGGGCCCGTAGCCCGACTGTTCTCGTCGTACCCACGAGCACAGAAGCTCACCGACCTTGAGGGGCTGGCGGCACGCTCGGATAGAAGGGCGACGCACAGGAACAGGTTGGCAGGAGGCCCAGGTCGGGTGAAGTCCTGGTGGCTCGGGTCCGGAGCCCGACGGCCCGTCTTCAACGCCCGCTCCGGTGGTTGACCTCCTCCTGCCGTCGCTTCCTGGGACTCTCCTGGCGTCTCCCCTGCGTGTGCTCCCGTTCTGCCAGCGCACCACGCTTTTTCTTCTGATCTGGCCGATTAGGCATACTCGGATTGGCTGCCTTACTCCCCGTGGTCTTTTCTAATTGGTTTGCTTTTCTGTTTGTTGTTTTTCTTGAGCCGCGCGTTCACGTGCCGGACGCTCTTCGGCATTGTCGTATTTCTCCTTCCAGCACGGAACTCGAGGCGCGCGCACTCCTTGTCGCGTGCTCTTGACCGTTCCGATCAACGCACCATGTCGCGCACCACACATCACATAAGCCCCTTTTTTAACAAGTTTCCCAGAAGATAAACTGCCGCTCAGTGCGCGACACAGTTCACAACACTACAGTCATGGTCTGTCCACGAGATTGTGCTGTAAGGCTTCATGCACAGTTCACACAGTTGCAGAGTTCACTGAGCATACAGATCAAAGAAATTAACGGAAGGCACTAATTCAAAAGCACCACAACAACTCTAAAGAATAAAATCTATAGCATCAAAGGCTATCACAACATACTATAAACCATCGAGTTGAAGGTTACCAAGTCCGAGGTCAAAATCCATGAAAAGCCATAAGCGAAGCATCGGCTCCTTTAGGTGACCCTTTCCCATATCAAGTGCACTAGACCTTTATCTTCTCGGTCAGAGTGCACTGGCCAGTTTGTGACCATATCGCTCTGGGCATTAATGTCTTTGCATGGCGTCGACCAAGTCACTGCCTGCGCTCTAAGGTAGTCAACACTGTAATGTGTGGTTGCAGCCTCAGTGCCATGCTCGAAGCACACACGAGTGCATGAGAAGACAAAGGATGTACTGAATCCTCAAAGCCATGTGTTGATTGGGTACACAGGCCTGAGCCCTCCCAGATGCGCATAGGGTCACAAGCAGTTGCCTTTGTTGAATTCAAGGAACGCAGTAAGGACAACTCGATACTTTTTATGGAAACCAAACCTGGTTCCTCACGAGCCCTGATATCTTCAGGTCCATCTTGACCCTGGCGCAAACACTGCGGCGTACTATATTTATCCTGTAGGAGGTGCTCACTTCTAACTTTAGTTTTCTGAACCATGCTTATGCATGGTAGCTCTGAATCTTGCACAAACCAGTCATCGCCTGCGCCGGGCCCACGCAGCACGGGTTGAGGTACGGAAGCAATCTGCTTCTTGTCTTGTGACCTAACATCAGTAGCTTCGCCTACAATAGCATGATCACAAGTTGTCTCTCTTTGAGACACTTCTTGCCCGCCAAGGCTTGACGTCATGTCGGAGGGATACCTAGGGTCGCCCCTGCATTGCTGTGCTGCATCCTGAACAATGGAGCTCGTCCCTCCGGAGCAAGCATCCGCGAGTGCCTCGATGCGAACGCGCACCCTGCGAAGCTCTTCCTCTAGGCGTTCCCTCTCAGCTGCCTGTTCTGCCATTCGCCTGTCGCGCTCCCTCTGAGCTTTCTCACATATTAGCAACCATCTCTCTTGCACCCACCTGTGCAAGTCTGCCCCATGCAAACCCAATCGTTGGGCCACGGTGGCTAAGTCAAACAGACAAATTTCTGGCTGTTTCTAGCCCACATTTGCGCCTTCCGCCTCTGCGACTTTTAGCCGCAGTTGTAAATTATTCTCCTCCAACGCAAGTTGCTCCCTACTAGCATTGCGCTCCGCTGCCCGCTCTTCTCGCGCCGTTGAACGCTCTTCTCGCGCCCGCGCTTCCTGCTCGTTCGACCATGCCCTCAACTCCGCACCTTCTAGCCCCATGCGTTCGGCTAGGGCTAACAGATCTTGTGTGCTAGCAGCCATAGTTCCTAGCCTTTAGAAAAAAATCCAAACGAACGGCTTTGTCCTGTCGCGGACGCCATTTGTGATGACACTAATATGGGGACAAAGGTTCGTGCACTAAAAAGGTTCTGACGGTTCTCTTAGGCGGAGCCTCCGAGAACCCAATTGAGGACAAAGCCGTTGGTTTGAACACACACACAAACTAATAATGGAACAAAAGAAAAGCTTAAAATAAATAGAAGAAAATAGAAAACATAAAAGAAACACTCAAATAGACATAATCGCAGAAAGAAACACACTTGGGGCTAGTATGGAGCTACCTAGTGCGCGAGTCTGGGCTTGCCACGACGGCAGGGACACACAACAGTCTCGACGCGGCGACGCGGCCACAAGCTGACGAAAGGAGTGGCGCCGGTCTCACCAAAGGTCGGGGTGTAAGTTGGTTGACCGGGCGACCGGAGCTGGCCATCTCTGTCTCGGAGAAGTAAAGCAGGCGGCTTGGTGGCACGAGTAGATGGCGGCGGCGTTCTGGCCGGGCAGCTGGGTGTAGAGCTCGGACCCGTAGCCCGACTGCTCTTGTCCTGCCCACGGGCACAGAAGCTCGAACAGCGGCCTCGGGCAGCAGGCGGCACGACAGACGGGGGCGGTGTTCTGGCCGGGCAGCTGGCGTAGAACTCGGGCCCGTAGCCCGACTGTTCTCGTCGTACCCACGAGCACAGAAGCTCACCCACCTTGAGGGGCTGGCGGCGTGCTCGGGTAGACGGGCGACGCACAGGAACAGGTTGGCAGGAGGCCCCGGTCGAGTGAAGTCCTGGCGGCTCGGGCATAGAGAAAGAAAAAAAAGGTTAAGAGTGGACACTCCCATGCACCCCAGCGGCCAAATCGACCCTAGCGCGCCTGGCGATTGGTGAGAGCAATTGGCCTGCACTTCCAGTTTCGGTTTCACTGGCGCGAAATTTGGATTACCCCGCGTAACCGACGTTAGGCTGTAGCGGAAGCTTGTCATTTCAGACCACTTTTCGTCACCCAAATGACAACGCTTTTATTTGTCGTTTTGATTTAGCGATTCCAAATTTTGTCTAGTTCAATACTTGGTGTGAATTGAGGTCTTGACGCAATCTGTATTTCGATTAAGTTATAACAGATGGAGATAGAGCTAATCATAACTGACTTCGGCTTTATCCATCGCGCTTGTCTTCTCTGTTGTAGTACGAGCGGTCATATGCATCAAAGAGACAGAATTTTGGCAATGTTTTTATTCCAAGGCAAGGTAGGCTTCTTTTGGGTTCTGCCGTTGTTAAAGCACCACGACATAGAGCAGTAGCTGCCATATCTTGGACCGCCGGACAGCATGGCATCAGCACGGTTTGAAAATGTCAATAAGTGCAGCCTTCGTTAATTACCAAAAACATATGTACACGTCACAACTGAACCAGGAAACCGCTATGAATGAATAGCGAACCGATGCACAATATAAAACCACCGACACATTCTGACCTCTGACCCATAAAACTCGCACTTGCAAGGATAAATGTTAAGACCCCGCACAAGGGTGTTCAAAAGTTCCCAGGCCGCCATCCTATGTAATCCCATGGCATCGCGGCCTGTGCACTTTTGGACACCCCTGCACGTACTCAGTTTATGAAGTACATTGGTAGGCAAAACAGCAGTTCCCATAAGCGTCGTAAAGATAAATTCGAAACGTCCAAATACGAGGCCTTTGTTTAAATGCGCACCACGCCACGCCTACGCGACAATGCGTTGTGCAATGTCTTCCGCCACGAAAAAATTGTAAGGAACCGAAAGTTACCAGAATGCGCAGTACTTCCCAACACGGCCGCCGCAATAAGTACATGCAGTAATCACTGGGCACTTTTCCCCACCGTTACTTTTCTGTATAAACAAACCGCATGGACGTATACACCTCCGTCCGTCCGTGCGCCGTAGATACACACCTCACTGCAGTGTAAAACGCAATACGCTACGCTCGCTGTTTATGTCACATGCCATTGTTTGCAAGCAATATTATTAACATATTCAGGAGCCCTTACTCAATAGGGGAAACGAGCAAGCAAAGCTTGGTTACAGCGTGCCTAACGTCCTGATTTTCTTTATTTAGGTAGCGCCAATCCCCCGAACGCCGCTTTCGGTCTGAATCGGCGTGGCGTCTTTTATGTTCTTTCCAGCGTTCGTCAGCCTCTAGAACGGGCCAACGAAAAGACCGTCAACCATCACGCGATCATGTAAACACAGGTTAGGAATACAATTTTCTCGAAACCGGAATTTTCCTGAAATGTGCAATTTCTGATATTGACCTTAAGCGTTGTCCAGCAGATCGTTTCCAGTCCGCCAACACGAACTATTTCAATGAAGCGACGATACCGTGGCTATCGGAAATAGCGCTGGGCAAGAACGGTTTAACCTCGCAAACCGAGACGCAGCGTCTCGATGGCGTTTGACAAGCTGCCAGTCACAGTGCAGTGCACAGCCGTGAACCGGTCCAAGTTTATGGCACCTTCGCGTTGTTTGATAATTTTCACGGAACGCAACCAACAAAGATTATTCCGTTCTCGGCGGGGGTAGCAAGAAAGCACATGGTACAGCCCTCTCGCTACGCGTTTCTTGAGGGGGCATACTTTTCGCATTGTTCGCGTCAAGCCGCCTCTCTTAAAGCCGCAAACAATTTTTTTAGCGAACCTCGTCGGCCTCACAAGTCAGTTGCTCCAAGATTCGCTTGGAAACGGGACTCACCTGTCTCCCACATGAAAACTCCGCCGCAGCCGACGTTCAGGAAATCTTCCCGCCGGCACGCCGCTGGTACACGAATCGTTGATTTTTTTCTCGATGGATGAATGGTGATTGGCGTTGATGGCAGTGCAACTGAAGAACAAAAAGCACGGAAGGTGTGTTGGATAAATTCTGTTTGTATGTATAAGAAACACGCCAAATTTGGGCGTATAATTATTGTATTGTAAAACGATTGAGCAGAATTCATTACAACATTTTCTTTTTTTGCACCCGCGTCCTCTGGCGTTTGGTGAGAGCACTAGTTCGTTACGTAGCCGTGACGTAGTTCCTGAGGCCAGATTTCTCGGAGTGTCCGCTCTTAGTATTTTCTTTCTTTATGGCTCGGGTCCGGAACCCGACGGCTCGTCTTCAACGCCCGCTCCGGCGGTTGACCTCCTCCTGCTGTCGCTTCCTGGGACTCTCCTGGCGTCTCCCCTGCGTGTCCTCCCGTTCTGTCAGCGCACCACGCTTTTAACGCGACAGCGTTAAGGAGCTCGTGTCGCAGAAAAGCCGGGGTCGTCGGTGTCGGCGTCGGCGGCGTTGGCCGTGAGCGATAAATCCCAGCAGGCACTTCATGAATAAAAAACAACTTTTTCTTCTGATCTGGCCGATTAGGCATTCTCGGATTGGCTGCCTGACGCCCCGTGGTTTTTTCTAATTGGTTTGCTTTTCTTTTTATTGTTTTTCTTGCGCCGTGCGTTCACGTGCCGGACGCTCTTCAGCGTTGTCGTATTTCTCCTTCCAGCACGGAACTCGCGGCGCGCACACTCCTTGTCGTCTGCTCTTGACCATCCCGATCACCGCACCATGTCGCGCACCACACATCACACAAACTATGTTGTGTACGGTTTTTTAAGTTAAGAAATGTATCGTTCGCCTTCTGACACGCAATCAACATCGCCACCAATATGAAAGGACAGTTTTCTTTCTCCTATAGCAGCACGGGTCCAAGATAACACTCAGTGCTCTGAAGTGCACTTGCCCAAAGTGCACTTTGGTTTGCCCGTGTGAGAGGAGAATTATTCTGAAAGCGTTTCAAGTGAGTTTTAAAAAACAGAGGACGCAGAACCTGTTTCTATTTATAGCATATTATGTTATATATCCGTCAACCTAAAAAAAAAAAGCTGAAAATAATGACGCTGCTACTACCCGAGGGAAATTGGGCGCTCCGCCCATGCAGTTTTTTTTTGTGTACAAATTTCTTACGCTGTACAAAGCCAAGCGTGTGTTTTCGATCGGAACAAACGACCACATTAGTAACGCCCATTCGAGGGCGCATTTGTAAGCTCCTTTGAGAAACGGTGTTGCGTAATGCGATATCGCTAGCGTACATTTCGCAATTTCAATGCACGCAACGTTCGCTTTCAGACGATCGGAGACTCGGAAGAAACAATACGGAGAATCCAGCCACTGGCAATCTCAACTTGGCAAGTTTCCGGGGGAGGGAGGGCAGGGGGGCGGAGGGTTTGCAGGAGACCTCCGTGTAGTAGTATCGATCCTAGCGAAGTACGCCACAGACCAGTCGCCTGCCTCGTTGTATGACGGAAGTTGAACGCGTGGTTGGTGCCGAACCATTATGTTTTTTTTCAACACCACTTAGAGCTCTCGCATGCCAACGTACTCACTCGAATCAATTAGCTGGAGGTTGAGGCACTTGGCTGTATTATTCGTGCTGTTTTTTTTTTCGATCTGCAACTATCCTCGAAAGCACGCCCACAGTTCGTATCAGTTGTCAAGAAGCCATTTTCGTTCGAGCGCTCAATGTCTGCATTGATGCGAAAGCACGAAATGGATCACTGACCGAAAAAAAGAACAGGCGTCTGTCGTCTGGACACGCGAAAAACGGCACCTAAATTCCCATTGACGGCGACGCCACGTTACGAGCCCGCCTCGAGGGAATAGAGCGGGGCGAAAGGGAACGCCTGCTTCCGCGCTACCAGACCGGGTCTTGTGTGAGGGGGGGAGGGCATCCCTACGACGCCACGTCACCTTCGCTCTGAGAAGCCTGCTTTAAGACTGTTTCACATAGCGCGATTGGAGCGAAGAACACTCTGCCGCGCACGTCGCAGGGCGATTTTCGCTGACAGTTTTCACATGCGTTTGCGGCAGCGCGATTTCCGTGGCAGCGATGCGCAAGGATGCCTCCTGCTCACGAAGTATCCGTGCCTGCATCGTTAAATGAAAATAACGTGGAAACATGTCAAATATTCGAATTTTTTGTATTATTATTCGATAATAGAATAGGTACACCAATATTTAACCATTAAAAGCGTTGAGACTTTACGACAGCTTGCAGATACGGTGGGTGGAGCGCTGCACAACACCGCAAGTATGAGCGTACGGCTTGTGCGGCTTCGGTGGGGTGGTTCCGTTTATTACACTCAAGTTTAGTTGTTACTATGGAAGCCACAACTTTTTTTCCTGGATGAGTATTTGCTTTTGCAGAAGAACAAGCTACTATTGAGTGTGCATGTATAAGCAGCTGTAGCAATTTCTAGCGATGAAGAGGTTGACGACGGTGGCGATCAAGTGGGCACGTGCCCTATGTTGAAGCGGCGTCCTTCTCCCGACCTGCATAGCATGCAGCTTCTCCTTTAAACCGAATAGTGCAAGCGGAAGAACAGCAAATCGTTTATGAAGCTCCTAAGCCGCAAACGCTGGTGGGTACGCCCTATTAAAACATAGTTAAACTGGCGCGTGACATTGCTCCACAGAGCTACCATCGCACGATAAAACAGGAAAGCTCCTATTTTGATGGCGCTTTGTTTCGTCACACATTGCCCCTCCCACATCGCGCCGATCGCTGCGACTCAGCGACGGCGCGACCAACTTGTTGGAACTCAGTCGCGCAGAGCCCAGGACGTCGCGGCGGTAGCTGAGCGACGCAATACGCTGTGTCGCTGACTGAAAATCGCGCCATGTGAAACAACTTTTATACGTGCGTTCCTTGTCGGCACACGCTCTCGTCTGCGTTTTAACTGCGTCTCGGTAATCACTATAACGAAATTATTGTATATAAAGAAGCAGAATAAAGTCAAACGAAAAAACGTTGGTGGTAGCGATTTTGCAACCTACGGCCCCACGCTCAGAAACTGAGTGCCTTACCCACTGGGCCACACAGTCAAGTGTCTCAACGCGCTGTCTTGCCCGCGACGACTTCTTAACTAGGAGATCCGCTCAGCGGCGTTTAATTGGAAAATAATGCTTTCGCATTCACATGTCGCAAGAAGTGCTTACGTGTCTGCGGGTTTCTTTAGGTCCTATTTTTTCACTGGCTTTTACAGTGGCAAATTTCTTAAAGCTCTGTAGCCTTGCATACTGCGGACGGCTTTTGTTCGAGTGAACGGAAAGTGGGTGCCGGTAACCACTGACATGAATGTTGCACGAAACGCTTCGTCGGCATTTTGTCCTCTATAGTTGTTAAAGTAGAGGTATGTTACCGAGTTGCAGTAGCTCAACAACGAAGAGGAATAGCTCGAATTCATCTTGATCCACCTCTAGATTCTACTGGCACAAAATGCGCCCCTTCCAGGTGCGCATGATGTCCTCAGTGTCAATGGATTCGCGGGAATCCGCGGCTGCAATATTGAGACGGCGAAAATATTTGAAAATTAACGGCATTTGAGTTAATTAGATAATTGTAGACTTAATTTTTATGTGCTTAAACAAGTTGCCCTATCTTACGTCTTCGGTACTACTATAATTCTGTGTCTTGTAGCTGGAGAACACGTCGAACAAAACTGCAGTTTTCTGTTGAATAACTACGGCTTATGTTAGTGAAGTATCAGAATATAGTTTTATTCTGCCACAGGAAAATTTGGATGCAAATTTCAATAATTTCATCCAAAGTTTATCTCGAAGTTTGCAAGTGAAAAAAAAAGGAGGTGGTTTGCTTCTTTCGTCACCTGAAGTTGAATGTTACGCGCCACGCTTCTACATTGGATGGCAACCTTTCGCCGCGCTTGCAAGCGTAAAACTGAGACTTAATGTTTTGTACAGCATGATAAAGAGAATGCAATTTCTGCTGGCATTCAGAAAATATTGTACGATCGACAAGTCAGCACAAAACTATGCTTAAACCAGTGCTTTGTGAAGAACCACGGGTGATAAGGTCTTTCTTTTCGGACAGCCACAACTACACCCATGGAATGCTTCCTAAAGAATAGGGGTGTGCCTCTGCTTTCGTTCCTCGGCCTTTTATCTAAAAGGAAAGTTACGGAAGTATGTGCAAATTCTCGCTACCTTTGCGTTATCTTGATTGCTGCGTCAATAATCTTTTTGTGAACGTTTGGCACTACGAATAAGTAGGCAGATGGCAGCGATTTTGCTTGCTCTGAAATATATACCTCAACGATGAACACCGCCGTTTACAGTAATTTACAACCTTTTTGAGAGGTGTACAGAGTCGTATTGATCGGCCACGGTATTGGCTGCGGTATCGTCTGGCGTATGCGGCCAGACACCGCCATTCTCTGTTTATTCGTAGGAAGTAACATCGCCCACAATCGCCAAGCTCGAATGTAGCGTTGCAGTTCAGAGGTTAGACCGTCCGGCTTCCAACTGCACACTGCTGTTGAGGCAAGATTTAATATACACAGTGGCGCTTCTTGTAGTAACTAAATTTTGGTTTCTTTTGGCCTATGGTGTGGATAAACCTTACGTTTCAATTCTGGTCTGATGCCGATAATTAGGAGACAGTGGCGTAAGAACAAACAGCGCTACAAGAGGAACACTTGGGTCGACGGGCAGAGTAAATCAGAGGCGGGTATGATGATATGATTCCTTTCGCTGGATTCTACTCATGTCTTATCACCCAACGTCGACTCGTAGAGCTGAGAAACCACGAAAAGGAATTACATTGGCATATAATTAATTTGTTATAACCCGGCCCAGTTTTAGTCTCCTAACTGCTGTCGCAAGAGCAGTGTTATCGCTAACAGTGACGACTTATACCGTCTCAAAAAAGAAAAAGAAATCTAGTACGTGCGCGGAATTAAACGCTTAGTCAGCACATTCATTTGTCAGAGCTTTGGAGACACTTCACGTGGCATTTGGTGTCGGACGGAGCTCTATCCTCGTTCCCTACAGGAACCGGCGACAATGCAGTTCGGTCCCATCATGCTTGTCACGCAGAGCGACACGCTGCGGGAAACAAAGCACTGGAAGGCATGAAAAGCGCGCAGTTTTTTTTTTCGTTGTTCTTTAATCAACAACGGGATCCTTGACATCGCCAAGCTCCCATCGTGAAAGCGGACACACATTATCACTCGCAAGCGGCACCAGGCTGTACCAAACCTGCCCCAAACAGCGTGCAACTGCACCGCGCCACTGAGTGTTTCTTGCAATCAGCTATCTAAATGTGAACTTAATCGCGAAAAAAAAGGAATGTAACATGAGCTCTGATAGAACGAGGGCAGTATGGTTGTACGGTAAGAAGGAAAGAAGGAAATTTTAATCTAATACAAGTAAGCGGGGTTGGGTCAAATTACAGTGAAGGGAGAGCAAAGGTACAGAGTACAGGGCCGCCAAAAATAAAACTGCCCTAGCGACGTCTCTCTGCGACTAAGGTCTACCGAAAGACAAACGCGTCATTTGGGCTTATGAAAAAAAAAAAAAAAACTGTTTCTGGTGGCTTGCTGCTACTCGCCTGCACTAATTCAAGACGACGCGCATGTTGCAAGCTGCTCTAGCGGGTCTCACCTCTAGCCATTAACAAACCTTGAACAAACGCCACCTCACCGCATTGGGACCGCATGAATCATTTCTGAGTCATTAGGCACGCGACCGGGCCGTATTTTCACGGCAGCGCCAGCAGAGGCTCTGACAGCG
The DNA here is from genome assembly GCF_023375885.2 of Dermacentor andersoni. Classification (NCBI taxonomy): domain Eukaryota; kingdom Metazoa; phylum Arthropoda; class Arachnida; order Ixodida; family Ixodidae; genus Dermacentor; species Dermacentor andersoni. Next base: position 57,999,039 of record NC_092824.1, read on the forward strand.
CAATAAGCGTTTGTAGGAAAGGGTTAACGCGAGGTATAGATGGACGCAAGGCACGTGCGTTAAGCTTAGTTGCGTTCAACTCAAAGGTGACGTGCACCTTGGCGAATAATTGCGGTATTTTTGCAATTACAGCGACCGCGTCCATATCAATTCTTTGAATTCTAAATGTAAGAAAAACAGTCAAGTATACTGGTATAAACAAGATGCACAGAGAGGCCCGGGTGAATTACCGCTGAATTTCAGGCGTGACATCAGCCAACGTGGGTGCTTCCATGCCATATCTCACACTACATATGCCGTTATCACGGCTGATAGCGCCTACAATAAGCGAGAGGTCAGCTAGATGAAGTATGTTTCTGCATAGGAATAGGTTTCTGCTGATGATGATGACGATGAACCTCTATGGTTATTCATTTTCTCTCTACTAAGTTCCTGCGACGCTACTGAGCAAAGTTGTCATAGACATAATATGGTTATGAAGAACAAATAAAAAGTGAAATAAAATAATGTTACATTTGGCATAAATAATGGCATTTACTGCAAAAACGCACAAAGATGATATACCGTTCAGATGTATTGTAAGTGAAAGAGCTTCCTGGCAAAACAACGTTAGCCGCTACCTCCTAAAGCAGCTTAACACGTTGGTTATAGATGACCCATTCATGGTAAAGAATAGTTTTGACGTCATAGCCTTTTTACGTGAGTCCCAGTCGATAGGATGCTTGTTCTCAATAGATGTTGTTGACCTTTTTTATTCTATTCCGCAAAAAGAATTGTTAGCTGCCGTCCTGAGCTGCATTGAGATGAACGGGCAGGTATCCTTTCAAAATACAGCAGGAATTTCCGTGGATAACTTCATGGCACTCTTGGAGTTTTATTTGTGCTCAACGGCTGTGTGTTTTCAAGGCCACTTTTATGTGCAAAGGAAAGGAATTTGTATTGGCTCGTGCGTGGCTCCCGTACTTTGCAACATTTTCCTTGCGGGCATCGACAGAGCGCTATCGAAGGTGTTTGACGGAGGCAATGTGCTCAAGGTTTTTAGGTATGTTGACGATTTTTTAATTTTACTGACGGAACGATCTCCCTTGACTTACTCTCATACTGTGCAGGGCATTTTAACTGATTTTAAACAGCAAGGAAAAGGCTTAGATTTTACTTTCGAACTAGCCAAGGATAACAGCTTGCAGTTTTTAGATCTTAACATAACCCTTACTGACGAAGGCTCCTGCTGGATGTACCGACCCCGTGCCCGCAAAGAGGTGTTGCCGTATGAGTCTACACACTCCAAGACTGTTAAACGAGCAATTGCCACTATGTGCCTAGAATCCGCACTGAAAAAATCATGCTGTCATAAGGCACAAGCAAGCTTTGACGACCAGATTTTGAAGTTGAGGAAGGCTGGCTTTCCTTGCTTGGCTTTAAGCGCAGTTTCAGAGGCGTTATTGAAAAAACTCAAAAAAGAAAGAAAAAGAAGTGAAGAAGGTCTAACAGTCGAAAAGAAAGGTAAAGCGGTGGTGATACCATATTCTCATAAAGTGGCGCATAATCTGAAACATGTCGCTGTGAAATACAAAATTCCTGTGGTTTTTTCCGCGCCGCGAAAGCTTGCTACATTGTGCCGCCTAATTGGTCCGGATGACTCAAAAAAAGTAGGGTGTTCTATTAAACATACGAACCCCTTCGTTAAGTGTGAAGAAGGGGTAGTATACCACATACCAATGAAGTGTGGAAAAGAGTATATCGGCCAAACTGGGCGATGTATTAATGAACGCCTGCGGGAGCATAAGCTATCATTGAAGAATGGATATGGTTCAAACTTGCCGCTTCATTGCAAGGCCTGCGGAAATGAGGATGAACGGGTATGTGAAGCGAGGCTTCATGATACGACAATCATGTATAAAAGTAGAGATTCTGTTGCGCGGGAATTGTTGGAGGCCAACGAGATTAAGAAAAGAGGGGACAACTGTATCAGTACCCCGTCTTTGAATATATACTCGAATGAAAGTATGTTTTTAGATAAGTTTTAGATTTAGATTAAGCATGATTCCCTCTATCTTCAGTGTTCTCGCACGTGCGCATTCACATATTTAGTGTCCCTCCTTTTTTTCGTTCCCCTCTCCTCATGGCTATATAATCAGCCACCTGTCATTTCAATAAACAGTTGCAAGTAGCGCCTTGTCCTGTCTGTATTTCTTCTTGTGTGCCGTCACTTTTGGCGCTTAATCTATTGAAAGCTATGCACCAACTAGCCCCACAACGTGTTTTACAACAATTTCAAGAAGGCATGCTTTCAATAAATCAACGTATAGAGATGCATTACGCGTTATATTTAACGCCAATCACTGGTGCACTTCGAAGTACTAGCTTGATCTTCGTAAGGATAATGTAGCATCAATACTTGCGGCTTCCAAAAAGAAAAGAACACACGATCTGCGTGTTTAGCACAAAATATCCCCATAACAAAGCCGATTAGTGTCGAACACTCAGTATACGCTGGTACAGAAAAGACATGTTTGTCTTACGAAATAAAAAAAAGAAGAATTACGCTACTGTAGGTCTGCGTTTTCATATACTTGTAAAGCAAGGACACTTTAAAAAAAAATCCCCGTAGTCTGCGTATATTGCGGTGTCCAGATCACACCTACCAGACACTCAATCTCGAAGGCGTTGCCAGTATTGTTGTGAAGTACTGCCAGTAGGCCCTGCTTTGCCATTGCGCTGCCACCGGAATCCATTGGTGATGCCATGGCAACCATTTTTTGTACATTGTCGTCGGGAAGGGTGCAAGGCAATCTCTCGCTTTGTCTTCCTTTTTTGCATTTTTCCTGCCAGCCTAGCACGTAACAATGCGAAATCTTATGATGCTACAGTTGATAACTTAAAATCCGAACTTCCTGCGATATTTGCGGAAGCCGAGAGCAAATTTAAGCGCAATATCTTTCTGAAATGTTTAAGGTAATAATATGGGTTATTGTATATTCCTCATGCTTTACTTGTGAAATCTCAATTGGCGTCATGGCGTGCAAATTGCGTTAGCATTGTTATAGACATGATAATGTGAGGCCATATAGTTTTGCATTGTACTTTGTTTACGATGAACCTGTATAGAATAAATCAGAAATAGTTATATGAATGTGTAAACGTTGAGGGCCACCACTAAATGGTTATTTTCGCGATTGCTTGCTGTGGAACATTTCAGCGGTCATGCTGAATTTACGCTACCTGTATGGCAATGGTGTATCACTCTTCGCGCTTTCCTTTTTTTTTTTCAACAGAACAGACCACCCGTATAGCGAAGAAAGCAAACCTCTATAATCTCACCCTCCGAAAAAGAGGCGTTACAGTGACGTCGGTACATATGAGATATTATAGTTACTACACTATAAAGCGATATAAGCAGGCCAGGGCATGATAGTTCGCCCTTCTTATTCGCTACGACAAGAAGAGGGTATGCAAGCGTAAATAGGTAGTCACAGAAGCTATCCCTATGAAATATGAGTAAATATTTAAATCGCGCTACGCTTTTGCCTCTCCTCCTAGCGCGCTTTTGCAATTTTACCAGCAATCACAACCTCGCCCAAGTTAAGATCTTGTGAAAAACCCGTTAGTTCTCCGAGTGAATGCTCTATGAAGATCTTCACCGGATGCAGGGCGATATTTCTCTTTTCAAACGCCAAAGAGTCCGATATGCCGAGCGCAAGAGTCAAACACCTCCGGTAGGATGCAGGGTGAAATGCGATCTCCCAAATGTTCCACTAAGGCTAGTTCGCGTTCGATGGTCGTAGGGCTAAAAAGAGGCCACTTATTCATTTTTGTTTTCAAAAAGATAATATAAATAAGCAACAAACCCATTGACGCCGCAGAATAGTTTTCTTCGTCGGTCTTCGGGCGGCGTGCCTCACTTGATCCTCGACGGAGCTCTCCTTTTTCTGGAACGCCTGTTATAGTTTTCCCAGCCGAATGCCCCCGTGCGAGGTCCCGGGAGCATTCCCGAAAGGCGTGGCGATATAGCTTTCCCACATTTTTCGCTCTACGACGCCCAATCAGAGGTCGTCCTGCTCACATCCCCGCTGAAGAAGGAATTTTCTTGGACCTCTCATTTTCGTTGCTACATTGTTCCGTGCACATTACTTTTTTCGATGCAGCTAGACCTTCACCCTTGTATAGCGTTCGCTCCTTCATTTCATCCTTTACAATCCTCTTGGCAAGTCATTGCGAGTCCAAAGTTTCAGTACTACTGAACGTGTACATTTTGAATTGTCAGGACGGCCTCTTTTGGACGAGAAGAAACTGCTTTTGTTATTCAAGGTGAGAGGCGTGCTCTGTCAGACAGAATAAGCATTTCATTATGGCTGTTCGCTCCAACTATGCTGCACGCGTTGCACTTTGGTGATGAACCAATAGAATATGCGCTGCGACTATTGTCCCCAACTGAGCAGCTGTTATTGTAAGTAAACCTACATAGTGAAGACACAAAATACAATATCCGCTGTTTAACACACGCAAAAAAAAATGTGGAGGTAGGTTGAAACGCTAGCAACATTTAAGAGCAGCGCTGGGAAAAGGCATCATGGTGGTGGACGAATCAAATGGACATTAGAGAGAGAGAGAGAGGGTCATATGGGAAAGGCTTGAAGGCTAACCAGGCTGAGCCCTGTAGGCTACCCTGCACTGGTGAAAGGGGATTGAAAGAGAAGAAGGCGAAAAGAAGTTCACAGCCTCCACTATTACTCACCCAAGCGTTCATCGCTGAGTCACTCACAGGGGGTCATACAGGCTGGTGCATCTTAAGAAACACGCCAGCGTCCTTGTGGCCTTGCACATAGCAGACGCACGAAGCCACGATCCCAAAATGTTCTCCTCTGTGGAAGGACGGTCGTCTAAGTGCCCAAAAGGTTTGCGAAGGCCCCTCCTCTCGTCCTTCTCGTATGTGGGGCAGTTACACAGATGTTTTGTCGTTTCTTTGGCACCACATATGCTACAACTAGGACTGTCTGCTATTCCAATGAAGAATGAGCATGTGTTTGTGAAGGAAACTCATACTCGCAGGCGGCACAGTAGCGTTTCTTCCCGTCCATTAACACCGGGTAAAAGCTTTAATGTCATATGCGGGTCCATGACATATAGGCGCCGGTTGGTGATCTCCGCTGTGTTTCATTTCCTTAGAGTAATAATAGGGGAGGGACTGCTGAGGTGCCGCGCTGTCACCATTCTCAACAGTGGTATCGTCGCGCTTTCACATTCATCATGTGCCTCACGGGCAACTTTGTCGGCACTTTCATTGCCAGTAATGTTGCAATGCACAGGTAGCCACTGAAATAAAACGTCTTGGCCTCTGTCCACCTCTTCCTGGTTTTGTGTCGTTGTGGTAAGCAAAAAACGCCTCATACGTGGGCCGATCCCGGAGATAGTGCAATGCCAGGCTGACTCAGAGTGGAGGTGCATTTCGCCATTAACACATACACAGCTTCGCTGGTCTTCAGAGAGTGGTAGGGCACTGAGTTTTTTTTTTTTTTTCGAAAGAATATTAAAAAGAAAATTCGAGTAATGTTTAATAGTCTAGCAAGTGACCAGCAGTTGGTCACTATGGGTAGTAAGCCTTCAGAAGGGTTGACGCAGTATATTTCTATCAGCCAAGCTCCCAGGGGCGTCGACATAATGAGAACTAACGCCATATAGTAAAAGAAATGGGCCGCGATGCATTTCCCCGCCACCTAAAATGGCAATAACGGCAGCTGGTGTGTTGAGTGATCAATCTTGATTGACGGTCACTTATCCTAAAGACACAGCTGAGACCACTGCTAGATAAACAGACACCTTCCCTGGCCCTATACATGCCCCTAAAAGGTTTGCGTAGGGGACTCGTATTGTTTATAAATAGTGGGGTAAGCAATGCGTGTGCCCTTTTGCTTAGTGAAAATCACATAGTATGTATGTGTAGTGTGTACAGTACACACTGATCGAATTTTTCTTTCCGGTGGTATTTGGTGCATTTGTATTGCACCTTCAGTTTTAGTTGAATTTGAATTGCGTCATATTGTGTGGTGTTTTTCCTACATTCGTGATGTTGTGTGATACCTTTATATAACACTCATATAAAAAAGTAGCTGGCCCGATTCGTTGGGGTCAACATCTTATCTATGCATGTTAATAAACACAAAAGTAAATAAAAACGGAAGATGTTCCTGCGTCAGAACTACGCATGAGTGTTTAGAAAGCATAATATTGCCGTTTGCTTCAGGTGTTGCCGAGATAACTTCGCATCCATGCCCGCGTTTTCTGAGATTTTCTGTACTCTGTGCTTTAAGGGAAACCTGCGGTGGCAATAAAGGTCTACATCTACACTATATAATATAGACGTAGACATTTAGGGCGTGCAATTCATAATAAGCTTAGTATATACTAAGTTTATTATGGATTGCACGCCCTATGTATTCCACGAACTTGAGCTACTAGAGTGTGGCTGGCTCACACGGGAGCTTGCATAGAGCCAATCATAAAAACTACAGCCTGCATGGATTGACAGTATCGTATGCCGGGCTTTCATGGCGACTACGAATCTACTCTGCGGTCCAAAAAAAGAAAGAAAGAATCGTGCTGCAATCGTTGCGATGGGGAGGGAGCATTGTCGCGCGAATTCTAGAATGTCACAATATGCGCGATTCTCCCCCAAAATGCGCCACTTCGAATGATTCAAATGAAAACATAAAGCCGCAAGTAGTCATATAAATCTCCCCGAAACGGGAGTTGCGAAGTGCAACGCTGCCGTATACGGATGTTTATTGCACGAGCACGCGCTAGATTGCGCTCGGGCTTGGATGCGCCGCGTTTCATGCACCCAGAATGCCCTACGAATTCGATGCGTTCCACTGATTGACCACGCGCGACAGCTCCTGCGAGTAATTTACACAGATAAGGCTCTCCGAAAATGAACGAATCCATTGCTCGGAACGCACTACAGGCGGGTTTCCAGCGACGGTACACTAGAGGCGTCCCATTCTGAGCCCCGGAGGAGCTTTCCTTCTGCAACGCCGCTCTGCGCTCTCGAAGCCTGGTACACCGTTCGTGAGGGCCCGAAATGGGCAACCGAGCGTGCAGCGATAGCTTTGCCGCATTTTCCGCTCTACGACTCCGCTTCGTAGCACGCCCTGCGCTCATCCTTCCTGAACAACAGCGTTTTGTTCTAGGTGCTTTCGGTCCTATACTTCTCCGGAGTTATTTGCTTTACTACGCAACATGTTTTTCACCAGTTTCCTTGCTTTTCTTTGAGTGTCGCATTTTAGGCGGAGTGCTTCACAAGGTGTTCTTCGTCTTCATTCTCGCCCCAACGCGATGTATACACAGCGTTTTATTAAGGTTTGAAAATTTTGAAAAGAGATGGCGCATGCACGTATAGCGCAATTTGGCCTGTTCAAGTTCATTACTTGAAGAGATGGGCCTTACTCGCAGGAAAAATCGCAACAATCGCCTGAGTAATTAGCAACATGAAACAATTAAGTTCATAATTATTCCCCTAAGGGCACATGCCCCCATTGCGAAACTAAAGCTGAGAATAAGTAAAAATGTTTCTGCTAAGAAATCCTAAAGCTAGCTCCCCTTCAGAAGTACCTGTCACCAAAATATGCTAAAAAATATATTGGCTTTAGTGTTCTGATCATCCAGAACTGCTTTTGCATTCTTTCGGTAAAGATTGAAGAGGCAGAAATAACTTTTTGTTTCAAAGCAGAGAGGTTTGTCGGCATATAAGTATTCGTCTACATGTTACTCTGCACGGGAGGGGCTAGAGGTCAGAGAAAGGGTTTGGAAGGAGGAGGGCAGAAAAGGAAGTGAAACCAATGAAAGGGGGATTTATTGAAGCTCGTCCGAGGGGCGGCAACTAGCTCTGTATGACCAGTCTTGGCATCAGCAGCCCGAGCTGTGATCTTGCGCCGAAGCGATGGCACTGGCCACAGCGATACATGCATATTCCCAACTACAATTACCCCCGCGGCAAAGATAAGCCGTCCTTGGGACCTGAGGAGATGACATGATGAGGAGGTCGTGGTACCGTTTCAGGCGGCTGACGTGAACTGTCTCGCGGCCGTGGCGACGATTGTCCGAAGATGGCGTCACCGGTTCGACCACTCTGTTCCCATCCGATGTACACTCGACGATCCAGTACAGACTCTGATATTCAGGAGCAAGCTTTGCGCTAAGGCCTCGAGACTGGAGGAGACACCGAAAATCCACGGCGAATGACTGTGTGGGCTGATTGTTGTCGCGGCGATCTTTTTAGATGCCTTCGATATCCGACGTGAATTAGCGAGCCGGTTGACTGCACTCTTGAGCATGGTGAGCAACTTCGGAAAGATGGGTGAATTCGGAGGCGTCCGAGTGATACGGTAGTACGGTGTTGATGGTAGAGGGTGGTTCACATCCATAAAAGAGAAAAAATGGTGAGAAGCCTGTGGTAGCCTGTGTGGTGGTATTATACACGCATGTCAAAAGGGAGGGCGTCCTCCCAATTGGAATAATCAGACGCAACGTGCATTGTAAGCATGCCACGAAGAGTGCGGTTGAATAGCTCGTTTGATCGTTAGTCTGTAGTTGATAGTGCAGTCAGTAGTGCGGCACATGGTGAGTGGCTCATTAGTAACTTCAAACAAGTAGGCTTGGCTTCGGTTGCTGAGCACTAGTCGTGATGTGCCGTGCCGTAAGATGAAATACCCTAAGAAGAACGCGACAACAATGCGAGCAGCAGTCTAAGCAAGTGGAACAGCTTCGGCATGTCTTGTTTGATGGTATACTGCGACAACTATCCAATGACTTCCGTTAGCTTTGCATGGAAGAGGCCCATGAAGCTCGACGCCAACCCGGTCAGAAGGATGTGCAGGACACGGTAAAGGTTGCAGAGGGCCTGTTGTAGGACGAGTTGTCTTGCGTCGCTGGCAGGCTGCACATGAGCGAATCTATTCGCAGGCATAAGAATGCATGCCGCACCCGTAGTACCGCTAGCAAAGCAGCTCGCAGGTTTAAAGGACGCTCGCATGATCATCTTGTGGGTCGGCGACGAAATACTTGCAAAGGTCAGAACTCAAATGATGAGGGATGACTAGTAGTCATTTGCGACCACCTCATTGATAGTTTAGGCTGTACAAGATGGTGGCCCGTATTACGAAATGAGTGGCTTGAAGACGAAGGGCTCGAGGGCGTGTAGCCGTTGAAGAACTAGGGAGAATGTCAATGAAAGACGCAATCTACGGATTGTTTCTCTGTTCGGACGGCATGTCAGTAGCCGTAAGCGTAGCAACTGGGCACTCCATGGATGAGGGTGGCGTTCGTCGGATCGCATGGGTGACCGGGAGAGTGCTTCTGCGTCAGAATGTTTGTGGCCGGAGCAATAGATGACAGGAATGTCAAATTCTTGCAATCAAGGAGCCGCACGTCGGAGACGCCCGGACGGGTCTTTCAGTGACGCAAGCCAGCACAGCGCGTGGTGGTCTGTCACAACGTCGAAGGGATGACCATGCAAGTAAGGGCGAAATTTGCTTGAAGGCCAAGCTATAGCCAAACGCTCTTTTTCTGTGGGAGACTAGTTCGTTTTGGCCTTTGTGACGACACGACTCACATAGGCAACTACATATTCCGGGAAGCCAGGCTTGTGTTGCGTAAAAACGGCTCCAAGACCTGCACCGCTGGCATCCGTATGAACTTCGGTAGGAGCATTGGGGTCGTAGTGACGTACACCGGTTGGTGAGGTAAGCAGACGACGCAAAATGGACAAGGCTTTGTCACACGCCGGAGTCCAACCACGCAGATCACTAGAGTCAGCCAGGAGCTTCGTCAGGGGTGCGATGATGCAGGCGAAATTGCGCACAAAACGATGAAAATAAGAGTAGACACCGACAAAACTTCGGAGCTCTTTCACTGTAGTCGGGCGCAGATGTTCTGTGACAGCAAGAAGCTTGTCAGGGTGGGCAGAGACGCCGTCTTTGGAAAGCACGTGGCCAAGTATAGTCAGCTGGCGGGATCCGAAGCGGCACTTTTTCAAGTTAAGTTGACGGCCGGTGCTGGCAAGTAAGAACTTCGCATAGACGAGAGAGGTGAGAGGTGAAATCAGGAGACAAAACTACCATGCCGCCTAAATAACACAAACATGTCTTCCATTTCAGGCCTCGAAAACTATTGTCCATCATCCTATCGAATGTCGCGGCCGCATCGCATAGGCCCAACGGCATTACCATAAATTCATAGAGACCATCAGGCATAATGAAAGCTGTCTTCCAGTGGTCGGTCTCATCCATCAGAACCCGCCGTGGCTGCTCAGTGGCTATGGCGTTGGGCTACTGAGCATAAGGTGGCGGGATCGAATCCCGACCACGGCGGGCGCATTTCGATGGGGGCGAAATGCAAAAACACCCGTGTGCTTAGATTTAGGTGCACGTTAAAGAAACCCAGGTGGTCGAAATTTCCGGTGTCCTCCACTACGGCGTGCTTCGTAATCAGAAAGTGGTTTTGGCACGTAAAACCCCATAATTTAATTTATATTAATTAGCCATTGGCACTTGCCAATAGCTCGAAAAGAATGTAATTCGACGCCATGTAGGCAAACCGCAGCGTCATGTACGCGCGGAACAGGGTAGACATCTTTTCGTATAATCTTGTGGAGGTGAAGATAGTCCACACAGAAACGAAATGAGTCAGCTTTTTTCTTCACTAGTGCTACGGGAGATGACCAAGGGACTGCAGGATGGGCTGATAATACCACGTTCAAGTATGTCCTCAACTTGCTCGGTAATGACACGACGCTTGGTGGTTGTCACGCGGTACAGACGCTGGCGTAATAGTGCGCGATGTCCCGTATCAATGCAATCAGAAACGGCACTAATGACGCCTGGTTTAAGTCAAAAGAGGCGAACATCGACGGCGCCTTTGATTCGCTACAAGGAGCAGAATACTTTGAGCTGCGTTCTGGCTATAGGGAAATTCCCATGCCATCAACCGTACCGTCACCGCGGTTTTGCCGTGTATGAAACCGTATTGTTGCGAGTGCATGTGTCCTCACATCACCATAAAATAATACAGGTGACCGTAGAGCAGCCATTCTAGCATTTTCCCCGGGACAGAATTGATGCAGATTGGACGATATGCACTCTGCGAATCCACCGGTGCACCAGGCTTCTGCATGAATGTCAATCTGCCTTTCCTCTATGTCCTGTGGAAGTACCCTAGTCGCAAGGCCGCGTGGAATACCAAACGTACAAAGCCTGGATGCACGCTGAAAACGCCCGGGACCACGTCCGTCGTCAGACCGTCTGGTCCAGATGCCGAGCGCCGTGACATCCTCCCCAGCACCGCCTCTATCTCTCCCTGCGAAAACGGCCTCTCGTTTTCCATTGTGCCGTCCGGCCGTCCGACCTCTGCACGTAGCTCAGTGTGCTCCCGCGCGTCTGTGGAGGCCTCACTCGGCAGTAGCCAAAGATCGCCGCTGACTCCGTTCCTGTGGAATACGATAAAAAAATTTGGAGGACGCTTAAGCTTCGCGTTTAAGAGTGAAACACGATAGCGTTCAGAGACCCCTTACTGCTTTTCATACTTTCCGGTAACTGCAGCCTATGTAACCGTAACGTTTTCTTGACAATGCTGGCTTCGAACGCTATGCACGAAGGCGAGCTTTCTCTTAGAAACGCTGGGCCTTGCTTGGGTTGATCTCCTGGTGTTATTTCACACGTTTACTATTCCAGTCCGAGACGAGCTAACATAAAGGACAAGCCATTTTGGTGTTTTTTTTTCACTACATTTGTTTTCGGGTACCGTTCTCAAAATATCGAGGAATAACTTCGTAAAGAATGAAAGACAAGGTGTGAGCAACTTTGGTGGTAGAGAAGTGATTGGGCTTGCGTTGTTCGGAATGTACAAATTATCTTGTTTATTTGTATTCTCCTCGTCGAACTTCACATCACTTTTTTTTACGGGATGGGGACAGTCTTGTAGAGGTATTTCGCACATATAATCAATATCCTTCAATGTCGGGTGGCAAAATAAATATGAGGAAATGTGAAGCACTAAATTTAGCTCGCACTGAGATAACCAATACCTGGGGACATTAAACAGACCGAGCATATGCAAATACTAGGCATCACATTTTGTACAAATGGTGTTTCATCTCACACGTGGCGAGACATTGTCAACTCCATTGAAGAACAGTCGGAAGTGCCGACTGCGTTGCCACTACCACTGGCAGAAAGGGCCTACTTTATTAAGAACGTTATTGCAGTAAACTGTGGTTTGCTGCAAGGGTAGCTTTCCCGCCGTCACTAACAGTACGCGTAGCAAACTCACTTATTTTCTCATGGTTTTGGCTAAACAAGTCGCAATACGTAGCGCAGCATTTTTTCCGTCTGCCGAAATCCAGCGGAGGCTGGAGCTTGCCGTGCATAATTAGATTTGGTAGGCTGTTGTGCACTAAAAGTACATGTGATCTACTTGATGATGATGAGTATCCAGGTAGGCCACTGCTCCTTCATTGGCTGGGCCATTACCGTCGAACGCTTATGCCGCAGAGTACAGGCAACTAGCTTCCGACAGCGCTAACGCCAGCACCGCAGTATGTGGCGGGTGTGCGCTTGCAAAGCCAGCTTGTACAACTAAGAATTACAAAATGGCGTGCGACACCAGTTTCTAGGCTGTGAAATGTGTGAGACAGTTGTACCACCACGGACAGCTACTACACAAACATGGACAGCCTTTCTTTCACCTGAGTTGCCCTCTCAAGTGAAGGATTTTCATTGGCAATATCAGTAGGGCATTCTACCTACAAGAGACAGGCTTGAACGCTGGCATATGGTAGCGAATCATAAATACATATATTGCGCACAAACAGAGACCAACGCGCATGTAGTAAAGGGCTGTCTTGTAGCACGCACCTTCTGGAAGCTAGTTGCAAGAATGTTCGGAATATCCATCGTGCGGCCACCACAGCGCCGACATCGGTTTGCGAGTCTCGTCTACTACAGCGCTAGCTACATTCTGTGGTGCTTCCGCAACATCGCAGAACGATCTCGGCAGTCAAATAGAGCAATATACCCCAGAATGTGAAAACTACGGGTGATAGCATGGGGTCATCTTGAAGAACAGTTGTTCAAACTTGGTGAAGCCGAGTTTCTTCGCCGCTGGTCTACACGGTACATAACCGTCTCCCGAGGCAAAGTCACTCTACAGCCAGAATAATGCGCAAGTGTGTTCGCCTGAGCTGCGTCTTTGTAACTGTGTCTGCCCCGGTGTCTTTCATAAATTCGAGGCTGACAATAACTCCTTTGCGCGGACGCTGTAATGATGTTTTATTGTTGCTGTTGTGTGTGGCAAAGCCACTGTTAATCAGACGCCGTTTATTATTTCAGCTGCTAATCTGTTTTGTTTACATCAAGTATGATGTATGAGATGTGCTATACCTTGTATTGTACTTTACGTTCACACCACAGTTGTAAGCCTGCCTACGGGTGAATAAATTTCCTTGACAACTTGCTCGTTCTTGTGTTATATTTGTTTTTTTTTCGTACATTGAATTATCATGTAAACAAAACGCGCTTAGGAGAAAGAGCCCCTGTTAGGCCATATGGCCTTCAGGTCTTGTTTCCTCTTTGTGTAACTAAGAAAGCAATAAACTTTAAAAAAATTATTTTTGGGTGAACGACGTCCAACGACGCCGGATTTTCTGCGAGACGGGCTGCTTAAAGTTATCGCGGTAATAGATGGTTTCCTCCGCCTGTCAATAGACAGTTTTAGAACAGCGTTTGCAACCAAACGTAAACGCATTACGTACGTAAAGAAATACCATCGTCCTCACGGCGCATGCTCCGAACGTTATTAGGTTTCTCTGGTTTACGCGTTCACCGTTGGTTTACGCCTCAGCGTTTTCCGCGATGTCGCTCAATGGCATCTGACACAGGTTTTTGCACATACGCCAGGGCCCCCGTGTGTACTAAATTTAGCGTCCTGTCACTCCGTGATGACACATCCGAATTTTTAATGTGCTCACGCATAAGACGATTTATATAACAAGTTCCTCAATGTTCGCGCTTATAGATGCGTCCCCGAAGCACACACACGCACAAAAAGATGAGATGCTACAATGTTGAATGAGGTTTATGCAAACCGTACAAAGAGGTCACCCCTTCATGCGACATCACTCGCTGCTGTGACGCTGCTAACTGGCGATGTTGCAAGCATTTTTGAAAGTTATGAACGACAGCGATATGAAGCTAAAATTTTTTATAGTTCCCCAATGATAATAAGTCACAGTTCCTTCGTCTAATATGGGTCTTTTGAACCACATCATGTCGGCTGTTATTGCCGACCGATATCTATTACACTTGCCCATAGTTGCAGGTCTGGGCAGTTTACACGTTGAAAAATCAAATTGCTCATGCCACTTATGACTTGGCAGTGATGACCAAAGTAAACGTGCTGAAGACGTCAACTTGAACGTCAACTTGAAGAAAGCTGGATATCCAGGAATTGTCATTAGGTCAGGTTGCGTTCTTTCCATCAAAGAATGCGCCGAGGTAGGAAAGATAAGTAAAATTTGAAGTTATTACTTCTTTACGTAATACACCTCATGAATACAAGCATGTTGGCGCTAGATATAAAGTTGATTTCATCTTTTTCTCTAGGAATAAATTTTGACGTGTAAGCTCCTACTTTCCAAGAAACTCCATAGAATATACGTACCAATTAACACAGCAAGATGTTTGTGAGATGCGTTTGATGCATGGCACATGTATTCTCGTTTATATTGGCAATGTTTATGTAAGCCAATTTGTCAATTTTATCAATGTGTACCCAAGGGCACATTAAGCGTCCCAAAAATCATCTGGACCGTCACATTTGGCATAAGATCTGGCACTATTAAGATGCGCGTACTGGTGTTTTCAGCAAACCGAGACAATTTTCAAATGTAATAACCATTTCAAACATAAGTTTGTATGGGTCTTACTAATTAAATCCGGGTCCGCCGTCACTACCTGCCCTAAGTAGATGTATTCCCTTCCCACTTCCAGTGCCTCGCTACCTATTGTAAAGAGAACAGCAATTTACAATAGGTAGCCAGGCACTGGAAGTGGTAAGGGAATACATCTACTTAGGGCAGGTAGTGACGGCGGATCCGGATCATGAGACAGAAATAATCAGAAGAATAAGAATGGGCTGGGGTGCGTTTCGCAGGCATTCTCAGATCATGAACAGCAGGTTGGCATTATCCCTCAAGAGAAAAGTGTATAATAGCTGTGTCTTACCAGTACTCACCTACGGGGCAGAAACATGGAGGCTTACCAAAAGGGTTCTACTCAAGTTGAGGACGACGCAACGAGCTATGGAAAGAAGAATGGTGGGTGTAACGTTAAGGGATAAGAAAAGAGCAGATTGGGTGAGGGAAGAAACGCGAGTTAATGACATGTTAGTTGAAATCAAGAAAAAGAGATGGGCATGGGCAGGACATGTATTGAGGAGGGAAGATAACCGTTGGTCATTAAGGGTTACGGACTGGATTCCAAGGGAAGGGAAGCGTAGCAGGGGGCGGCAGAAAGAAAGGTGGGCGCATGAGATTAAGAAGTTTGCAGGAACGACATGGCCACAATTAGTACATGACCGGGGTTGTTGGAGAAGTATGGGAGAAGCCTTTGCCCTGCAGTGGGCGTAAACAGACTGATGATGATGATGATGATGATGATGATGATGATGATGATGATGATGATGATGAATTAAAACAAAGAAAGAAAGGAAGGGATGCTTGCGCCCGCCACCTCCCGCCATCCTAGGCGTTTAATAATTGCAGTTCTCGATTGGTAGCCCTGGTGTATGTTTTTGTTGAAGCTTTTAGGATTTTTCCCAATTAAGAATTAGTATCGTTAACTGGTATACTTAATCACTTTCATGCTTATATACGTGAAGTTCCTTCGACGACTGATCCAGTTGCTGCAAAGCCTGTTGTCATCTGGTTACCCCGTTTCCCTCTTTGCACCGGTCTAAAAAGTACTCATAATGAATATGAACCAGCAAGTCTGCTTGTCTATCCTACCGAAACTGTCTCTAGTTCGTTTTTAGACGTCGATTCATTTCAGTATGTTTGATCATATACCTGTTGTTTATTGTGGCCTTTATTTGCAAAATATTCATTTTACGGAAAAGGGAGTAGGCTGCGCCACTAGTAGGCTCCTAATATATTGATAACAAAGGTAAGGGTACCTCGACGGACAGGTACGTCCTACTATTGTCTACTATTTTCGTAAACTTCTTACTGTCCTTGGTAAAAAAAGAAGGCTTGCCAAAGTTTCTCGAGCAAACGCAGACTTCGCTCATCGAGATTCCCTCTCTCCGACGTACACCGCGACGTGAATCCCAGTTGTCCACAGAGTCACCCGACTCGGCAACGTTCCTCTGTACATCACAAAGTGCGCATAGTTCCTCTGGGAGGGCGAGTACTCGGCGTTCCTCACATACCTGCTGCCTCGAGCGACGGCTGTAGCTCGGCATTTGGTTTGGGAAACCGGGGCACTGACGGTTGGCGCCTAACGAACCGCACTGCCTTCCGGCAAAGCCGTGCAAGCGTCGCTAGAAAGAAACAAATATAGGTACGGGGCTCCCTATGCGTTACTAGAGATGTCCCCATTCGGGAAACTTTTTCTTTTTGCATCTCCTCGCGCTTACATCCAATTTCCTCGGCGCTGCCGTGTCCTTTGCACCTGGATCTCGTCGCCGACTCCGGAACGGACGGCCGCGCCAGTAGTCGAGAGACCATTGACGATGCGTCGGGTTGGCTGGCCTTCGTTACGCGTCTTTTCAGTGCACCGCGTCTTCCGGGTTCCCTTCAGGCGCTCTTTTTCTCAGTTCTGTAGTTGTTTCGCTTTGATGATGAACCGTTCTTGCTCATTTAGGCTAAGCCTGTTCTTGTTCAACGTAAAAGAAGCCGCCTGGATTTTGTCCGCGCTATTCGTCGTGATTACATCCCTAGTTTCGAGGCCACGTGTTCACAAAGATGATGCCAATAACTATGGCGTGAGCCACCTTCACCCTTAGGACGTTGATGACGGCGTAAATGAAGCCGGGCAATGGTAACTTGCTTTTTTGCCCAGTGTAAATCTTGGGAGTCATACATACTACGCAGCATTCTGCCACTAAAATGTATTCCTTGTGGGCCGTAGTCAAAGCTGAAATGCGGGATAGTTGTTCCACTGAGTAACGCGTCGGGACAAGCGGTAGAAAGTGTCGTAAAGTAGAAATCAGACGGAAAAGGTGCCACTTTTCTTATACCTACAACTTAGACTTGCTGAACCAGTTAGCGGGTGCAAAAGAAACCAACGCAAAACAAAGTTTAAGACTCATGCATGCCAGCTTAAACTTGGACTGAGGTAGTCCATTTCCTTCGAGATATAAACTTCGAGCCATCGAGCGTTTTTTACGTCTCCCTGAGTTCTTCCTTAGGCCTCTGCACCACTCAGACTTATGACGCTGTTCGTATACGTGCCTAGAATGCATAGCTGGAGCGCGGAAGTATTAAAAGCAAAACCTCGAGGTATCGCAGCTGGCAATAAGGACGCAAAAAGTTCAACCCCAACTAGCACGACCTGAAAGACCTCAAAGAAGCTTTTCATACCGTACCATGCACGCCTGCTTGGAAAGCGGAATTTTACGGCTGGTAAACATCACGCAGCTACGCAACTGCTACAAATAAGAGGCTGTCGATCACTGCATATCGAATTCTCATGCGGCGCACTTTCTTTGGGAGGTTGTACAAATTACGAGTGTTCTAATATAAGAACATATGTTCACGTCTGGACAATTTGCCTACGCAGCAGACTTGTCGCTTCCACAGCTACAAATTTTGTGCTTCTGTCGCAACTGCGACGTCGGGAGAGAGAGATCGAGAGAAACATTTTTATTTAAATGAGGAATCTGTCAGTAGGCTTCTCCTAAGAAAGTATAATCGTGTGATTTCATGACGTGGAGTAGCAGTTGC
Source organism: Dermacentor andersoni (assembly GCF_023375885.2). NCBI lineage: Eukaryota > Metazoa > Arthropoda > Arachnida > Ixodida > Ixodidae > Dermacentor > Dermacentor andersoni. The sequence continues at coordinate 58,017,031 of NC_092824.1, forward strand.
AAAGAATTATGGGACAAACGATTATGACTGATGGTTCTTAATTATAATGCCGATTTGTTGTCTACAAAACAAAAGTACCGTGTTCTGCGGACAGCATTTTGGAGCTTTGTGTATATAGACCACCCAGGCAATTTCGACCTTAAAAAAAAAAAATTCTTACTTAGGTAAATCACAGCTATAAACGGTGAGTACAGATACAGGTGGAATTAGTAAGCAAAAAAAAAAAAAAAACTTAACGTCAGAGATTGAAATCCTGGGTCCGTTATTAGGCTACAAAGTGGGAAGCAAAAAAATTGTTGTCAGACATTGAAATCCTGGATCCATTATTAGGCTACAAAGTGGGAAGTTGTAATGCTCATCAAAGTCACCCTCAACGGCAAGGAGAGTTGGGGGAGTTGGTGGAAGCTCGTGTTTGACAAGCAGTAGTGCGAACTAGATGACGAAGAAAGCGTTATGACAACACAAGCGCTGACTCTAAACTAAGTCGCAGTTGGACCTAAGCGCTTGTGTTGTGATCGCGTTTTATCCGTCCTCATTTAGTTCCCACTGCTGCTTGTCAGACATGAATAGCCATCGTCAATGGGACTGCCAGGTCCAGAGTTGATCGTGTTTGATTCCACGAGCGGTTAGTATACGTCTTCACCGCGTTGGCACTTGGACTCTTGCACGGCTTTTACGACGAATGCGTTAAGGGGTTTTGTGCGGTAACGGTGGCGGAGGCGTCGCCTGCATGACATGTGAAACGTAAATCCAGCAACGCAGCGTTAACCACTTCCTCTACACGGCGGCATGACAAGGCTGGCACATCGCGCGCACCGTCCTTCGTAAAACGATGCACGTTCCAGGAACATGCGTTTGTTATGACGGAGAGTGTAGAAGTACGAAGTTGGGATGTAGTCAAATGTTTGAAGAATGTTTAATTATGCTGAATATAATGAAGCGCTTGCGGGCTATTCGGCAGATTTCGGCTTGTGCCGTATCGTTCTGCAGGGACTTCCACAGGATAAAAAGACTTCCTTATAGCGCAGCATAGTGGTCTTTGATGTAAAATGCTATTTTATTTTCATGCCTTTTTAGCTCGCCGTATGTGAATTCGCTGACAACTTGACATGGGTAGGTATCCAACGAATGTTTGACCAACATTTACGTATTTTTCCAATAACGATGGCACCAGCAGAAAGTTCATTTTTGCGTTCGCGTGTGTATTATTTATATTCAGTGAAATGGAACTTCAATGAATTCAATGAATATTCAATGAACATGTGGAACTAATTTTGATACGGTCTTGAATTACCACTAGACTGCAAAGAAAAGGACGCCATATGAGAAGACATATGAAATTATTGTAATCGGAGATACCGAAGTCGGTAAACTCAAGTGAAAGACATCTTATGTAGCTGTTAAAGGCAGGGAATTGGCCTTATTGGCTTAAAAAAATGCAATAAACTCTAGATAAGATGCTCTATCTTGTTAAAAAAGTAAGAACGCTCTAATTAGATTGCTAATTGAAGCAGAACAGAATGACAGCCGGGGCTCTCACTGCGTCAGCGGTCATTTCCCATCGCTGTTATGAAAATAGTTATCGATTTTTAAAAATGATTAGCGTTCGCTAGGGATATATATATATATATATATATATATATATATATATATATATATATATATATATATATATACATATACATATATATATGAACACTGTCCATCATGTATCATCGTATACTTTCCCCCGTTATTGAATAAATTCATTTGTTCAAGTCAGCGCATCGTCCTTCTCCTTATTTGATGTATTTTCTTCCAACGCGTTTGCGTGTGATACCACCAATAGTAGGTTACGTTATTATTGCTAGGTGAATTGTCGGAATACAATATTGTAGCTTGAGATTTTTTCAAGTGATTTTAGCGCACTAGTGTCCTATTAATCGTATATGCAATTATGCCATGACTGTCATCCTACTTTGACTTACATTTTCTCTCACAGAATAAAATGGCCTATTGCTCCTAATAGTCGCATATCTGGGTGTGTTCAGATAAGCACAGACGAAGTGGGGTCCAACTAGTTTTAGTTTTCAGCCAAATTCTTGTATCAGGCGGGAAAATGTCTATGTAGAAGGGAGTCTTCCTTGGCTTTGCGAAATCTAGCAGATTTCATGAAAGAAAATTTTGTTTCACTATAGGTAAAACAGCGCGTTTAATTACTTGTAGGTTTGACGATTTCGAAGGCCCAGCGCTCTAAATTAACACGTTGTACCCCTCCAAATTTTGGGGGGTAAATCTACACCGCTATTATTATTGGCCCCCGGGAAGGGAAATTTATGCCACACTTACAAAGCTGTTGAGAAAATCCCAAAACTTCGGCTTTGAGGAACTGCCTCTGAATGACCTCGAAATCATTTTTTTGCCATTTTCAGCTAAGGCGATGAAGCTGAAAAATATTCCTGACTAATCTCCTCCTACTATCCACTAAAGTGGTGCCATCGCGCTTTCGTACTAGGCTGGTGCATCGTCGCTGTACACGGGGAGCACCTCAGATAGCAGATCTAATTACATATCAATGCCAGGAATAGATTCCCCCGACTAGTCTTAAGAAACTTGCTGTACGCGCTCCCGCGTGCTATCTACGTCAACGCACCGTAGCAGGAATAAGAATGCAGGAGCCCAGAAAACTGAAGCTCTATTCATTTCATGGCTAAAAAATAAGAAGGCACAATCTGAGTCACTCTTCTTTACAAAAACAAAATAATGAGTTCAGAATTCAACACGAGTGTGATGTTTATTTTATTATTAAAACGAGGCACATCGTTGGGATGAAGGTAAAAGGGTGTTAAAATAGGCTCCACTTCCTCAATTTAAGTAAAATAGTGGAACATGCTTTTGCAAAAGGGGATTTACCAGTCACGGGTGGGTATTTTATAAAGTTTTCATGAATAATGAAGGGTATATTTATTTTAAAATGTCCTTAAATTTTTATGTGTTCCCCATTGTTGCAATTTTCGCATTGTTAGGATTTTATAACGGAATAAATATGTGGGGCAGTTGCATGTTCTCTTTTCAGTTTAAGAGCAACCTTTTCAAAATTTGTCAGGAATATGTTTCTGCTTCATCGTCTTAGCTAAGATGTGTCGAAAAACTAATTTCGGGGCCAGTCAGATAGAGTTGTTCAAGAACCAATGTTGGGAAATTTTTCAATAAACATACTTTGACTGCCATGAGTTTGCCTTCCCGTGGGACAATAGTACTAGTGGTGTACATTATTACAGAAAGATTTGGCAAGATGCAATGACCTAACTTTAGAGTAGTATACCTTCGAATTTGTAAAATATTCAAGTAATTGAAATGTCCTTTTTCCACCTTCAGTGAAGTATTTTTTTTTTCTAGAAATGCCTGGTACGTTTCACACAACGGAGGTCGAAAGCCCTTTCGTGTACCTTTTTATAGAGATATTTTGCCGCATCATATAAAAATTTTGCTGAAAACTTTGAACATATACAGCTACATGCTTATGTGTGTCAACATATAGCATCAGACCAGCATACGTGAGCTGCCTGTGCTAAAAATGTGGCAACGAAACAGCGTCGTCACTGGTCCACCATCTTCTCGCATGGGTAGACATGGCAACAACAAAATGTTTGGTGATTAGACACTCAGATTACCTTTCAAAATATCGGAAAACGGGGTAACCAAAATACATGCTAGAATTTTACGATTTTTTTCTCGCTCGTCAGAGCGACATCGTTAACGTATCGAACGTCCGCGATCCATGATCGCCATTTCTTGCCTTTCGCAGCGGGGCAGCCAGTTGCTGGCGTCGCGCTTTGCCGTCGTCCGGAAGGCATCAAATATTTTTTCACTGTTTTTATTATCCTGCATTCTCTTTCGGTGAGGGAAACCATCGACCCTACTTTATAATTTAGGCCAAATGACCATGCGTTTACTTCGATATTGTCCCTCTTGTCATAAGCATCCCATCCACGTGCTTAGACGACTAAGCAGCGCGCTTCTACAGACCTACTTCTGAGTGGTGCAGGCTTCCCATCGTTTCACTGAAATATATGGCTTCTCCGGGCAATTGTGCATCACTGAGCAGCATGAATGATTGTCGTTAAAACAGAGCGGTCAAGAAGACACTCTTGCCAATGGCTAACGACTACCCAGATAACCCTGTAAGTGATCGGTATTGAAGGGGTTGATCACGGTAATTGCGCACATGAAACGACAAGGCACGTTCTACATAAACGGAAGCCAGCGTTCTTCACTGTATGCGTGTATAGGCCCTGTACAGCTGCGTAATCATGTGCGTCGCCATATTTAGTCACGTGAAAGCGCCCACTATCGAGCTACATGCTTGTCGTCGTTAGCCCGCTTGTGTACAACGAGCACAACGGTCGCATGCACGACTCATACTGCTGCTATTTTGGCCACCACGGTGAACACTCATCCTGTAGACGAGCCAAACTTTGGCCAAAGCTGCAGATGCCTTGGAAGTATACCGGTTGCTTGTTAGTTCTGACAGCACTACAATCCTTACAGTGTGTGAGCTTACCAGTGCTCAAGGCTACGGAGGCAGCAGCCTGATGTTTGCTTCTACTTTGTGTACTCCAGTCTATAAAGCGTGATATTCGTAAGGCTGTTAGGGCCGTTACCCTGTTGTTGTCGTTAACTGCTCGTAGAACAACTTCGTTCGGGAACTGGACGTGTCTGCTCGCACAGAAATTGTCAGTTTGCAAAGTGCTCCGAGCACGGTGGTTGGTCCTAACCGCATCGTTCTTGTTTCCAGAGCTGATTAGATAACTTAGGAATAATTTACTAATCACTTTCGGGGTGGATTAAAAATGTATTCGCGTTGTCGTGGACAAAAAAAAAATTTCAAGGGCGGAGTGGTCGCCGACCTGCTGGTTGATTCCCGGCGCTGACAAAATTTTGTGGAGCGCGCTTATAATTCCGGTTTTACTTCGCTGCTATAGAAAGTGAAGTTGCTCGGATATGTTACCCGCGCTTACGTGTGGAGAAAGTAGTCCTTATTTCTATCCTCAACGAGCTTCAACATTCCGTGATGTTTTGTACCAGCGGTGGCGGTAACGCGGTAATCCTGCATAGATGCTGCAGGCGTTGCTAGCCTGGCAGTCGTTGCCAGCAACTGGCCATTCAGCGCTGGTGTTTGAGCTTTTTGCGCGTGCATTGTGGGCAGGTGTGCACGACGAACGGTCGTACACAGGGTCAGTCCTTGTGAAGCTGAAATGAATGAAGCTCGACCGCAGTCTCGTTCCAAACATTCGACTTGAGCCGCAGTTCTTGCAGTTCACGACGAGGCATGTCTTCAATCTGTTCTTCTACATATTAAATAAGCAGTGCTGAGTAATTCCCGACCTCTTGGCGGAACGTTCTTGCAGCGATCAGCGGCGGCTGACACCTGCTTGCTGCCGGTTCAGAAAGCGTTCAATGGTGACGCGTCTGTGGCGGCCCTTGGTGGGCAGTGCGCAAACTGCTCGCTGCGAAAGGCATATAGCTGGCAAAATGGCACCCATGTAGATAAGTCAGATCAAAGATATGCATGTAATATCTAACGATGAATGTCACTCTAATGCGGCGCTAATCTCGTATGAGTATGACAATAACAAAAAGTGGAAGCAGGGCCAGACAACATTTCCTAGCGCTTACAGTAGGTATGAACACGACACATGCCACACTCGATACTACGAGTAGTATTGTGTTCCTCCCAACTATTTCTCCTTCATTGCTGAGGTGAGGTTTCAGTGCTGTGCAACATCACTCTTGACAACCTTCCCGATGACCTTCATTCTATTAGTGCCACTACTTAAACACTTATTTGCGAATGGAAGGTTTGTAATTTGATATTCGAAGCAAGCGCCCAAAAGACCCTTTCAAGTCAGCCGTGTTTATATGCAGGTTGTTCATTCTTGGTGAAAAAAATATTTCATGTCTGCTTCAGCAGCCTTGGTTTCGGCAATGCCTGGCCGTATGCATCAATCTAACCTTCCTCTAATCTTGCAACAAGTCACTTGCATATGTTTATTTATCTATATATTTACTTAACACATACTGCAGACTCGTTTTAGTCCAAGCTAGGGTTAGCATACAGAAAATGTATACATGTGTCAGGTCCGAGAAAACAGAGGCACACAAAAACAAATCACAATGTGCAGCGAACATTGCACACACATTTTATACATATATATATATATATATATATATATATATATATATATATATATATATATATATATATATACAGCAATGTCATTTAGGCAGATGTTTCGCGTACCTCAACGCGGGATATTGTTACTCAATATTATGTTGGTGGCACAGACAGTGGTTGCGTGCCTCATACTAAAATACTCTTCGATAGGCTAGAGACCGACAAATTTAAACTTACCGTTTCTTATTACACTTTTAGAGAAGAATATAAAAAAGAAGCACAGACGAGCGTTACCGGTAGAGGCATTTCTTCCTATTTAGCCCAGAATCAAGTGACGTAAGCAAGTGAAATTTATTTATTTTTTCATTCTACAGCCACTCAATCTAGCCCAAGGCAACGCACAGTTCAAAATATATAGCTGCTTGTATACCAAAAATGAGCGACACAGTTAAATAGGATATGTGGCATTATATATACAGCGCACCAGCGGATGGAGGACAGAAAGAAGGCGTGCACACGCACAAGCTCTGACTTTCAACTCGGCATGTCCGTTTATAACGGATTACCAAAAAGCCTGGTTCCGCACTAAGAACCCTAGGCCGAATATTATAAAGCAATGCCTGAGAGAAATACATCATCTGGTAGCAAACATGCTTCCGCCCAATCCACACAAGAATTCTGAAATACGTCAGAGAAGTGGTCCATACGCCTCTGCTCTAGTTATTGCTCGACGCTGATTGAATGCCTTTGATTTAGCTACCATAACATGCCGCATAGTAACTGAACTTTTTTCTAACGCGCAAAGTTTGCCTCTCTCAGAAAATAAAGACAGAAATAGCTCATTCACTGGTTTTAATTCCATATATTACGAAAGCACATCTGAGCCACATATGTCTCGTACTTACATTTGTCGAGGTTGGGTAGGCGGGTAAATATAACTTGGTGCAAGAATTTCATAAAACAAGTTTAAGGAAGAAAAAGAAAACGGAGAAACAAGATGTGACTTACCGGGTTTTCCATAAACGTGTAAGTGTTGGTCATTTCCTCAATTTTTCTTAACAGGACCAATGTCACGAAATCATTTATAATATGTTCGTGTTCACATGGCTGCGTCGCAAGAAGGAAAGAAATAGAAAGTACATTGATGGCTGGGTGATGAAAAGAAAGGTTTCAACAACACAAATACATTGATTGCACGAGGGAGTGCTTGAAGATATTATTTAGATTTCTTTGGTTATTTATGCCTTGCGGAAAATTTTCCTGCATAAAAAATAATATGATAGTATAGAACAGCATACAAGTAGAGCGAACACTACAAACAAAAGGTTGTGCTATTACACTCACATATTTACAAGAAAGCATAATGTGAAAAACATTTTTCTAAAGTTTTAGGGAGGATGCTTTCATCCAGTCTGAAGTCACTTCAGGCTAACCGTGCGTGTTCAGGTAACTTGGGGACTCCTAAACATATCTGAATTGCTAATGCAGGCACCCTGGGTTCGCCCCTTTAGGGATGTCGTCCTGTGACAGATATCGCGCCAAATTTTGGCGTCGCTAAGTCGCCCCCGCATTCGCAGACACGCCTAGCGTAGAAGAGTCTGAAGGGTGGGAACATGCAGCACGGGCACGCTCGATGATCGCATTGCATATTGGAGCCGTGCCAGTCATGACAGCTAGGCCGTGCTCTTCCGTTAACTTGATGGCCTATGTGCGGTTTTCTCGGCATTTTACTGGCACTTAAATATCTCGCTTGGGGATTCTATCTCGCGTCGCTTAAGAATACCAGCTTAGTCCGTCGTAGTGGCACACCCTTGTGTGTCATCCTTTATGCCTTCGCAAGAATGTAAAGGAAGAGGCCCGGAGAAGAAGATGCTCTGTTCTCACTTCTTCAGGAGAACGTAGACAAAAGCACGTGAAATGTCGCAGGTTCGGTAGGAGACAAAAGAAATATGGCGGCATCTTGAAACGTTTGAAAGTGGGAAGGGGAAGCGCTAAGGTTTCCAGATAATGGGAGGCACACTTCGTTTGCTACCAAATCTCGTTTTCGCGTTCGAACCAAGAGATGAGCATAAACGTAGAGAAAAGTAGACGCTTGACCGGCAACCTTAACTTAGGGGACCCGCCTAAGTTTATGCGGTCACTTCAGGGCACCTAACGCGCTGAGTGTACAGGCATCTATTTCTGTTTGAGCATAGCGACTACTGCATGTCCGAGATTTCTGTGTCTCAGATCACAGCACGAAAGTAAAGAGTAAGCCATCTAGGCATTAAAAAAAGAAAACGAAAACATACTCCGCAGGGAGGCTCAGCTTGTTTCTCTGCCGAGCACTGGTCGGTATCGATGTCGCCAGCAGTCGTCAGGGTGCTGACTCAACTAGAGCCCTTCCGGTGGAACTGACGGCTGCAGGATTTGTCGAAAGAATGGCGAGCACGTTCAGCTTACTCAGTCTATGAGAAAATTACCTCAAATTGACAGAGAGAGATGCGCGTGCTTTGTGTCGCGTTTCTTCTTGTTCCGTTATCGCAGTACGTTAGATGGGAGCACTGTTAAACGCCTCGTAAGCACCCGAGAGTTCCCTCGCTGCTGCGCCCCAACAATCGTTATTTGATGCCTCCATTTCTTTATTTACTTCGTTATTTCTCAGAGTTGCGAATTTGTCTGGCTATTCTGCGAGCGCGTGATGTCGACAGAAATATCGCTCACGAGGTGTCTCTCCATGTGCGGTATTGCAGTCGCGTTTCTTTCTACGGTGCATGTTCGATGCGGCTTCGAAATAAAATGGTAATTGATAAGTATTATAAAATATTCTTTACAAATTTAGCGGTGTACGCTAGAGAAACGCATTATCGTTACGTGGCATCTATTTCAGGTCCTGGATCTACGATAAAAACTATGTATACGTTCACCACACTGCGAAGCGTTCCTCCGTAGCTCACTCGACAGACGTCTTGCCTCTTCGAGGGGCGAAATGCAGCTGACAGTGGTCTTGAACAGACCACCATCAGTTGCTATATATGTATATATACAGAGAGAGAGCAACCATATATATACATGGTTCGACAATTCTGATGCTAACGCACTAATGCCCAATTTGCGCACCGTCTACATCTAACACAGCATAAAGACAGCGCATACAATGGTATTAGACGTGCATCTCTAACTTTTTCGCAGCTCGAATTATTTCCACCATCCGACACAAAATGTTCCGAAAAGGACTTGTGGAGGCTATGAGAAAATGCGGGCTGGCTAGTTCTGAACTCATGCTGTTCTGTCATATATATTGTTCTCCGGTGTGAGTTACCTTGCTTAACATCAACAACATTCATGCACGACACATTATATTGTTCTTATACGGATCACTGAGATTGGTCCCGGCGCACTTTTAAAAGAGATTATTTTATCATACCAACGCGCTACTTATTATACACCGCCAGTGACTATACTTGATATCAACAAGTTTGACAGACAGAAAATTATATACGCAAAGCAGTTGTTTCCTTTCGCCTTCTCTTATCGCTAAAATTTCACTCTCTTTGTCTGTCAATGCCAACTCAGGCAGGCAAGCTACGCATAGGGATAAATGTCTTGCTAAGAAAAGCAGCTTCAGTTTGTCCGTCGTAGCAAGTATGCTTGCAGCCCGAAGACTGCAGCAGCGCCAAACGAAGCTTGTTAATGACAGAGTAGGATCATCTAAAATGCCATAGGGTCAACACTTTATCACTCTTCTACACGCTGCGTAGTTAATCAGTAATACAACGTGTTCCGATCTGCAGTGCAGGGCTACACAAAGAAGACTCATCGCAAATTTAACGTGACATAGCAGCGCATGACATAAATAAGATCCCTTAAGTTTGGCAGCATTTTATAACACCATACACGAAGCATACTTTCTTACTCTTCTGCCCCACCTGGAAGCCGCTTCGTGCGGCATCAGTGCAGGAGTCTTAGCCACTATGTCGTGAGGCCTCCCCAGTAGTGAAGCACAGTCGTGCAGCATATTTACCCCGGGGAACCCGTCCGCGCTGAACTGACGAAGTTAACACACAGGCGTACAGCACGGCTTGTAGCTGGAAACCCGCGTCGACAGCAGCCCCTACTAATTATCCTTCATATTAGGTTAGGTGTTATACGTACAGGAAATAATTCGTTCGCGGTGGTGTGGAATTCTGTGTACACGCTGGTAAGTTGTATAGCATTCGTATTACCCACAGGCGAAAGGATGAAACATGGACAACACACGGGCTGCTGTAACAGTGATATTAATACTTTCGAAATGCTACAATCTTTATTGAGAGGGAACAAAATCTGCCGAGCCAATGTACATGTCGGAAACGGTGATGATGATGTGTACTGAAAGTCTTTATTCGTGCTATGTCGCTCAACGCTCCTCGTACAATTCACGCCCTGTTTACATGCTATTCACTGCACTACTTTCTCCACACTGGAATGCTTTCAATGCCGATTTATTCGTTTCTTGTCTCTTCTGCCAAGTACCTATCTGGGCACTTACCCAATGGCATATAGCGATATTGGGGGACGGGCCAAAATGTTAACGTATGCAGTGCCACAAGTCGCATAACCGGCCAGGCTGCAGCAGCCAGCATAAGCAAAGTGGGGGGAAGGGGCAGAGAGCACTTGGCTTCGAAACTTGGTATTGACTTTGCAGTAGCACGACAGTACAAAGTAAAGCAGCTAAAAACATTACGTCAGAATACATCTCACGACTACAGAAGACGGTAATGAGATTGGCATTCGAGCAATGTAGCGAAACACCATATTTCTGAAGTCAAGCTTATTCAACATCTCTAGTGATCATTTTGGGATTTCCGTTGCTTCGACTATACCCGACATACTCTGGTATCATGCCACATTGCGATGTCACTCGCTTTGCAAGGTCACTCATGAGTACGGCTGCTTGACAATGACTGCACGACGCCAACGCAGTGGCGACGACCGAATGATGAAGAAAAGGTGGCGTCGATTGAACAAGACGAGAAAGATGGTGCGACGATGCCGGCATAACGACAATGAGATCATGGTCCTTGAATGATGACAATGGTATGATGACGGCAACGAGACGACGACAACATCAAAACAATGAGATAACGACGAGTGTATTAAGAATTGGCGCGACGAAGATGGCATGACGACAGCCGTATGATGATTCTGGAATGACTACGATGGCACGACTATAATGACATGGCGAAGACGGTTTCACAACCAGTGCATGACAGCGAGTGTTTGACGACGATGCAATGTCCATGATGACATCGCGATAAATAAATGGCGTGCACGAATGGACGAAGGCAGTAGAACGACTAAGCCATGAGGGCGATGGGATGGCGTTACTGAAGTGATGACGATGGCAAAGCAGCAACGTGGAAGACGAGAGTCGGATCACGAACTTAGAATTACGATGACGGAACGACCGCAACGGCATCAAGACGATGGTGTTACAGCGAATGCATAACATCAACTATATGGCGACAAAGCAATGGTAGCGATGGCATAACGGTATGAGTAAATTGATATGATGACCAGCGTATGACAATAATGACGCAATGATGACTGCATCACAAAACCTGCATGACGACGACGGCAAGACGAGGGCCGAATGACGTTAGAATGATGACGACAGAAGGACCGCGACGATTGTAGGACGACGAATCCATGACGACGTGTATGGCGACAACAGTGGCATGACAATGGTATGAGGATAAAGGGATGACGGCGCGTGTACGACCATGACTGTATAACGCAGCCTACATGACCACGATGGAGTGACGTCAGCGACACCACGAGAGTTGGATGGCGAAGCTAGAGTAACCACGATGGAACGGCCACGACTGTATCACGACGGCATGACGGGTCTTGGATGACAGAGCTGGATGACAAAGACGATCGAACGACTACGACGGCATCACACTCATATGCGCTAACATAGTGGCCCAAGCTGGTTGGCAACTGCGTCTATGGGCAACAGCGCTAATTCACGAAGGACAAGAAGGGGAAGACAAACCAGCGCTGGTCTGTGTTCCCCTTTTTACCCTTCGTCCTTTCGCGCGGTTCTCCTCTAGGATATGTACCGACTAGCCCAAGCCACCATGGTGTTCCGGCTATTGCGTCGGGTTACATGACGTGACGACAATGGAATGACGTGAGTAAGATGAGGGGTGGCTTGCACGAACATTTAAAAAGGAAACTACTAACGAATTTGCGAATGCGTTCTTGTGCGGCCTAGGCGTCGTCTATGATACATTTAAGAACGCGTTCTTAAATTCGTTAGTATTTTCCTTAGGAAATGTTCGTGCAAGCCACCCCAGGAAGTTGGAATGAACACAACGGATTCACGACCATGTGACCATACATAGTGGCCCATGCTACTAGGCAACTTGGGCCAATGGGTTGGCATAAGAGAATATATATATATATATATGGGTTTTCTTCAAAGTTCAGCACGCAGGACCCGACGTAACATACGCAGGAAAGAGATGACGAACTTTTTGGAAGGCTTCTTTTACTTAACGTTTTCGGCTGGTGGACCAGCCTTCGTCAGAGTACAGGTCCACTGTACTCTCACTTGTAAGGTTCCTAACTTATTCAGTAACGTTAAAATTTCCATACACATTGCACATGATGCGCCTCCAATCTGTGTTAAATATAAAGATTGTGCAATGAAAAGTTCTGCGTGCAAAACTTTGTGCCGCTTTTAACAGTAAATCATACATACTCTGCAGCGCTTGATTGCGTAATTTATTGCAAAGAAAGGGATCACCCAAAACACTTTCACGCCCGCACGTGACCGATCACGTGCTTCTTCTATTCGTCAAATGTAAACTTTGCGTTTCGTATAGCTTACTCGGGACACTTGCAAACATTGTCTAATATGTCCGCATAAAGCTTTCGAGCACATGTTTAAGAATTTTTTTTTACAAAAGTCGTATTTATTTCGCAATGAGCTCAGTTTTTCTTCTCCACATTCTTTCCAATAAAGTCTTCACTCACTCACTCACTCACTCACTCACTCACTCACTCACTCACTCACTCACTCACTCACTCACTCACTCACTCACTCACTCACTCACGTACTCACTCACTCACTCACTCACTCATTCACTCACTCCCTCACTCACTCACTCACTCACTCCCGACATTCTTGCTAAATTTGATTTCTTTGGCATTTTTAGTTATGTCAAGGCGGCCACCTCTATCTTACGCCACTCTTAAAGCACACTCGTAACAGAGCGGAGCCCTTGCCTACGTAGGTTATTGCAATAGCCACATAAACCGATGGACCCACTTTCCATTTCACCTGCACATCACCTATTACCTGACCCTTAGTTTCATCTAACAGAAGTAAGGTGATTCGTTGAGTTCCCGACAACACCAGGCGAACGACCTACAACATGTGGAAACGCCGAAAGAACTAGGCTTTAAGAATTATTTGAAATACTCATAATTAGGCCGGTAACGTTAGAATTTTGGTACGCATAACACTTAAGAGGAAGCTTTAGCTCAGGGGCTTCTATGTAACTACATGAGAAAGGAGAAATCGTTTTTCAAGGCAGCCAAGGCATCAAATTTAATGATGCGTTTTTTGTTACAAGATGCCTTAAAAATTTATAAAACGTTGGGAGCTGATTTTTATTCAGGACAAGTACTTATTTTAAAAAATTTTCTGGAGAGTAGCAACGTTTAGGAAAACCAAACTATTAAGTTGCCAACTCTAACTGAGCAATGAAAGCAGCTAGCACAATTTTTTTAATTGCATGTGATAGTACGCCTAAATCGGACAGAAGTGATGTAATAAACGTGGCTGCTAAATGCATCACCTAAATCTGGGAATCACTCTGGAAAAACCCTTGTAGCACACTCCATCAACATAACGTAAAAGATAAATTAATACATCCATTTTCTTCGCTTTGTATATCCCAAGGAATGCAGTTTACAGAACTGCGATATAGGTGCTGAATGATGGATTTCGAAACATTATGCTTCTGGTTCTTTCAAACTTGCCGATCTTCTCGATTTTTTTGTGCAAGAATTTATTGTCTGAATTAAAACGCAGATTTGCGCAGTCAGTTTAAATTCACCTTTTCTCTGAACTGCAGCCAGACTCACTCAAATCGGGCAAGTAGTTATTTTAAAAGGCATTTCCAAATTTTACAATTATTTGGTTGGTCTCGAGCTAAAGTTTTCACGTAAAAGGCCCCATTTATGCTAAACGGAAAGTTCATGTAAAGCATAGTTCGCTCGGGATATTGTGAAACGTTGCTGATTACGGCAGCGTGACGCTTGCGAACATTTGCCTAAATGTGCGAACTCTTGCTTAAAATCGTTTTTTAGCAGCATCTGTATTTTATCCACACGCATTTAACCTCGAACACAAATTTTCCATAGACCTGTGCCCATGTTTGCTTCGTTTGATTTGGATAGCATATGTATTTAAGTCTTTCCAGGGGGCTAACCTTTATGCCCCACGTAAAACAGACTCATGATGCTCCAGAGCATCTGTAATTTATTGCAGTAATTCATTACAAACGTTGCTATTAGGGCTCATATTTCAAATTTTGCACAGGCATTAGCTAGAACGTGCCACTTATTTTCGCCACATATAAACAAGGTTACTTGACCGATTCATCGAAGAAAGCGGAGTTACCAACTACAAAACCTGGTATGACACATGAAAATAGTATGAAGAGAAATTATTCGCGAATCTTCTATTTAAACCAGGATCACGAAAGTGGGCCCATAAATTACACTTAACAATGTCATTATCTTCATCAATTTTGAAGGCAGTCTTTCGTGCAGCTGTTTCAGAACCGTGGGGGAATAGAGCGAATAAAGGCAGTTGGAATCACTGCAACGCTTGAATGTGTGCTTTTCTAGAAAAGCTGTTTTAGACTACAGAGGTCGCTCGCCGCGACATGTTTTGAACTTCAACAAGATAAGAACCCCAAGCCTCGCATAGTTCACTAAGGAGACCACCGAACGACAACTGCCGCTTATGAAGTGTAAACATCGGGAGAAAACGATTATTCTATAATCATTTTCAAAGCGCATAATTAGCCTAGGCGCTTCAAGGTATCGGTACACGTCACCCCCAGAATGGTCACTATTTCTTTTAATATGATATTTGTGTCCTTTATGGACCTCCCACGAAATAGGGAACACTTTTTAGACGATTCATATAACGCATTGCAAACGATACGAAAACGAGCGGTAACAGTATTTATTTTACCCGTAAATTACACAGATAATTAAAAATTACTATACACCTTCTTGAGTGATGTAGTTTTTCGAGAACCATGGAAACTGGCATATAGTGTTAGTGTTTTCGATCCCTTCCAGTCTCACTTAACAGTCTGGCTTTAATAGTGTCTTACTCCGTTATCGCCACTCAGCCACTTAGATAAGCCAGCTTAAAAACTTCTGGTCATTCCTTTTGGTGTGGTAACTCGCTTACGCAGCTATGCTGTCGTTCATGTGTCAGTTGCTCAGATTCGCAAACACGACGCGAAGTACTTTATTCAGCACTGGCCGCGTCACCAGAGATGGCAGGTCCCAATAGTAACGACAAAACTTCACTGGCACTTAATGGTCGAATAGCGACAGCTAAGTCAGCGCTTTTTTGTGCGGATTATTGGAGTTGAACAGACAGTGACGCGCAATCCGTGTCGCAGGGTGCGGTGCGTGAGTCTGCATGTTTCTCGCTAGCTAAGCAAACGACGCAGTGGCCGCAACGGTTAATCCAAAGGCTGGCGTGCGTACGTAATCTGCACAGCTCTTCATAGCCTTCTGCGGATGCGCGTTTAAGAAAACCGCAGCCCTAATACTCTGTAATGACGGATTTGGGAAGTGAATGACAGTCCACGGCACACAGTTTCTTGAAGACACGCAGAAAGGATGGCAAGCTCGATCGTTCAAAGTGCGTTCTGCATCCGCACTCGGGGTGCAGGCACCGCTGAAGAATGTATTTGCCGTGCGGTGGCTGCGCGAAAAGAAAGACGCGTCATCCCTGTCCAAAGAGAACAGCAAGACGTCGAAGCTTCCACAACCAAACTACTGCGCGCATGTTTCCGCAAGAGCAGCTTTAGCGTGACGTGCTCAACGCATACTTCCAGAAGATTAGGGTAAGAAGAATGAGTGCTTTGACAGTTCGATGGAAGCGCAGTTCTCGACTCGGGAATTTGCCCGATTTCGTTGTGGCAGGCGGTGCTACTTTAGTTTTTTTCTGCCGAGGGCATGTTCACCGACGAACGTCAGCTGATGAGCTTGAGACGCGCGCACTGTCGCTCGAGGGCTTTGTGGCGTCTGTGCGTTCAGAACTTCAGATGTTGTGTTCGGTGCGTCAGTCGCCCAAGTCCGCTGTGCCATTTGGCTATCCCAGGTTCCCTTAGACCAACTTCCACGGTGCGGGGGCTCTGCAAGATTGAAATCTAATGGTCGCAGGAGTGTATGGCCTCCTTGGAGTGAGCGAGCAGAGAAACCTAAGATTCGCACCCCTTGTCATGGCTGCACTAATTTCTGGCGTCATCGTCATTGAGTGCTGTGCTTGCTTCATTGATTGCCATTGTGTCCCTTTGTCTTCAGCGCCCGGCGTTGTCTATTTGCTTACCATGGCAGTTGTCTTCGTTGGTTTTCGCAACATGTTTTTTTTTTACTGTGAAAGCAGTTATGTGCTCGAAATTGGACTGCCATTGTCCCTCTGGCCGTCACGTTGATTGCTGCTGTTGTCGACATTGGCTACGCACAACAATTTACAGTGAAGCTGATCATGCGACTATGGAAGCGGTCGAAAACGTTATATACCAGCGTTAACGATTATCTGAACTGAACTAGAGGACACACATATCTTGCAAAAATGGCGCGAAGAATAGGGACAATATGCACTTACATTTCAAAATGTGTATCAAATTTCTTAACGATTGTTTTCGGCTCGTTCTAATGCTTCGTACGAAATACTCCAAAATTTTCTCCACTTGCCTGAGAGCACTAACAATGGCAGATATTCCATATTTTCTAGGATTGGGGGCCACTGAAAGGGTGACACTCAGTGAGTGATTTAAATGCCAGAGGTATGGGCATGGGCCCCTGATATGCTGAGGAAGGCTCACTTCCGTGAAATACAGCTCGAGTGATCATTCATCGCACACTTGGGTCATCTTTACATTGTGTATACTGTGATGGAAGCAATCCAGCTTACTCCTAGGCATACCCTAAATGGGAAAAAAATAATATTGCCCTAAAGGTTAAAGAAAACATAACATTTCAAGAAGCAAGGGAACGACTTCTAAAGACATCTAAAAGGGCAACCTGAAGGGTGAAGCTTAACAATATACCTTGAAGTGCAAGTCCTTTTTACGCGAAGCACGTGGTTTACCTTGTTCTAATCATACGATTAAGCCGACACAACACAGGGAAACACATTTGATAGACTGCCAGAATACTGAATTTAGGTGTAAGCACGCGCATACGCAGACCTATACTTCATCTAGGTAAAAGGTATATTATATATATATATATATATATACTCGACTGCGCCACTATAGTTTGTACTAGTAATCGAAACGACGGTTGAAGCAGCAATGTTTATGACGGGCCACAGGCCTCATCCATCACCACTTCGTAACTCTATACCACTCTTAACGCGTGCTTCATCTCATGACAAAGAACTAAATGAGATTCCAGAGTGTTGTTGTTGTTTACAATAACTAGTGAACAATGACCCTACAACATGGTTCACGTTGCTTCCCTTTTCGCGCTTGCAAGAAAACCTGGCGTGACGCTTATGGAACCATGAAGCGCCGAGGATTGTAATAAACAGACTATAGGGATATCACTCTAAGCCATCCTTTCTTGATTGGTTGGTCATCAAGAAGTTCTCAACGTCTTAGTTATTGAGCAACAACGTTTTCAAAGTAACATCTCAAGATAAGAACAAAAAAAGGTGATTTCTTGGTCTGCTTGATAGTGGATATCTGACAGCGATGTCAAACTACATGAGTAGACTATCTCCATCACGCACTTTGTCGTTGCAGATAAAATGGCGGTTCGTGCCTACAAACGCATTCCAGATCCTCGTCAAGCTGACACAGCTACTTCTCTTAATCCTTTTTGGGCTGGGCATTCTAAAAAGAAATAATACTACATATAGAAAGACGAGTGAAGGTTCACATAACACAGATGACTGCTCAATTACTGTTTATTGGCTGAGGGGCAGCTTTAGGAAACACCGACCTAAGAGCACATCTTAACTGACCAAATTCACTATTATACTCCTCGCTATTTGAAGCTCCATTTTTGGACATTGTTTTATATTCATTTCGGTTGAAATGTTTAGTATGGAGATCATGGAGAGCAAAATGGGAACCATGTGGTCTACTAGATGCGGCAGTTGGGAAGCCACGCCTGCGTAATCATTTCGAGTGTGTCCTCAGTGGGCAGGTAACAAAGAAATGATTTCGCGGTCTTCTTGTTTCGCGTGCTGGTGAAGTTTTAGAATTCTTACACCAGCGGTTCCTGAGATGCAGTTCCGACAACCAACTGCATGCACTGTACAGCCGTTATGAAAAGTAAGAAAATACGGCCGATTTACCAGGACTATTTATATTAATGAACCGAAGTCCGTCGAGCACAGCCGCAAATTCTATGATCATGTACGCCACGACAAGCGATGTTTTGAATCGTAGATAGTGTTTTTCCTCTTTTCTTAAAACCACATGATCCTAGAACTGGTTGGTGTAGTCAAACCATCAGTACAGACATGCGCACGGTTGCTGCCGCTCTCGTACAAGAGGAGTAAACTAAGTTGTTTAGTGTAGACTTTGGCAGTTGAAACTTGTTCTAATCGAGGTTCTCGAATCGTGAGGTTTACTTGAGGACAACTCAAATAAAATTGCAACCTTTGTGTCAGAAAAGCTGCGTGTACCTCAGGCCTCACCCAGTGCGCTTAGGGACGTAATGTGACACAACCTATATAGGTGGGCATTTTAAAAAGAAAGTTTTGTGAACGTTGTAGCAAGCTTACCACCTACATAATCCCAATCGTTTCCGCCGTTTCATCAATGTTATACGTAATAAATATAATCACGTATACCATTATGCGATATTATAATTGTGTAGCAGACACTCCAGAGGGTCCTTCTTTTCAAGCCAAGCTTGTATTGGCTCACAAGTTTCGATGGCGATTTAAATACGAAAAAAACACAGTTGCTCCCTGAGAAGAGCAGCTGTGGGAAAGGGTGGTTTGATGACTTGACAGTTGCGCTGGTGCGAGAGTGTGAGTCATTAGCAAAGATTACAGCTGCACAGGCGCGCGTTCACGCACGTAAGCAACCAATGAGAGCCGTTTCACTTCTTCCGGGGAGGTAAGGTCAGGAAAGGGTTTCGTGCGACCTCCGCCGGCTTCGTTTCCGTTCAGTTCAGTCTCCTAAAGTGGATGGGACGGCCACGCGTTGTAAGTTCTCCCGAGGAACGGGCAGCCTTCGACGAGTGGCGGCGAGAACTCGGCGAGAAAGGGCGGCAAGAAAGGGCTCGCTGTCGGCGCGCCTATCCAGCCGTTAAGGGTCAAATATAGTCCGACGTATCGTGAGCGCGCACATGTCACGTCACGTTGGGTCTGTCTATAGTTCGACCAATGGTTTGACGCACTGGCGCAGCCAACGTAACCGGACGCTGCCAACGTTTTTTTTTTCAATTCAATTCAATTCTTTATTGAACATCGTCATGAGGATGTTGGGTGCATCGACAAAAACCAGAAGAAAGGCTTGACATAGGTCGACGCACCCTACAATGACTTGGCAACAGTATCGCAGTGTATCATACAGCTTGTGTAAAGCATTCGCAATAACAACATTGACACAAATGAAACGGTATTTGAACATTACAGGCAAAAACAAAAGCAAGCACAAAGCACTATGACATAAGTGTGAGCAGTACATAAATTAACATCAATTCACAGCGCGTTATTTAACGTCTTTGGAAGAATGTAGCTAAGCATTTGGCGACCATAATTCGTTCGCGTTTTAGGCACAAACCACGTGAAGCCAGTGCGGGTAGCATACTTAAGTTCCTTGCATTTAAACATTGCCAGGTCTAACATGAATGTATTATTCTGTCTTATACTTGTTTTATACCGCCTTAACAGTAAATTTTCATGCAGTTGGGGAAGGGGGGTGATGCCCAGTGACGCAAAGATCGGTGCGGTATGTTCAAATCTCGAAGCATTAACAATATTTCGAACAATTCTCTTCTGAAGCATGTGCAGCCGTCTGATATTGGTAAATGACGTGGTGCCCCAGACCAAGACACAGTAATTAACAACTGAAGAAAACAGTGCATTGTACAGCATTTGCTTAACACGCTTCGGTAGGAAATATCGCAGTCGGGACACGATACCAACAACCTTTGACAACTTGCCCCTGACCATTTCAACGTGATCGTCCCACGATAAATTTTCGTTAAAGAAAACACCCAGAGTTTTGACCACGGGAACTATTTTAATGGACGACGAACCCATTTCTAAGCAGATCTGTGGAGTAGAAGCAATCTTGTTACGAGGCCTAAATAATACACCTTTACTTTTTTTGTGTTTATGATTAGCGAGTTCGATTCAGACCATTCATGAAGTCGGCGCAGCCACTCTGTAGCTTGCTGTTCAAGATCTCGTACATGTGCTGCTGGGAAGAACAGAGTAGTATCATCTGCGTAGATCACAAATGTTGGGATCTTACTTAAGTAGACTATGTCGTTGACATAAAGGAGGAAAAGCAGAGGTCCCAGAACACTTCCCTGGGGAACGCCAGAAGAAATATGTTTAACATCTTATAGTGCGTTGTTTACTGTTACTTGTTGGACGCGAGAACTGAGGTAGGATCTAATTATGTCAAGACATTTTCCGCGAAAACCATAGTGTTCGAGTTTGGCAAACATTGTTTGGTGATTGATGCGGTCAAACGCTTTCGAGAAATCGATGAAAATACCAAGAGTGAAAAGCTTTTGCTCAAAGGATTATAAGATTAGTTCTTTTTGGGTTAGAAGTGCAGTCTCTGTCGAAAAGTTCTTCCTAAAACCGTGCTGGCTTGGCGTTAGTATATTAAATTTCCCACAGAAACTAGACATTCGCGTATACAGTATCTTTTCAAAACACTTTGAGAAAATCGGAAGAATAGAAATTGGGCGATAGTTTGATCGGTCGTTTTTGTCTCCACCTTTATGAACAACGGTTACTTTAGCAATCTGCATTCGTTTAGGGAACACTGCATGTTCGAGGCAACAATTAAAAATATGTTCTAGGACTGGGCTTACTATATCGGCTACATATTTTACTGGCTGAATCTTAAGGTCATCTATGTCCCGTGAGCTGCTGTTGCGGAGGGTCAAGAGGCAAGCTTAGATTGCGCTGGTGTCTGTTGGCATCAAGAATGCAGTGGAAGGAACTCGTGAGTCAAGGCATTTGACATTCAAGGGGGGGGCGGGGCGCTATTGCTATCTGCCAAAGACACGAAAAAATCATTAAATTTTTCGGCTAATAATTTTCCACCCAGTGGTATGTTGTCTACTAAGACTTCAAGCATGCCGCTGGCATGTGCACCTCGATTCAAATTTCATTTATTGTTTTCCATACAAGGTCACTCCTTTTTAACACGTCTGGGTTGAATAACTTTTCCATATACTCTTGTTTTGCTCGGCGTAGAAAAGACGTCACTTTGTTTCTATACGTCTTAAAACGTTCCAGGTCATCCTGTAATCTGCTTTTGATGAAGCGGTTATAAAGATCATTTTTTTGTTATATCATTTGAAGACATTCGGCGCTTATCGAGGGTTTACGACCCTTACGAGGTTTCTTAATCGTCTCAAGTGGAAAACTTTGCGCATAAACAGACTTAAATGTGGTATTCAAGGCATTATAAGCGTCCTCTGGATCGCTTTCATGGAGCACAGTACTCCAGTTCACACCTGCAAGTGATGACCGAAAAGAATTCATTGTGTTTTGGTTTATGCGCCGGTATAATACCGCAGGAAGCATGCGTTGTTTTTGAGGAGTTAAAGAATCTACAAACAAGAATATGGGCAGATGATCACTTATTTGGGCATTAATGACTCCTGAGTGAAGACAGTCAACTCGACAGTTAGTAATGAAGACATCAATTGCCGTCGCTGTCTCTAGCCGTGTCGGTTTATTTATGAGATTAGTGAATCCATTGCTGTGTAATATGCAGTCCACTTCATATTTACGCGCAGAAGAAGATAAGAAGTCAATATTAAAATCACCACCCAGAACTACATTAAGGTTGTTTTTTCTGTGATCCACTGCAGATATTCATCAAGAAAGCGACCAAAATTCGAAACGCTACCTCTGGGTGGTCTGTACATAACAAATAACGCGTTTCTTCTGCTTTGTAATGACCGAATTTCGTAGTCCTCGTGGGTTATAGTGAAGTCGACAAGAATATTGCATTTCAAAGTCTTTTCGGTTGCTATCATGACGACACCACCTCGTTTATCAGTACGATTCTGCACATATATATTGTAGCCGGGTAGGTGCATAACATCGCTACTGCTTTGATACCAGGTTTCAATAATCATTATTACGTTGAAAGGGAAGCTCAGTGTACAGAAAAATGCTTTTAGCTCATCACCTTTATTGCACAAGGATTGCGCATTAACATGAAAAAAGGACAGAGCTTTGTTTTTCGGAGTAAACGTAGCACAAAGGTCAGAAGGCGACACGATTGAGCGCATGTTAAAGTGCAGTTTGTCAGTTAGTTATTAGAAAAAAAGTACTTTGCATCTACGCTATCTTACGTAGGTCTTGTACGCAAGTGATGCGCACAATCGCCGACGACTCATTTTTCCTGGCCAGAATGCGCCCATTTTGCGTCCAAACAAATTTCCACTTCTCCAAAGCTCCCGGCAAAGAGCGACACTCACCCGTGCTCCGATAACGTCGGACTCTAAACGCACCTTTAGAGCCACCCGAACCCAGGTAAACCGAAAGCAACGAGAGAAATATCCCGAGCTGAGGCAGCGGGAGGCGGAAGAAATTCGGCACCATTACCTGTGGGGCACCTAACCGTGACAATGGTCAGGGACACGCAGGGCAAACTTCGCTTACCCCCATTTTCCCTAAGAGGAAGGGATGGTAATTTTTTTCTAATACGTTGTGCAGACATATACAATAATTCTGCGCTTATACAAAACTTGCATTGTATTAATTGCAAATCTCCTTTCTCCATTTCTATTCTGTTCGTATTTTTGTGCTGAGCAGGCGTCTACGGCAATTAGAGTTTGATATTTGTAAACCCAACAACGCATTCGAAGTGGGAAGGACGTGTTAAAGCCCAACCTGCTTACTTGGCCAAGATGCCTCTGTGATTTTCATTTTGATATTGGTAAAGGCAACCATGCATCAGAAGGTCCAGCCTTTAGAATTGAAGCACTCTTTATTAGACACAACTCTCTTATGCTGATATCCGCATACTTACCGTTAATGTGTTCTGCCTATAATATTAAGGTGCACTTAATAGCGTGTATCTTGTATGCATGACTTTAAGAGAAAATGTAAGCCTAAGAGAAAGCTTTAGCTCTGGCCCAAGTCCAACGCGGTCTATTCATAAACATGTAAAACGCACAAAGGCTTTTCTAAGATAACCCCTAGCTCGACATTAACAAAATTTGTTGCATTTGAGAAAAGTAAATTCTAGTGACTGCGGGAAGCGAAATTTCCATTTATGGCCTGAATCTTGTTAAAATATTTTCAGAAGTTTGAAAGTTCAAAAAATATACAATCACGAAGTTTACTAATACTTAGTTCTGCATCAAGAAATTATATCACGCTTCTCTAAGCGGCGTCCATTAGACCATTCAAAGCGGACACATTGATTACGTCAATTCATATCTTACTCGAGTTCATTAGGTTGCGTGCTAGGCTTCTGCAAAGACTGCATTTCCGCATTACTACATTTTTGAAATTACGGTGTAACATATCCATTTTGTCCGATTTAGATATACTATTAGATGCAATTCCCATAAGTGGGATATAATTTTCCATTGCTGAGTTACAGAGTTGTAAACTTGATAGTTTCGTTTCCTGGAAATTTGCAATTTTGCCAATTTCTTTTAAGAATGGACGACCTAAACCGATAATTACAAAACAACAGTCACTCTATTTAAAGCATTTCTTTTAAATGCAACAAACCTTGTCAAGAGAGAGGTGCAAATGAGAGAAAGGCAGGGAGGTTAACCAGAGTTAAAATCTCCGGTTTGCTACCCTGCACTAGGGGAAGGAAAAGGGGACGTAAAGACGGAAAGAAGAGCGTGACAAAAATAAAAGCGTGAGAAAAAAATACCAAAAGGGATGAAATGTAGTCATTACAGGCTTTCTAATAGGCCACTGTCACGTAAAAAGGTCAACAAAGCCTTGACCGACCTTCGCTGCTACGACAGTTCATGTCGGCATTCCAAAACTGACTGTTCTGAAAGGGGCCTGTCGTCAAACCGTGCCAACGCGGTCGCTAGTGACAGCCGGTGCGCGCTGTATTGAGGACAGTGTCAAAGTACGAGTTCTATAGTCTCCTCCCCGCCGCAGTGACTGCAATCCACGCTGTCGTCCATACTGACTTGTAAGGCGAAAGATCTTGTGTTGGCAACACCAAGCCACAGTCGGCAAAGTCCTGCTGTTTCGAGTCGAGAGAGTCCAGATGGTGGTTGAAGTCGAAGGGATGAGTCCAGTCGGTGTAAACGTGTATGCTTCAAGCTTGGTGTGTTCCATAAAGTTTTTATGACTTCATTTGCAAGCACACGAATTTTCATTGCAGCGTCTGTTCTTGAGAACGAAATGGAGTTTTGCAAGCCTTCCTCATGTGCAGATCGTGCTGCTTCGTCGGCATGTTCATTGCCCATTATGCCACAGTGGCTTGGAATCCACTGTGCGTGATGTCGTGTCCTTGCTCGACGAGGTGGTGAAGCAGCAGTCTGATTTCTAGAACTAGTTGTTCGTGGGGTCCTCGGCATAAGGCAGAAACCAAACAATGAAGAGCAGCCCTTGGAATCAATGAACACGCTCCATTTCTTGGGTAGTTTTTCAGAAATTACATGAAGGGCACAACGAATAGTAGCAAGTTCCGCGGCAGTCGATGTAGTCTGGTGAGATAGTCGAATCTTTATGGTGGAGGGTTTTGTAGGAAAGATCACCGATCCTGCCGACCCATTCACCGTGGTTGAAGCGTCAGTATATAGATTATGATGCTCTTTGTACGTGTCTTACAGCAAGAGCAGTGAAAGCTGCTTGAGTGCTGGAGAAGAGAGTTGGGCTTTTGTTCGTATTCCTAGTACCATTAGCAGAACCTTTGCTTGAGCCAAGCACCATGGTGGAAACGGAACTTTCGATGGAGCTGTATAACCTGATGGAAGGTATGCACGATAGCGCAGGACTGTTTTACAAAAGCAAGCACGTGGTCGATCCTCTGGCAGCGAGGCTAGATGATGGGCAGGCGCTCGAACAAGGTGTCTTACGTGTGCTCTGAGCGCTTCCATGACTATATGGGTCTTGGCTGGGAAATCGGGTGCAATGGCAATTGTTTCAGCCATTGACGAGCACCGTGGCAATCCAAGAGACACTCTAAGTGCCTGGGCCTGGACGCTTTCGAGTGTACGGATGTTACTTCTGCAGGTGTTGGTCAGCATAGGCAAGCTGTATCGCAAATACCCAAGAAAGAGCGTCCTCTACAGTTCCATCATTGCATGTACTGAAGTACCGAGACTTTTCCTCCAAGAAACTTAAACACATTAGAAATATCCATCAGGCGCTTCTTTATGTAGGCCACATGAGGACTCCAGCAGAGGTCACGATCAATGATTACGCGTAAGAATCGGTGCGTCCTGATATAAGGTATGCTTTGACCATCGATGGAGACATCGTGTGATCTCATTGGCTTTCGGCTAAACGTGACTAATGCACATTTTTCTTGTGGGATCTAGACGCCTTGTTCCTTTAAGTACGCCGATGTTGACGTGGCAGCTTTTTCAAGCCTGGCGCGTACTTGCAGCCGTGTCACACCAGATGCCCAGACGCAGATGTCCTCGGCATACATTGATATTTTAACTGTGATATTTTAACTGTGTTTAACTGCCAGGACTCGGTATACATATTAAGGAGCGCACTTCGTGCCCGTTCGCCAAGCTGACATAGCATACGGTAAGATATGTCATCCGGACCAGGCGATGACAACCGATGACATAAAGGGAGCGCCGCGTCAAGCTCTTGCGTCGTGAAAGGCAGATCCATGCGTGAATCTGGAATATACTTCAATGTAAGAGAACCGGACAGGCTGCCATTGGAATATGAACCTTGCAACGTTTAACGCTAGAACGTGATCTAGTGAGGCGAGTCAAGCAATGCTATTGGAGGAATTAGAGGGCAGTAAATGGGATATAATAGGGCTCAGTAAAGTTAGGACGCCGAAAGAAGCATATACAGTGCTAAAAAGCGGGCACGTCCTATACTACCGGGGCTTAGCGGAGAGACGAGAACTAGGAGTCGGATTCCTGATTAATAAGAACATAGCTGGTAAAATACAGGAATTCTATAGCATTAACGAGAGGGTGGCAGGTCTTGTGGAACATAATAAGAGGTACAACATGAAGGTTGTACAGGTCTACGCCCCTACATCCAGTCATGATGACCAGGAAGTCGAAAGCATCTATGAAGACGTGGAATCGGCGATGGGTAAAGTCAAAACAAAATACAGTATACTGATGGGCGACTTCAATGCCAAGGTAGGCAAGAAGCAGGCTGGAGACAAGGCAGTGGGGGAATATGGCATAGGCACTAGGAATAGCAGGGGAGAGTTATTAGTAGAGTTTGCGGAACAGAATAATATGCGGATAATGGATACCTTCTTCCGCAAGCGAGACAGCCGAAAGTGGACGTGGAGGAGCCCGAACGGCGAGACTAGAAATGAAATAGACTTCATACTCTGCGCTAACCCTGGCATCATACAAGATGTGGACGTGCTCAGCAAGGTGCGCTGAAGGGACCATAGGATGGTAAGAACTCGAATTAGCCTAGACCTGAGGAGGGAACGGAAGCAACTGGTACATAAGAAGTCGATCAATGAGTTAGCGGTAAGAGGGAAAATAGAGGAATTCCAGATCAAGCTACAGAACAGGTATTCGGCTTTAACTCAGGAAGAGAACCTTAGTGTTGAAGCATTGAACGACAATCTTGTGGGCATCATTAAGGAGGGTGCAATAGAAGTCGGTGGTAACTCCGTTAAACAGGATACCAGTAAGCTATCGCAGGAGACGAAAGATCTGATCAAGAAACGCCTATGTATGAAAGCCTCTAACCTTACAGCTAGAATAGAACTGGCAGAACTTTCGAAGTTAATCAACAAGCGTAAGACAGCTGACATAAGGAAGTATATTATGGATAGAATTGAACATGCTCTCAGGAACGGAGGAAGCCAAAAAGCAGTGAAGAAGAAACTAGGAATTGGCAAGAATCAGATGTATGCGTTAAGAGACAAAGCCGGCAATATCATTACTAATATCGATGAGATAGTTCAAGTGGCTGAGCAGTTCTATAGAGATTTACACAGTACCAGTGGCACCCACGACGATAATGGAAGAGAGAATAGTCTAGAGGAATTCGAAATCCCACAAGTAACACCGGAAGAAGTAAAGAAAGCCTTGGGAGCCATGCAAAGGGGGAAGGCAGCTGGGGAGGATCAGGTAACAGCAGATTTGTTGAAGGATGGTGGGCAGATTGCTCTAGAGAAACTGGCCACCCGGTATACGCAATGCCTCATGACTTCGAGCGTACCGGAATCTTGGAAGAACGCTAACATAATCCTAATCCATAAGAAAGGGGACGCCAAAGACTTGAAAAATTATAGACCGATCAGCTTACTGTCCGTTGCCTACAAAGTATTCACTAAGGTAATTGCAAATAGAATCAGCAACACCTTAGACTTCCGTCAACCAAAGGACCAGGCAGGATTTCGTAATGCCTACTCAACAATTGACCATATTCACACTATCAATCAGGTGATGAAAAAATGTGCGGAATATAACCAACCATTATATATAGCTTTCGTTGATTACGAGAAAGCGTTTGATTCCGTCGAAACCTCAGCAGTCATGGAGGCATTGTGGAATCAGGGTGTAGACGAGCCATATGTAAAAATATTGAAAGATATCTATAGCGGCTCCACAGCCACCGTAGTCCTCCATAAAGAAAGCAACAAAATCCCAATAAAGAAAGGCGTGAGGCAGGGAGATACGATCTCTCCGATGCTATTCACAGCGTGTTTACAGGAAGTATTCAGAGACCTGAATTGGGAAGAATTGGGGATAAGAGTTAATGTAGAATACCTTAGTAACTTGCGATTCACTGATGATATTGCCTTGCTTAGTAACTCAGGGGACCAACTGCAATGCATGCTCACTGACCTGGAGAGGCAAAGCCGAAGGGTGGGTCTAAAAATTAATCTGCAGAAAACTAAAGTAATGTTTAATAGTCTCGGAAGGGAACAGCAGTTTAGAATAGGTAGTGAGGCACCGGAAGTGGTAAGGGAATACATCTACTTAGGGCAGGTAGTGACTGCGGATCCGGATCATGAGACTGAAATAATCAGAAGAATAAGAATGGGCTGCGGTGCGTTTGGCAGGCATTCTCAGATCATGAACTGCAGGTTGCCATTATCCCTCAAGAGGAAAGTTTATAAGAGCTGTGTTTTACCAGTACTCACTTACGGGGTAGAAACCTGGAGGCTTACGAAAAGGGTTCTATTTAAATTGAGGACTACGCAACGAGCTATGGAATGAAAAATGATAGGTGTAACGTTAAGGCATAAGAAAAGAGCAGATTGGGTGAGGGAACAAAGGCGAGTTAATGATATCTTAGTTGAAATCAAGAAAAAGAAATGGGCATGGGCAGGACACGTAATGAGGAGGGAAGATAACCGAGGGTCATTAAGAGTTACAGAATGGATTCCAAGGGAAGGAAAGCGTAGCAGAGGGCGGCAGACAGTTGGGTGGGCGGATGAGATTAAGAATTTGGCAGGGACAACATGGCCACAATTAGTACATGACCGGGGTAGTTGGAGAAGTATGGGAGAGGCCTTTAGCCTGCAGTGGGCGTAACCAGGCTGATGATGATGATGATGAAGAGAACCTGTGCGTGTTGGCTGGCCCGCACTCATAGCACAGAGGTCTTCCACCTCATCAACCTCGTCAAATTTGGTGCAGTGGTTGCCGAGAAAAACGAATTCTTGGTTTACATCTATTTAGATAGCAGCACCAGAGCTAAAGCTTCCTCTTAAGCTAAAATTACCAGTTACCATTATTCGAACGCTCTTTAGAGCAGTGCAGGAGCCCTAAACAGTATAATCATTGTCAACATACAAGCGCAATCTGTGGAATTTATACAGGATGCAGGTGTTGATACAATATTTGCTTGACGTTGTCTCGCCCATGGCTACGCTGGAACAACGCCAACGCCACATAGCGGTCGTGTCTCGCCAGTGCGTTTGAAAAGGTAGGTCGCGGGAGGTGTGGCTCCGTCAGCTACCAGCCAAATAAATGGGATTTAGGATTCGTTAAGCACGACTTAGTTATCCCCTTCAACCTATTTATATTTCCCTCCTTGAGGCACCAGGTATTTATGTAAACAACGTAACGGGCTGCAGCTCGACTCGTTTCAGCATAAGAGAGATCAGGCCACCTCAAGCCTTCATTGGTCTTCATCTGCGACACCTAGCCCAGGGTATTAGTAACCTTTTCTTTTGCATTTCTTCAATTTTTACCATAGCAGGTGATTTCGTGGAGGCGTTCCTATCCTCACTGCCAGACAAGCCTCAACACAGGACAGCAAACTTATTGCGTGAGTCGATAAATTTTAGGGTGGATCTTGCGACTCATTAGTACTGTCTCTGGCGCATCCCAAAGCGTGTTCCCGTGTCGGCGTGCCAAGCGAAACAATCTGCGAACGTCAGTCGTGCTTTACGGCTGCCCTAATGAAGGAATTTATGATGCTAACGTCGGTTAAACAGGAGGCGATTATGCCTTATAACGCCATCGCTAATGGGTTGGGTAAAGAGATTTAACGGTACACTGAAGGTCACGATTGGCCACACGAGTGAGGAGTCCCTAAGATAATGGCATCGTTACTCGAGTCCATTCTTGTTCGCGTACCGAGATGTAACTCAAAGCAGCAACAGCTCCTCACTATTTAAATTGCTTAACGGTCACCGTGTGCCTTGCCCAATGGCGATTAAGAAAAACTTATGGACGAACGCCTGCTTAGATACAGGCAGAAAGTCGACGTTCAAATATTAATAGACCTTCATCAGTGATACGAGGATATAGGGGCGATTGCAACACAAGAATTCGCCGAAAATATAATAAGCAAAATAAAAGAAACATAATACGACAAGAAAGCAAGAAAGCGAGAATCGGAGATGGGGAACGAAGTTCTTGCTGTTACCAGCACAACCTAACAAACACGTTATCATTCGGAAGGGGTTTTTGAGGTTGCGGAACAGTAAGCCACGTTGTTAACCTTAGTCATAAAGATACTTTGTTCTACATCAAGATACTTAAAGACTACGAGTGACGACCACTACACGAGCCCACGGACAAAGTGTCAGCTACCACCCTAGCAGTAGCCATTGGCATGTTGAAGCCTGAGTGTTTATGCCTGTTTGATTAGGCTTTCGGTTTCTTCATGAGGGACCGTTTTGAATGCGGGCTAACATGAATTTCAGTATGAGTAACCTGAAAGGAAAAAGAAACACAGATTCTGTTCACCTCTCACCTAAACTATGCCAACAGTTGGACAATATCTTGCATTAGATTCAGTCCTTATTACCTGCCCCTCCTAAAACCTACTTCCTGATGATACGGTGTCCGCATACAGGTAGTTTCAGCAAACGCTTTCAAAATTTTCAGAGGTTGCCTGTGGCAAATATGGCGATTCTAGTTTGTGGGCCTGTCTACTCGAAGTGACAGACACTACTTGCACAAAATGAAATTCAGATGCAAAACAGACTATTTAATAAATACTCCCTGATTAAGCTTTTAAGTAATTACATTATGGCCCCTATTGCAATTTACAAATTATTGCCGTGAAGTTCGCAAGGCGCATCCACTTGGAACGAATTTTCAAGATGACACCAGTTTCGAGATATAAATTCCCGAACTCTGCGGAGAAATGCATTGGAGTTCCAGGTAATTTGTTAAGAAAACGTTGTTTCATGCACTGAAGCATAGAAGTAACTGCAACGCCAATGCATTTCTCCGCATAATGCAATAATTTATATTTCGAAACTGCTGTCGTCCTGAGAATTTGTTCCAAGTGTATCCGCGTTGCGAAGTCTAGTGCTAGAATTTGTAAATTGCAAGATGGGTCATCAGATAATTGGCTATGAAGTTAATTAGCAAATTCTTGTTAATTAGCCGATTTTGCATTTCAATTTTTTGTGAAAGTAGCGTCCACCGCTTCGAGTAGACCGGCTCATAAACTAGAAGAATTAGAAGAATCAGAACTAGAAGAAACTGGCAGTTATCTGCCACAGGCAACCTTTAAAAATATTTGAAAGTGTTCGCTGAAACACCCAGTATATTATCCCGATGATTATGAACAAAGTGACCATTTATGAAGCTTTCTCCGGAACAAGACTCTTTCTTTATTTTTAAACATGTTATGTTGTAGAGGCACGGGGATGCTTTTACCAAAAAGTGGAGAATTGAGTGCGTGTAGCCAGCGCGCCGTTTGTGGCAAGAGTTTTAGGGAGAGGCGGAAAAAGTGAACAAATGTGCAGAGAGGAGTACGGACTTTGTGGGAACAGAAATAATTAAATAAAGCAATACGAAAAGGAAGCTCGGGCACTAAACGGCGTTCAGCACCAAGAAACAGATAATGCGTCTATGTGCCTTCCTTCCCTTGACATACGGACTAAAACTTGCATATGTGGTATTTGTCCTCTCCTCTTCGTCGTGTTAACGCGACCGCCACTTGTGCATTGCGAACATCGTTTGTCACTTCAAGATAAATGGCAAGATATCGAGGCGGTTTGTTTTATACTTCGTATCCGGATTTGCAATGTCCCGATATAATCAGTACAGTTCACCATCTTTGAGGTCTATTGTTGTGGACTTTCATAATTCAAAGCAATACGAATGCGCTGTAGTTTACGACTCAGAATTAAATTGAACATCGGTTTCGTAAACATGCAATGAAAGCGCGATACACGAAATCATTTTCATTCCACAAGCAACGGTAGGTAACCCCCGTGGCTTCGAAGGGAGCATCCGACGTTGTGTTGAGCAGCTTAACGCCACACCCTGGGAGGAACACCGGTGTGAAACTACGGCTTCCAGAAAACAAAACGGCCTTATAAAAGCATTCCTGTGTGTACGCCTGCCTTTATAGACGGGATTTTGGACTAGAACGTTTAATAGCTCGCGCCATCTAAGAATCATTCACGTCTAACGGCATGATATGAAATATCGCTTGGAGTATAAGCCTTAGAAAGTGCACCATACGCACGACGCAATGAGGTGCCTGTTTAATGCACTGCTTTCCAAATGTGACTCAACCAACGAGCCTTAGTTTGGTTCTAATGGAACTCGCCAATATGCGGAGCGGGCACTGACCACGCACCCTACAAACCAAAAAGCATTAGTGACACATTGCTACGGTATAACTTTAATTACCTTCTGTGGACTTGACATGAATTAGTCAGGAGTGAATGAAACTGCTGTGCTGCGAGAGCAGGAGAGATGAAATTTCACGTGCATCCGTCGATACAAAGCCTCGTGCGTCGCTCTGCCATCACAGCATGCTTCGACATTCCATGACAAGATTGGCCTCTACTTAATTACATCGGGCTGAAGTTTCTCGAGAGGAAAAAATAATCTCGTTCGTTGTCAAGTGGCCACTGTCGTACTCTGCCAGTTTACTTTCTCAGAGGTCGTAGTGAAGGTGCGTTATGCACCGTAGTGGCAATGTTTACCGTCAACTCGAAATACACATATATATGGGCGATAACGGGTGCCACAGCCATTACCTCCTGGAATCGTGCGGTTCTTCGACAAGCATTGCCGATGCTATGAATACCCCTAAGCGTTGCTCGTTGGTGGGCCGAAGAATAAACAAAGTTTTGATATACAACAGCTCACCTAGACTCACGCATACTTACAAAGTACTGTATTCACGCATTGACATATACGTACGCGCTTAGCTACAGTAAGCAACATCAAGGATCTGATTAGTTTTGGCAGAGATTGCTCTCAGCATCAACATTCGGTGGCACGAAAATTGGGCCAGTGAACTACTGACACAAACAAAAATGTTAAACAATATTTCGCTTTCCTAGAAAGCACTTTGGCATCAATACAAATGAAAGAAGTTCTCCTTTTGATGGCCTCACTACGTGACAAGACGCGCCATTTACCAGCGGTAAACATGGCTGTCACGCCTAATTTCAGAGAAAATATTTCTCGAGGACTTATTCTGGCGATCAAAGGCTCGGATCTATTGGCAGTAGGAAAAAAAACAATCAATCACGATGAAGAAACCGTACCAAGCAACGCTGCCGTGTGGCTGAGAAGAGAGCTTTTCGATTGACTACTCCGGGAAATGTGACTGATTGTCACTAGTGGCAGCTAATACAAGTTGGGCGATATTTTTCTTCCTAATTCACAGGAGGTACTGAAAATCACACCACAACAAAACAATACCCTTTATCCATATACTAACTTATAGACGGCCTAGATGCTGTTCAGCAACACTGGAGACGAGTTGCAACAAATGGTTGAGGACCTTAACAGAAATAGTGTAATAGTGGGGTTGAAGATTTATATGCAGAAGATAAAGATAATGGTGAATAGCTGGGCAAGCAAACAAGAGTTCGGGATCGCCAATCAGCCTTTGTGAAGGAGTACGATTACCTAGGTCAATTACTCACAGGCAACCCTGATCATGAGAAGGTAATTTACAGAAGAATGAAAATGGGGTGGATGATGGAGGAGGAGGTCGGAACTTTATTATTGCAGAAACCATTGCGCGATTTATTCCTGGATGGTTCCCTCTGACAGGGCTCCACTGGCGATCGCGGCTCGCCGGGCCTGGTCGAGGGTCACCAGTTGGCTTCCCAGGTCCAGTTCGGAGAGTCTCGCCTCCCAAGACAACGTAGTGTGTGTGTTGCTTTGACTCGTGGCGAAATTGCGTCGCCCGGACGGTCGGTGCATTCGTGTGTTATGTGCGCGAGTGTCGCTGTGTGGTTGCTAAACCAGGGACATGTCCGGGACATGTATCTGTCTGGGGAGATTGCGTGTAGACGAGACAAGTGTGGATATGTGTACGTTTGCAGGTGGCGCCAGTCCCTTGCCTGAAGTTTATTGAGAGCTTTGTGTGGGCGAGCGTATTGTGTTCTTCCGAGACGTTGGTCCTGTAGTACTTGTTGACTTGTGGTTAATAACTCGTGGGTCGCTCGTCGGTCTGTCGGGGTGTGAAGAACGGTGTGGTCTGCCGCTCGGTTAGTGAGACCTCGAGCTGCGCAGTCCGCCTCTTCGTCTCCCCGCAGGCCTTCGTGCCCGGGGCACCAGACGATACCGTGGGTCCATTCTAATGAGCGGCCCAGGATTCGAATCGCTTGTATTGGGAGTGTTCCATTCATGCATAAACGACACGCCGCTTGTGAGTCCGTAAGGACGCGGGCAGACCTTCCCTTGCTCTGGGCATCGCGAACTGGAGCGCATACGGCAGACCATTGTCAGCTCTTGACTTAAACCTTACCATTATCATTCAAAAGAAAGATGTACAAAGAGAGACCGGATGACCAGCTTTAACGAGATCACCAAACACTATAAATTAGGAAGGGCCCATTTCCCTCCGGCACACTCCTCGTTAAATAGACTGCAAGCGACGGCATGGCGCCTCTTACAAACAGATACATATCCGAACCCGGTAGCCTACCACCGCTACTACACGGACCTTTACACGGATAGATGTAGATTCTGTGAAGAAAGGGCAGACCTACAGCATATGGTTTGGGCTTGTCCTCGTACACCCATAGAGAATAAAATAATTAAGACCAGAGAGCAGTGGGAGACCGCGTTGCTCAGCTGTGCACCGGAAGACCAACTCAAGGCAATCCAGCAGGCCGAAGATGCCGCCAGGGCCCAAGGGCTCGAGGCCGTCATTTAGGTAGAGGCCTAGGTCTCAAATCTGCTGTGCACAAATAAAGTTTATTCCTCCTCCTCCTCAGTGCATTTTACCGTTGCCGATTTATGGGGCAGGAACTTGGAGGCTGACAAAGAAGCTTGCGTACAAGTTAAGGACCGCGCAGAGTGACGGCAAGAGGAATGCTAGGCATAACGTTAAGAGACAGAAAGAGAGCCGTTTGGATCAGAGTGCAAACGGGTGTAGCCGACACTCTAATTGAGATTAACACGAACAAATTGAGCCGGGCAAGTCATGTAATGCGTAAGCTAGATAAACGCTGGACCATTAGAGTTACAGCATCGGCGCGAAGAGAAGGGAAGCGCAGTCGAGGACGGCAGGAGACTAGGTGGGGTGACGAAATTAGGAAATTCGCGGGCGTTAGTTGCAATCGGTTGGCGCAGGACAAGCGTAATTGGAGATCGCAGGGATAGGCGTTCATCCTGCAGTGGATAAAAAAAAAGGCTGATGCTGAGGCTGATGCTGATGATGATGGTGCTTGAGTGCGCAAATAAAATGTCCGTACTGCAGTGAATCAAGGACACTCGAACCGTTTAGCCTCCAAATCACCCTCAGAACGTTTAGGAGGAATGTGCTCAGACTCTTTCCGAATATTTTACGTGAACTTAGCCCATGAATAATAACGTTTAGCAGACTATTTTCGAAGCACTGTATCGCAGGTCCTCGGGCGGGCCGGCGTATGCATTGCGCACTGCATGTTTCACAAGCTACCGGCTCGTGTCACCCTCTGACTCGCTGTGCGCGCTTTGTTCAGCTGTCATGGCGCTACGTGTATGAATGAGGACATACAAGACGACATAACTATACCTTCTGCTTTTTCTGCCCCTTTTTCGGAAGGAGGCGTTGCAGCGGTGCTATTGCACGCACATGCCTTCTTGCAAAGCTAGGTTCGCCTACAGCCGACAAGATAATCTTCATCCTTTCATTCTTTGTATCGCACCTTCTACACCGGTTATACAGGCAGTGCTGCCACCTGCTCCTAACTGAGCACTGCTGATTACGGGTAAGTACGTAGTTACTGGCACGCACAAACTTGCATGCTTTATTAAGTGCTTCGGGTTTTGCTCATTACTGAGCATAAAAATGTGGTAACCAAACTCATAAGCTTGTCGTGGCAAGCATGAGTAAGTTTGGCGCTGGAGAAGCAAAGCGGGGACATATTTTTGATGCAACCTGCAGCCAAATAGCCACCGTAGTAAGTACACAGCTACGGAACCGAGACAGAGGCGTACACCCTTCACTGTTGCCTTCAGAATTATTGCTTGAGGCGTGATGCCCGCGGCGGTTGCATATACATCTGTTGGGACAAGGCATTCGGACTGAGAGCTGTTGTTCTGCGCAGGTTTCTTCAAATATTTTGTTCGGCTCTTGCTTTGCAAAGCGACAATATCTCACCACACTCTTCAGCGTCGGGGCTTTTTATTGCGAAGCACACATAGCTTATTCTTCCACGTGTAGATAGCTAGAACTTAGAGCGGTTCAATTCTCCTTCGTGTGAAGTAATGCGCCTCCGCTAACTCTCTTCCTGCCCCACACCAGCGCTCACTTTCTCTCTTCTCGCTTAGGATGACTTGTGTCGTTGCAAGAATGTGGGGCCGCACAAGCCCATCACAATTAGCATTGAAATACTCTTTGTTGACGGTTGGAACTACCAAAATTTATGATAATAATGATAACACGAAGTGTGTTTGAAGGTCTCTTTCTTTCTGGACCATCATTATTTCCCGGCTAATGTTCTTGCCCATATTAATTCTGCAGCTGAGAACATTGATAAAGTTTTGTGAGCTTTACTTAGAACTAGTCGTTGAGGCAGGAAATGACGATCGCTATATCTGGGTGTTCAGTAAACGACCTCTTTTGTTTGCAACCTATAAAATTGCCAATATCCGCTTCTTTATCCCTTTGCGTGTCTCGTCGTTCACATATTTTAAGGACATTTAAGTTTTGCTAAAACGTAGCCTCAAGGCAGCGGTCGCTGTGTTCCGGCTCTTGCGGCCTGCGTAGAAAGCCACGCAAGTAAAGAAACCATTTCACTCAGGCGGATTTAATTGAGACTATACAGAGCATTTGGCTCGTGGGCGTGCACAAGCCTCTGAAACGAACATCACTACTTTCATTAACCATTCTATAATGAAATTACTTACCTGCCATCATTGCCTCCATACCTGCCACCAAAAAATTCAAGATTACCTTGCAAGGTTCATTATAATACGTTGTACAAGTCACTGCATATTTCGTGTGATATCATCCCACTCCATTGTGTAGTGTCATTGGGCCTTGAAAGATTGTTGAATAAAGGACAGAAATAATGAATGGATGAAAATATTCAAATAAATAACTCAAATTAAAGATATGTTAGCGATCATCTTCGCGAACCCTTGGCAGAAGCAAAAAAAAAGAAAGTCGAGCTTTCCGACGCGAGTTTGTGCAATGATCGCCGACGATGACGCACAGAACATATGACCTGTATCAAAAAAATTCTCGGTTAAGTTGGAAATGTTTAGGAAGCAGATGTCAGCCATTCGCGATGTTGGGTTGACTATTCGCAAATGGGGCCAGCGAACAATAATAAGGAACGAGAATGTTTGCAGTTTCACCTCTCCCCCACCACCTTCTTTCAAAATGTATTTAATATTTTCTAAACGAGGAAATGAACTTTCTTTGTCCGGATATTTGAAAGAACCGAAACCTACTACCATTCACTGCAGACTCCGTGAGCAGGCGGTGGTGCACGCAGTCGGCCTGAAGAATACCGCGGCAACGCGAGATCTTCCCACAATCGCCGAAATCACAAATGAGCAGGGCATGATCATGGCCGGTTCTGCCGATATGGTGGGCATGGCTGACGAGCCGTGGGAACGGCCTGTTTCACAATGGCTATTCTTGAGAGCACACACAGAGCACTCCCGGTGTTCCAAATGGTCGATATATCGAAGCGCGGATTCGGCTAATGCAGGCCTATACGCTCGGGGACGTCTCCGGTACGAGGCCGGTCAAGTGGCGCGGAAAAGATTCTTTTTTTCTCCCAGCTCGATACATTCGTGCTTCCGGGCAACACATTCAATGTACCAGCGGTAGATTACAGACCTCCGACTGCCACCCCACCTCTTTTTTTTTTCTACGGCACTGTGGCCTACTTTCATGAGCGCAAACAGGACGAAATAAAAAAAAACGAAAATCTACACAATGCGCCATTGAGCGTTCCATTACGAGATGAAAAGGGCAGCAATGAAGCTCGGCGTTTTCATGAATTTGTTCTGTTGAGTTAATTTATGAATACCTTTCAATAGAGCGCAAAAGAATCACGCGGGTTCCAGTTCATTTTCACTGTCACCCAACCATCAGTCGAACAGACTTTAATGAAACGGTAAAGCGGACATCACCGAGAGCTCATCATGGAATAGCCTGTTATAGCCTGCATAATAGCCTGCAAGCGACACATACGCAGTGCGGTACTGTTCGCGCCACCTAGAGCCACTATCCTGAAGAATTGAGCCTCACAAAACACACAGCGTAAGGACCGTGGCCACGTGGATAAAGTAGCTCAAAAAAGGTAATTGCTACGAAACTTACGGAACGCACCTCCGGTATCACATGTGCTGGGGCAATGTCGGTACCCCCTATAATGTGAATCGGTAACAGAGGCTGATAGCGAGCTTGCAGTTACCTTTACCTTACGCACTGCCCTTTTGTAACCTGGAAATGTGCAGGACCGTGGAAAAGTAGCAGGAAACGTGTGTTTCCTTTGTAATTAAGAAATTCCCATTTCGTTGCTGGCGTTCATTGAAACGCTGCGTCCTTGGGCCCGATGTTCCAATGAACGCAGGCAACGAAATGGGCAGTAGCTGTATCTCAACGCAGTAGCTGTATTTCGCGGATACACAGTGGTGGTATGTTCCATTAATCACATAGGTAGCTCCTGCTGGAAACATGTTTCCTGCGGTTAATCTTTGTTTTGCTGGATGCCTTTTTTTATTCGCATGTCGATGCTCTCGGTTCGTAACAAGTTTAGAGCTGGATTACCACCTTTTGTGCCTGGTGTTCCCAGAAGCGCCGTAGGATTGTTTAGTCGTGCAAGTGTAGCCCTTCGTTTATTAAACCGGGTGGTTTCCTGTTCATCCTCATACTGATTGTTTCTCATCTAACGAGAAAAAAAAACACTCACGAACCTGAAATATACACGATGCAGTAGAGTCATTCGGAACAAAGAACACCGTTATAATTCGCTAAAAATATTTATTCCTGCACTTCGAGAACGTTTCAGTTGGGTCATTATTCAGCGTCTATAATAAATTAAAGAGCGGAGAGGAGTGAGTGAGGCTGTACTTCGAAAAATTTGAATACTCTCTCTGGGAGCACAGTATCAGTTCCTCTAAATACTTTGGCACTGAGTTAGGCTGCAGAACGCTAGCACTTAAAAAATAAATTTTGAACTTCTTATTTCTATATCGTGGAGGACAAAGTACTTTTAACTGTTCTTTTTACGCTGCGACACAGTATATATATACATATATATATATATATATATATATATATATATATATATATATATATATATATATATATATATATATATATATATATGTTGATTGTGTTCTTTGCGCAAGCGTCTGCCTTGACCATGTCTTTTTCCCCTCTTTTTCTTACACCACTTCTTAACCATCGCGCCGATTCTCGCTTATTAACCACAGAGCAGTAAATACCTACACTTGATGTCATAGTTCATATGCCCCTTGGCTACATCACCTTATGTTCCAAAGCAAATGGCGGTTTCCCTGTGGCGTATACAACACTGCCTGCTCGACTTTTTCTTTTCAGAAATCCTCTTTACTGCGTAATGTTTTACGATTCTACGAGGCACCGGGGTTGTAACCGCAAACGCGTCATTACCCTATAATAAGTCATCATCATCATCATCTCTCCTACACTTCTCCAGCTCAAAGTACTAAGTATTAAGTACTCAAAGTATATCAAAGCATTAAGTACTCAAATAAAAATCGTGCAGCCCGTACGGCTTCCTCCGGATGGGAGGATGTTTCTAAGGGGAAAAATCGCCTTACCCTTTCGTCAAAACACCAGCTCCAGATGTTCCTGCCGATAACATGCATTAGCTCCTGCGTCAACGGTTGGTGCCAAGAGAAAGTCATGATTGGTTTCCTCCGGCGAAAAGCTTATCACCTTCCCGAGATATCGATCCATAGCCCTTCTGAAGAGGCCTCGCGGGAAAAAGTTTCAGCCCCTTCTCGAAGGTTTGCATTTAGCGATAAGAATCATTCCTTCTGCAGGTTTCCTTTCATGACGGTGTATTTATTATCGCGCTCAGGATGAGCTACAACGCGAAAGCGCGTGGCAAAGCGGCCGCGCGTTATAACACAAACCAAGGTGGTTGCACATAAGTCTAGGTCGTGAAACGTGGAAGAAAAAGCGTGCCACAAACTTATGCCAAAGAAGTCATGGCGTACAGCACGATTGACACTCGACTAGGCAAGGAGGGGTAGGGAGGCTCTAAACAGTGAAACAAGAAAACCTATCTAAAATAATTGTTTAGGAATGTTTAATCAGAATAGCTTGAAATCAAACTACAATGCAGTTCTAGCTCATCTCGGCGCAATAAAACAACAAATTTTGATTTCTTTTCTAATTCAGTATCTTTAGTAATAATTTCATGATGGCCCATACTGATCAATGATTTTTTGTGCAAGAGATAGCGGGCTTGGCCACGCAGCCCCCCCCCCCGTACAGCTGGAACATAAAGAAATTCTCCAAGAGCGGATACTCGGCGAAAACTTGCAACAGGAAACACATCTCACCTAGCGTTTAGCAAGCACATGACTTTGGTTCGTTGTGAGCACTGAAATTTCCCCAGAGGGCTCTGTCCTATGCCTATCGCTATAAATGAATTTATGGAAAGAATAGAAGAAATAATGACCATTGGGAAATACACATGATTTTGAGCGGAGGACTACCCCAAGGTGTCCTCCTGTTACAAGCAATTAATGTATTAAAGTCCTGGCCCATATCGGCGAAAAATCACTCGGCTGCAAAGAAAAACACCCAGTAGGCCCTCCTCGCAGAGAGTGCATTTCTCGCATTTCCGCGTAACACCGGAAAGGAAAGAAAGAAGACGTCTCGCAAGATTGAGCGGCGTAATCGGAAGCGTATTAGTCACGCGTAAACTGCGTTTTCGCAACTTCGCGGGTGGAAATTATGTTTCAAATACTCGTCGATATCTAGCTAGTACCAGCAATGTTAAATGTACCCAGTTTTTTTTTTTTTACACGATTTTCTTATTTTGCACGTTTGCCAGCGCGCTAGAGATAGGAATCTGGTGTTGTACTCCTTTAGTAGGCGCGCCATTTCGGTTAGGCGACGCGTCCATAGCGGCTGCGTCTTCAGTTTGCATGAAGTGACACCGCTGGCACGCGAGAGACCAGATTAAACGTCGCATACTTAACTGTGGCGTTTCATCATCACTTCTCGTTCCCAGCCCCTCTTTGTCACGCTCTTCATCCTTTAACCTCGATTTATGCTTGAAGGCCAGAGCTATGCTCTCCCGGCTGCCGTAGCTGACCTTCATGCCATTAAGCCTTCGCCACTCTTTCCTCCATCCCTCCGTGATGAACAAGCGCACTATTCATGTTATAACGCTGTAGTAAATGTCTTAAAGCTTTGTGTATAATAGGGATGATATCAACACCGGCTTGTTCATTCACGTGTCGCCTCTTGTGAGAAACAATACCTGCGACTGCATGAGGGCTTCTGTGCCTCTCGGTATTTGGTGGCTCCTACTAGACGCTAGTTTAATGAAAAGTCCCACACGTTTAGGACACGGGAAGTGGAGGAAATTTTGCTTACCCCAGCCACACTCAAAACTTCACTAGATCAATGTCAAGCTCAGGGACACCGGATGAGGGAGAAGCATAAGAGGATCCGAGGGTCTCAACTATTTCTGATTTACATTCCAAGTAGGGATAGCATTTTGCACGTACACAAACACACAAGTAAGTGTACGAGAGGATGGCTGCCTGGTTAGCCCAACTTGAAAAACACCGAACGTGTAAGAAGGCGCGGATTTAGCTCCCGCCTGCAGCATGTTGGCTTTTCATTACTTTTGTGCCACGTTTCTTGTGTGTTTCTACAGTTAACTGAAAAATAAGAAAAGGCACCTATCCATGCCCTCGTTTTGTTCTGTTTTCTTCATAAATCCTCGGGACGCTTCATGGGAACGCGATGGCAAACGGGGGAATAAATATCGCAAGTAATGTGGAAGATGGCTCCAAGTGGAAGCCTGCTCGAAGGTCCGTTTTCTTGCCTTTCTTGCAGTAATCGTTCTTTTTTCTGTTCTTCCCTGTGTACATACTTTCCAATTGCCCTTCCTTCGATCCATCCGTTTATTTCACCCCCATTTACTCTCCCTACTTTCCACCTTCTATGCGTCTACCTTTTCTGAAGCTTTGCTTCCTTATCTAATTTCATTACCAACCATTGCTTTACTTCCAAAACTGTCTCTCTTCCTCTTTATTCCTTTCAATGTTTTTTCTGCTGCTCCTCTATAACGACCGGTCGCTATCGCAGTTCTTCGAGGGCCCCTATCTTGCGTCAAGTTTTTATCTTTTGTTTTATATATTTCACTCAGCTTGCTGCCTTAATCACGAGCAAGCCTAATTACTTCATAACATCCCTCTCTTATTGTTTGTCGCTTCGCGCTCATTGACCCTCTCTGCTATCGGGGAAAAGCAGAGCAGCACTTTGAAGCGTGTTTCCTATTATTACTTGAGTTTCCTTCCCCAAATTTTTATTCTTATTCTCGTCTTCGGTTTGCCATCCAATCACCTACCTCTCAAAGAGTTAACAGCACACGCGGAGAGCGACAGGGTGAGGAACAAGAGCACACAGCGCTAAACTACAATTGATATTTTATTGGAAGGAACAAGACATATATAGGTTGAAACAGCCAATGGGAAGGTAGCAAAGCCAAACGCCAAAAAATAAAAAGGAAATAGGACTCACGTCATATCACACTCTGCCCTTTGAATATTTGGATGACGCTTTGCAATTTCCTTTTTTTGAGAGCGTCATTGAAGGCGTCCTTACAAAGTTATGTTTATTACGATAGATATCATATGATTCGATCACATCATGTGACAGCTTGTTCTTTTTCTTAATCCCTGTACAATCGCCGTACACCGGTTTACAGCTTCTACGGTTTAATGACAGGTGTCTC
Organism: Dermacentor andersoni; assembly: GCF_023375885.2. Taxonomy (NCBI): domain Eukaryota; kingdom Metazoa; phylum Arthropoda; class Arachnida; order Ixodida; family Ixodidae; genus Dermacentor; species Dermacentor andersoni. Next base: position 58,060,666 of record NC_092824.1, read on the forward strand.
GATACGACAGCATTTCCAACAAGATTCTTGTTCTCCCTAAGCCTGTCGTTCACACACCCACCCGACTGGCCGATATATCTTTTTACGCAGTCCAAGGGAAGTGAGTAAATTACACTTTCCTCGCAATCAACAAACTACTCCCTGTAATTTATTGAGCACCCTGCTTTGCTTGTGGCGTCAGGATTGACCATCGACCAAAGTTGTGAACATTTGTTGGAGGCAGAGAAGATAACATCTACACAAGCGCGCCTGCCTATTTTCTAGAGATGGTGTGCGATTATGTGCATGTAGGGCACCACGGCATACCTTTCATTCTTTTTTCTTTATCTACACATATATATGCTGAAACAGCCAATGGGAAGCCGACTCCCCATTGACTGTTTCAGCATGCATATGTGTTGCTCTTTCAAATAATGTACCAGTTGTAGTTCAGCGCTGTGCCCTGTTGCGCTTCTCTCTGTCGCCGTCTGTATGGGCCGTTAACCCTTTAGGATGCTTTACGAAGTAGCCCGTGAAGCCATCCTCGTGATCAATCACTTACAGTTTCTTTCTCTCGTCTTTCAGCGTGGCGTGCGTCTAACCTAGTTGCGCGTACTGTGCACCACGGGTTGGGGCAAGGACAATAATTGACGAGAGAAGTACTGAGTCCTAAGTATTCTTTAGTCGTCTCCTCCTGAAGTGAACGCTAGCTATGTATTTGGGCTAGTAGCTGCACAAACCGGACATAAGCCATTTGACGTGGCCTAGCGTGCGTAATATATACGTTCTAACCGACCGTGTCGTCTGCTAGCTTCTGCAGGGATTTGATATCGACTCTGTGATGTTCTTTGCGAAAATTTTAATGTTACTGTTTTTTTCTCAGGTGTTACATAACCGTAATAGCTCCAGGAAGTGACGTCGGCTTGCATATAAATGTAATACGTTAAGTGCTATATGCAGGCAGTTCCCAGAGCTCACCAAGTACTCCGCAAAAAGTACTTGGCGCCAACATAAAACGCTTTGGAGACATCCTACAATATATTAAGAGATCAAATAAGTTGGAACTGGTAAGTAGGCTCGTACTTGTGCGACTGCAACCTGCAAGTTCTAGAATAAACGACGTATTCCTCGTGTCTTTCAGCTCCATTATTGTAACGCCATGAGCCGCTTGAAAAAAAAAAAAAGACTTGTCAAACTTATAATACAGGCCCAATTAAAAAGGCTCATCCTCGAGCTATAGCTGATAAGTTTGCTTAGCCGGTGTCTTAGAGGGGTTTGGGCACAAGGCAGTTCGTACCGATCATCCATTTTAAAGAGCCCCAAGAACCACACGGACAAGGAAGAGCACAAGACCAGCGCTGCTCTTCCTCGTCCGTGTGTTTTTTGGCGCTGTTTAAAATTATTTAACTGATGCGTTTGGATTTCTCCGGCCTTGCGGGAGCACAAATTTGCATTCGTTACAAACATGGTTTCCTCAATTATTATTATTATTATTATTATTATTATTATTATTATTATTATTATTATTATTATTATTATTATTATTATTATTCCCTTTGACACGAGGTGGCGAACAATATTTACCTCGCCTGGTTGAGTTAATCAGCAATGTTATACTTGCTTTTCACTCGAACGTTTCTGTGTGTATCTCCTTAATCTTTTTTTCTCGTTCTCAAAACGCGTCTGTCTACGTTGTATACCACTACCTATGTTTGTAAAGGATCCAGTGGTATCAATATTTTCCTTGCTTTTTTCCCACCAATACCTATCTTGTTTATGTCTATTGCCGACCGGCTGATGCTTTCCGTCCACTTTACATCCAAGCGCTTTGTGAAAGTGCACCTCTACTGAAAAAAATAATACATTCTAAATAACACCCCTAGCCGATAACATCAGATTACATATGGAAAAAAACAGGCCTTTTATACAGGATCGTAAGCGTTTCACACTTAACCATTGTTCATAGGGTATATGTTTATATTTTAAATAGGATACGTTAACTAAGGGTATCACTGGGTGAATACCTTCGCATTTCATTAGGATGTGCTGAGTGGTCTTCGGATTTTTACTGCGCCACGCAGATATCTCTTCTTGACGCGAATGGGTAATACCTCTGCCACGTTGCCTATGTTGCATTTATGTAACAAAGGCAAGTACACGAGCCACTTTAAATAACAAGGTAATTAAACAATGTAACCTGTTCAAACCAAGGCTAGTAAACCACCAATACAATGTGCAATATTTTGCTCTTTGAGGAAGAATACTATGACTAGATTAGTCTTGTTACAACTCAAGTAATTAGGCTCAATAAATTCTAGCACCTAAAGGAGCTTTTAGCGGTCAACAATCACAGTTTTTACGGCGGAGTACCGCTTTTTCGCGCCTAACTTATTGCACGGGCTACTCGTCGGGAATTTCTCAGCCAGGACACCTCCTGCACACTTCCTCATTTGTCATGCACACAATTGCATTGCATTTTGTGGCCAGATTCTTGCAACAAAATGGTTGAAAATTAGGTTTTGTAGAAGTAAGGCGGAAAAATTCAACCAAAACGACTTTTTATGTTCAAATGGAAGAATGGTGGCCACGGACTAATCTCCTTTGGCCAGATCGTCACTAAAGAACCTCATAAGTGGCTGCAAAACGGCAATTTTGAGATCGGCGCAAAAAATAATTCTGCAGTGTACATAACGATGTGGTGGGAAAACAAATAGTTCAAAGTGCAGATAGATGGCCTTCGCAATGCCGTTTGACTACAAAGGGTATAAAGGTTCCACATGATCACGTGAGTCACTCTGTGCATAAACGTAGCCATGTAGTAGGGTAGTGAATTGGATGAATCGACGACCGAATGCACAACAACATGGTGCAATAAAACAGGAAACTTGAGAGTCAGTGTCTGCTTGGCCTTCTGGGCCCTTGTATAGTTTTCTCATTTTGCTTTAATTCTGATCCCAATGGTGCTGTAATATTTTGCGACACATGAGGTCACTGAAATCAACTTAAATATATGCACTATACCGGCTATAACGCATCAATACACATATGCACTCGCTTGCCTTCAGCGTATCGACCTTCCTGAACCTCTTGCTACTAGAGGGGCTGCGCGCCACATTCGGAAATGAACTGCCTGTTGCAAGGAACGAACTACGTTTCGAAAGGCACAAATAATTTGCAGCTACTGTGCCAATTTAACAAGTGCGATCGTAGTTAGACGCTCAAAGTCACTTTTCTGCTTTTCGAACAAAGTTCGGTGAATTTAGCACTCTCCGAACAAGGCACCAAAAGCAGCCCACGCACGAACAGTGTTCAGAACCTCCTTTATAGTCCGGTGTATCAAATGTTCAGTGGACTCGACCTGGGACGATTGCGATAATGTGCACAGTGCAACTGTGCACACAGGACAGAGGGCTACGACAGATACGGGCGCGGTCCTTTCCGTACTTTGTTGATGGTTGCGTTGCGCGCGTCATCGTGGATGCATGGCCAAATAGCTCTGCCTCACGCCTTGCAAAAGTTGTCAAATAGTCGAGCGAGGCTTAGCGCACCACTTTTTAGGAACATGTGTCGGACTTACTCCACTACGATTCTGCGCAACTAACCGAGCAGCGTGGTTGCACAACTAACCACGCTGCTTTTCGTTACTGCCAACGGCTGCGTTCTTTCAAAAAGGACCTGTTCCTCCCGAGCGGTCCCCCTCCACGACTACCTGCTAAGGCGTAGTTGGTGAGGAGCATGAGAGTAGATTTAACACAGCCAGCGTAACTATGTTTCTGGAAGTACTTTAGAAATACATTTCTAATATTTATTTAGTTTACATTTGAAACTTTTGTTAAACGTTTCTGATAGAACGTCCAGCCAACTGGTTTATTCAGTTTACGTTTCTTGTACACGTCTGCTGCCTGCACTTTGTAGGCCTGTTATAACATCAACCGTCGGCACTAAGTGGCCTTTGCGTTTGATTACTATTGGTGCACGGTTTCGTTGTGCCTGATTTCATGCCCATTCACTCCCTTCCTCAGCCTCATAATTTCATGTTTCATGAAACTGTACTGCCATAAATCTTTTTGCTGACTTGCCTTCCTCTTGCTACCAGATTTAATGGTGTGTGTTTTTTGCGGCGGTGATTCCCGTTTAAGATGAATAAGCGCGCAGCTGTCATCGCTCAAGAGCATTTGCTGATATTCCTGCACTTTGCATTAGGTTTATAGTACGTTTATCTCGAAGTCTCTATTATAATGTTCCGAAGTTTCCTAGCTTCAGAAACTTGCATCTACCAAGCACCTCGTGTTTTGTTGCCCTCAAGGACCTTACTCTTTAAGATTCTCTCTCATAGTGAACGCTACATCATCACGTATTTTGGTAATTCAAAGAAGGGCAACCTTATCTGAGTAGTAAGTATTCTACGTTGTTTCCTCGACATCATTCTGCCAGAGATCATCCATCATATTGATAAACTTGAAAGTTCCTTGTGCCAGCGCTTGATGGCTCCCAAAATGCTCGCTTTGCAAGATTTGCCGCTAGTGAAAACATAATATCCGAGAACTTCATTTAGCGCCTGCAGAATAAGTATTTCCAGCGCAATATTTCAGCTTACCATGCAATGTTCCTTTACTCTGTTGCCGGTATCCTGGCCGGTTGCTTCGTTGCTTTATATTAAAATACATACAATAGCAGCCCTACTTACAAGTCAAAAGGTGGCATCGTTTATTTTCTATGTTTTACCTGAAATGTTTTGCACCGTGAGCACCCTCACTCTATATTCTAATTCAAGTGTTTACGTTCAAACTATAGATCAGGTGTCTAAAGACAAATTACTATCCGAGAAATAACTCTTACAATAAGTTTTACAAGCTCGTCTCCAGGGAAACAGACGCCTCTCTCAGTGTCCATCACTTCTTCGTCGATCTTCCAGTCAAAGGCATTTACGAGTCCTATCTGTCTCCGATCGGCAGTAAAATACCTCCTAGATCGTATTACGCGAAATCAAGATTTGCTATATCTCTTTGCAAGCAGTCGTCTTACAAAAGCAGGAAAGAAGCAAAAATTTAGTAAGCCGCAGTAACTGTGGCAGATATTTGCTCTCTTTGGGCATCAATCTCTCGCCAAGATTTTTTTCTTCTTTCATACATGTCTCTTCACTAGGTTTATATGGAATTGTTTTGAAGAGCAATCTGTTTTTCTTAACGTGCAGCTGCGAAAATCCATTCTTCTTCATCACTTCCAGCTTACCGCTTCGCCGGAACAAAGCTTCCGGGAATTCTTCTTGGCCACGCGAACACGAACAGGTGATCGAGCGTCATTCGTGAATCTGCAAATTTTTTTTTTTATGCGTCTGATGTCTTATAATGAGGGCGCGTTTGATCACAATTTCATTAGTTCCTGAATTCTTTGATGAACCTTATCTCTGCGAGCATCATAAGCAAAGGTTTGATTAGCACAACACCACATCACTTAGGCGAAACTAAGCCTTTATTTCGCAAGGAGAGCTTCGTTGCAATCCTTACTACTTCATGCACGTATATTATCGTGTTTAACTGAAGCACGAACCGAAGAAATACACATATGCCCATTTCTCGCCCTCTACGTTGGTCAGTGTAGGCGGCACTTTTGCAATTTAGTCGCAAATGCTTAGCATTTATGTCGGCGCTAAACACATTAAGCTTCAGCTCGCGATCACATGTCTCTGTTAAAAGTTATGAGCGTAAAAGGTAACCCTGCGTGATTTAAGACAAAACTTATAACCTAGGTGATATTGAACCCCACCAGATCAAAACAACATACGCAGCATGCGTGCCACATATCCTCTTCTTAATCATGGTTCGTTTTACTGCATATGCGGACCTATTTTTTCTGATAACATGAGGCTGTCGCTAACGCTTACCAGAGGGCAGACCTTGTAGCACGCGGAAGCTGATGAATTGAAGTAATAGAAGTGTCGCCAGAGAACGGAAAGGGAGATTATCCAAACATGCATGGAACAGCAATAATAAATATTCAATGATGAAGTGTTTTGGTTGATGCCGGACCTAGTGAAATTGTTTAGCTATGAGAAGTTTTCGTAATGAAGATGAGACGATAAGTACATAGTGAATACATGATAAAGATTAGTACGGTAACAATCATAGTGAGGCGTAAGTAAAATAGGGCATTCGGAACATAGGTTTATAATCCGAGCCTGCTTCATCGCCTATAACACACATTACCTTGTGTAGGCGCATTGAAATTTATTGTATAGTAGCGAAGTATGGTAACCAGGATGCATTGGCATGCGTAAACACCTACAGACCACCGAGAGTAGAAGCTCTGATTAGTGGCATCTCTCTATTCTTCCTCCCGAAACAACATTTGTATTTATCTTCTGCAGCCGCAGGGCGTAATTCTTCCTGTGTTCATATGTGGCGGCAGTCCTTTGAACGCTTTACGCGTTTGTAAACGACGGGTTAAACAAAAACGTGGCTGCAAAGCCTAATATTTCATATTGCCCCCCGTTGTCTTCTTGCGGCCGTATTTTGGTTGTGGCAGGGAGCCCACAAGCCATCGACAAATGTAAAGGTTCCAACGAACTCTGACGGCAGCTCTTCGCCAAAAATCTTTAGCGTACCCCTGATGGACGGCATACCGCATTGAACGACCCAGCATTGCCCCACTTTCCCACACCTGCAGGCACAAGGCCATTCCAACGAATCCCACCGAAATTTTCTTTGACCTCATTTTCGGACCGTGCTTTCTAGTAATCAAATTGGATGCTCGAGATCCCGGTTTCGGCCTCTAATCGAGTGCTTCGGAATTCCCGAACTCTTCGCTCAACGATGCCCCTGAGCCACCAACTCCATCCCGTTCCTGGTTGTTCCCCGCGAATTTGTCCCAAAAGTCGATTTCAATTCATTTGCTCGTTCTATTGAATGCGTATGGCCGCCGACTTTCCTTTTTCTTTTCCAAGCCTCCTCAGAGTGAATTAAAGAAGAGTCTGATTACACCTAAGCACTTCTTTTTGAGTTTGAATGCGAAAGCATTAATGTCCAATTGAACGTCCTTCGAGTTATAAACTCCAGGCGGGAAAGCGAGCGCTTTGAAATGCTTGGCCAACGCCTCCTAGAGAGCAAAGGGCCAGTGCACTTCGATACTTAAAGTCATCCTACCTTTCCCGACTGATATTCAATCTTATGGGAACCCTCCCGAGTGATAGAAAAATAATCCACATATCTAAGCTATTCACTATACTCCTGCTCATTTCCTTCCCGTTGTTCCTTTTTCTTTAGTTTCTTTTTCATTTAGCCTTTATAAATATTTATGCTTTGTTCTGTTCCGAATGCTTTAAACTACTGTTTTAATTCTTCGACTAGTTATTGACTTTACATTACTTTGCTGTTTGTACTACATTTACTTTGCATAATATTCCTGTTAGTGACTACTGTATTCCTGTGTTGTGCTGCGTATTCGCACAAATGTATATATTTTTTGACCGGAGGTCCCCTTTCAGCCACATGCTCTGGGACCTCCTCCTGTGTACATGTGTAAGCATGTATATCTACTTATTGAAGAAATAAACTGAAACTGAAACTGAACTGCGGTGAGTTTGACGTCGTCGCTTTCTTCACGCCAGGCTTGGCAATGGAAATTTCGGTCCACTTAGCATGACGTCATAAAGCAGAGTATACTGCGCTTCTGAGCGTGGGGTGGTAGGTTCAAAACTCACTACGGCCAACGTTATTGTTTTCGAATTTATTATATATTTTATAGATCATTTCTGTATACCGATTACCGAGGCGAAGTTAGAACGCCAAAGAGAGCTTACGCGGACGAAGTGGTGCGGGTATAAGAAAGGCTTCCGCGAGCGACGGAGACGTGGAGTCGGGGCGATGCGCTCTCCCTTCACGGAACACCAGATGCACTGGCGCGGCAGCAGGTGTTCCCTTTCGCCCGACTCTGCTCCTTCGAGGCGCGCACGTTACGCGGCGTCGCAACCAATGAGAATTTAGGAGCCGTTTCGCTGCTACGGACGCCGGATTTCTCGCTCAATGGGCCATTTGATGCTTTTGCATCAATAATAACGTGAGAGAGATCGTTGTGCTCTAGAGCTTCTCGTGTGATATCCGTCATAATCCGTTTGACTTGCCAGTAACCTGTTGGCATGAAAGATCTGTGGAGTGCACGTGGATTTCGAAAAAAAAGGATCTAACTTTTATTTACTCTTTGCGTCCTACGTGCTGTGTGAATAATTTGTGCAGTATTATTTCCGCGACGTTGCAATGCCTTCTGCGGCTTTAATGATGGATAGCATTATAAGGCGAATAATTATCAATATATTGATCAATAACACTCAGACAAAGATGTTAGCTTCCTTTCTGACTTCGGCATCAACAAGCGCAGAGACATTTCTGCGCAAGCGCTAATACAAATTCTTAAGCTGTCCATACGAAGATACCTAAAAGATTATTCATCAGGTAACTTGAGTGCATGCTTACTCCACAGATATAAGCACACGAAAACAGAACAAACCATCCCCGCCGCCGCAGAAAAAGAAAACATATGTGAGGTGCCTACGTGAAGAGATTTGTAAATACTAGGAAAATGCTGAAAGGTAAGGTTGTGGAACCATATGAGTCAGAAAGGGAAGGTTTACAAAGAGCAGGAATCCAATGTGTTCACCGGCGCCTAAATGACTCTACAACAAGGGAGTTCTGTAGGTTATGCTGAATCTCAGTTTAGGCCGCTACTGCTTCCTTTTCGACCACACAAAACCCTCAATATTCGTGGAATCTCTGAGGGTCTTTTCGTCTCCATCGTTTTCTTTTGCAGCAGTGTGTGCCGTCTGTGCGCCAACACCTGAAGTGAAGCAAGTGCACAAAAGCAGGACTTTTGTGTCGTTCGAAAAGCTTTGTTTTCGCGCACACTTATGTAATACTTTTCTGCATTCTGTTATTTCTGTTACCTTGCCCTGTTCTGCCCAAGAAATTTCACTCCCTGCAGCTGATATCTGGACTTTCGTGAAAGTAGCGTTTCTTGCCAGCGTTTCGGATCAGCATTGCCGACACAGCCGGGCGCACGCATATTACTCTGGTTTTCCCATTTGCAAAACTGGTCGTATCAGAGCACAATCCTCTTTTCCTTACCTCCGTTAACCCTCTCCTGCTTTACATGGAAGAGTGTTAAGATATATAGCTATACACTGGAAAGACAGTATGGTAGACGTCTATAAGTAAGATTATTTTGAGACCTCCTTTATAATGTGTGAATAGCTACTTACGAAACGACATTACTGGGTAAAAATATTTTTAGCTTATTATCTCCGCAGTTCCGACATCAGTAACCCACTGTTTTCCAGAATACGTAGAGCACGTACCGTTTCTTCGGTTGTATGCAGAGTATTGCTTACAAGACAGAGGTTACGTCACTTAGTACAAACCTCACACAGTCCGCAGCTTAAGTAACAGCGGAGAAACCTGCAAACCTGCACCATGATTTACTCTTAGAAGGCAAACGAAATGCCCCTCACACCGTTTCCACGGGCTCTCTGTGAAACACTGCGAATGACAGTAGTGCGCCGCGTAAATACTGATTGCAATATCAATAATTCACGAGGCTTTGGAAAGCTGAATTGGTCCAAAGCGCATAGGTGTTCGATCTAGGTTAACGTCAATTTTCCGACGAACCTTTGTAGTCATCTCTTTATCTATAAGATAGGAAACATTCCCTCGAAGCACCTCGTCGCCCAGCATAATGCGCAATTAATTTGATAAATGCGTTTTCCGCAGTAAGGCCAGTGGAAATTAGAGGACGCAGGCGTCTGCCTTATCTCCAGCGGTCCAGCTGTCGCAGTATGCATGATGCTTGTTAGGGCCCTACCATCGGACAGATTCGCGCTATAGGTGGGGCTCAAAGCTGACGTTTTAAACTAGGAGGTTTAAAGTACGAGTTCACTTCAGTACCCTTGTCGATGAACTCGTTGTATGCTGCTCCGTATACGAAGCCGATAATTATAAAACTGGAAGCTATAGCCCGTGTCGGCGTTTCATTTGGTGAAGCACTGAGTAGTTTTGAAGAACGAGACCATCCAGATGAAAATACAATTGTTGAAATTACGAGAAATGATTTCCTAATCCGCCATGTCATCGCGTCCGCTAGACTGAATGCCCAGGTATAAAAAATTATATTGAACTGACAAACACTTAGGAATCTATCTGAAGTGAATGTTTGGTGAAGTGGGTCGTTAAACACTACAAACATGTCCATTTTATCTGTGGGCATCAGGAGCAAAACAACAAAAAGAAAGAAAAAATATTAACTAATTCGCGGGTCCATGTGCTCTCGCAAACCCGTGCTGCGCAATGTGACAAATATATACATTTATTTAATATTTTCTGTGTTTATTTTAAATGTACCGTGCTCTCCTCTTTGCCAGTCCACCGTCATAATTTGTGCCTTAGTGCATAAATGATCGTCATCACGAACACGCAGCGACGGTCTCAATGAGCCAGTTATAGGCGCGACAATATCAAGGCAACAACAGGCGATGCGTCTAGGCACTATACGTGGGCACGCGATGTAGCAGGTATTTGTGCTTCATGTATCACTGAGAACTGCTGCAAAATCAAGTGTTCTCTACAACTAAAACGCTCCACGTGCAAAACAAGAGCACCGTGCCACAATAAAGCGACTAGCAATTTTACCAATAGCACTTGACGATGATGTTCAAAAACAAGCGCCACATAAATGTGCGTCCCGCACAACTATTCCCTCCTTGCTCGCTTCCTCAAGCCTTTACACGTGCGTTTCACATCAAACGTCAAGAACCATGCGAGTTACTTTCTCACTCATTGAACCCCACAAGCCATTTATCAGAGCTACGCGGACAAAGGAATTGCAAACAACACAGTGCCCAGCCATCAATCAGCGTTACCGTATCGGGCAGCACAGGGGCAGCACTCTTGGGAAAATGGACGCCCACAGCCAAGCGCACCGAAACCTATTTGTCAGGGATTAGCGAATAGAGTCGAGATGGTTCGATACTACTCCTGGGATATACAGAAAAGGCACGGGTTGGTTTCACAGGAGAAGCCATCCTCTATAGGAGAAGCTTACCTGCACTGAGCGTCTTGTTCCGGCGAAAGCGAGATTCAAGGTATTATCTGATAATCCCGCCTGGCGGAACCTCGGCCACTCCGATAAGTGCAATTCACTCACTACAGAGAATGCAGATTCGCGAGTTCCCGTACTTCTAGAAAGACGGCCTTCCGAAATATTTACTGTGAAATGCTCGTTTTAACGCGATAGCGTTAAGGGCTCAGTTTCGCAGACAATCCAGCGTCGGCGCCCAGCGTCGACCGCCTTCAAGCAAAAAAATCATTTCGAACCATGCACACTCATCCACGCAGGCCCTCCGTGTAGCGCGAACACGTTACTGAACTAATTGAACTTCTGAAAGTCAAATGTACCCGAAAGAAACAACGAAATTAGTTACAATAACGTTGGGGGTCAGAGAACGTAACGATCTTGTGCCAGTAAGATTCAGTACACGCGAAACGAACTGCGTCACACCGCCGAGCTACTTTTCGCTAACTGCGTAACAAGGCCGGGCGCGGCCACTGTGCATCACAGGCGCCCAAAAAGGTAACGAAATTAGTCACAATAATGTTGGGGGTCCGAGAAGGTGCCAAACCTTGTCCCAGTAACATTAAATACACGCGAAACTAACTGCGTCACAATGACGGGTGCAGCGAGCCTGCCCAGAAACTGTTAAAAAAAGTTAAGATAATGTTGGGGCTCACAGAAAGCGTCGCAAACATCTCCAAGTACGAGTCATTAACTGAAGTTACCTACGCCTGGACGGCCGAGTTGTTTATCGCTAACTGCGTCAGAAGTCTCGGTGCGGTGCCGCAAAAGCCTAAATTGGTTGAAATGCGTCGTAGACTTTCGAACAAAATTTCTCGCCTTGCCATAGTCCAGTGGTGCATTGGCGCCATGTCGAACTGCACAAGGAACGCAAGAATACGCCGGGAGCCCAACAAAAAGACAACGTCCATAAGGAAGAAACGGGTCGCCGAACAGGCGAACTTCACATGCGCAGCCAGCTTCGCTCGCTTCGGTGACGCGGCTGGCGTGCCACTATGTTGTTGCTAGGTAACGCAAGCAAAATAAGTCGCGAAGTATAAGTTCATCCATACGCAAAACCTTTAAATTTTAGCGGGAATGAATAAAAACAAAATGTTGTCTAAGTTCATTTCGCATTCTTTATTTTTCGATGCTCGCATCAGCTAACGGATGCGATAAGCATTAGGCGTGACATGTTCCCTGTTGCCAGCTTTTTCCGAGTGTCCCCTCTTGCTGAATTTCTTTCTCTACGTTGAGACGATCGATGAGCGTGCTAGCCACTATCGTTGTGCTTAATGGTACTTGTTTTGCCTGGTACATTTTCACCCAATAAACAATATCGTGACTTGCGTTCTGTGTTGTGGTTGTTCACCATCAGAGCGTCGCTATGGTGAAAGGTACTATTATTATCAGCCACCCGCTTATATTGCGGCTAGAGCCCACTCGCAGAAGATATTACTGATAGAGCCATTCGTCAGTGGTAGCGGTACGTAGTTGCCTACTGACAAGTCCACGTTTGTTCTCCCATCTACTATTATCATTTTTTTCTGCGATAACGGCAGCAGTTGCAATGTTAGCAAATATATAAAGCCGTATTTTTACAGCTTTGTTGTTAGCGCGAAACCTTTATTTTATTGTCTCAAAACCTAGCAGAAAAATGAGGGAAAGCAGAGTTCTGCGCCTCCAATTCTGTGCTGTCGTTTTTAGACAGGAGCATCATATGGAACGGCCTCCTTGAAGTAAAACCACTCATTTTTCTATGCAGCTGCCCTTGACAGACAGACAGACAGGCAAGAAACTTTAATTGGTCCTAAGGGACTACGTTGTCGTAGTCGCTGGCCGCACCCGCGCCGGGGGCGGAAGACCGTGATCTTAAGCCCTGTCGCAGGCCCTTTGGACAGCCCGAAGCTGGACTTGAAGGTCGTCGCTCCTGACGGCTTCATCCCAGTATTCTTGCCTGTTGAAAGGCGAGTGGCACAACGCAGAACATTGCCAGAGCATGTGATTCAAGGTGGACCGTTCCTCGCCGCAGTCTGGGCAGCGGGGATCCACACCCGGAGTGTAGTGGCTCAGCCTTGAGCGAGACGGAAAGAAGCCCGTCTGCAGCATTCTCAGCACCGAGCCCTGGGGTCTGTCTAGCTTCGGGTGAGGAGCCGGAAACTGCCTGCGTCCCAGCTGGTAGTGAGCAGTATTATCGTGGAAAGTAAGCAGCGGGTCCGTGGTTCGGTCGATCCCCTGCGAAGCCGGGCCCCTCGGACCAGCGCGGTTGATGAGACCTCGCGCCTGGTCGTGGGCCAGCTCATGCGAGTTGATCGAGCCGGGGGAGACGTTCCGGTCCATGAGAGCCGGGAACCAAGTGATGACGTGATGGGCCGTGCATGTCTTGCGGGTCCTCAGCACTGCCGCAGCCTCGGCCGAGACCGAGCCGGCGAGAAAGGATATCGCCGCCGACCTGGAGTCCGTGAAGATCTGCGTGCGCCCGGGTTCGCACAGAGCCAGCGCCACTGCGACTTGCTCTGCGACGGACGCCGTCGAGCGTTGAATAGACGCCGCATTCAGGATCTTGGCCTGGGTGTCAACCACCGTGGCCACGTAGGAGTTTGATCCGGGATACCGCGCCGTGTCGACAAAGGACGCGAGCTCTGGGTTCTGCAGGGCAGTCTTGATGAGTGCTCGGGCTCTGGCTGCGCACCGGGCCTTGTTGTGTTGTGGATGAACGTTCCTCGGGAAGGGGGAGACTCGAAAGGCGTCCCTTTCATTCTCGCAGAGCGGGACTGCGCACGACTCTTCGGCCATGGCTGCCAGACCCGCCATCTCGTGTATTCGACGGCCGGCCTTGGTGGTAGAGAGGCGAACGATCTGTGCTGTTTTCTGTGCTTCGACCACTTCGCTCAGGGTGTTGTGGACCCCGAGTTGCATCAACTTCTCCGTACTGGCCATCACGGGGATGCCGAGGAGTCGTTTAATGCTCTTCCTCATGAGTGCGTCGCTCTTGTTCTCCTCCGACCGCGACCAGCTTAGCGCAGAAGCCACGTAGTTGATATGGCTCATGAGGAAGGCGTTGTAGATACTTATGAGGTTGGCTTCGCTGATGCCCCCTTCCTGCTCGTCACTCGCGAAACGAGTCTGAGCATGTTCTCCGTCTTCACGCTCAGGCGCGCGATCGTTTGTACGTTGCTACCCTTTGGATTGAGGACCAGTCCGATCACCCTGAGAGAATCCACCCTCTGGATGCGCTGACCCGTCTTCGTTCTGAGTTCGATCAGTACTTGGTCCAGCGTCGAGTCTAACTACAGCAGAGTTCAGACTTGGTCGGCGAGAGGACCAGTCCTGTGCCCTCGAGGAATTCTGTGACGTGCAAGGCCTCTTCCAGGGCCCACTCCACCGCTGCTTCGGACCGACCGCCACATCAGATGGTGATGTCGACCGTGTAGAGAGCATGATTGAGATTGACGGCCCCGATTCGGTGGAGTTGGACTGACAGGTCTCTCATGGCGATGTGGAGATAACACCACAACCCTGCGGCGTGCCGCAGGCTCCCAGCGCGTATCCGTCCGGTTTGATCTGGCCCAATTTGATCGTGGCCTTGCGATTGTGGCCTTGCGATCCAAGGTTCAGTCTCGTCACAGAGTCGAGGAGGTGCTTGTGTTTTACCGTGTCGAAGGCCTTGCCGATGTCCAGCGCCAAGATGCCTCGGACGTCTCTCGTGACCCCACCGACTATTTGCCTCTTGATCAGCAGCATGACCTCTTGAGTGGACAGCGAGGGTCTGAAGCCGACCATATTCGGCGGGAGGAGGTGTCGTTCCTCGATATGCCTCGACATTCTGTTGTGGATGACATTCTCCGCCACCTTGCCCACGCAAGACGTGAGCAAAATGGGTCGCAGTCTGTCTAGGGCTGGTGTCTTGCCCGGCTTCGGAATTAGGATCACCGTGGCTCCCAGACATTGTTGATTTCTTTGGTGAGCAGTTCGATCGAGCCGTCGCCCAGATTTCGAAGGAGTCTGTTCCAGATTCCATCCGGCCCGGGAGCCGAACTTCCGTTGAGGCCTTGAAGGGCCGCTCTGACCCCCGAGACGAAGTATGGGGAGTCGAGCTCCTCGTCCGCCTTGTCGCCGTGGGCTGGGTAATCTTATGGCCTGGACTGCCCGATGGTGAGGTAGCGACGCGCAACTTCGTCCATCACTTCGTTCGTAGATGCGCCTTCGCTATTGAGCTTGTGGACCAGCCTATCGATGGCCAGAGTGTGGTTTCTCTTGGACTGCGTGTCGTCCAATAACTGCTTGAGGAGGTTCCACTTGCCTCCCGCACGCATCTGGCCGTCGACCGACGCGCAAATTTCGTTCCATTGCTGCTGGCCGAGCTCTTTGCAGTGCGATTCAATCTCGCGGTTGAGGGCCGCAATCCTCCTCCGGAGGTTGCGATTCAGCTTTTGCGTCTTCCATCTGGCCATGAGGGAATTCTTGGCTTCGAGCTGGTGCGCCAATCGAGCGTCCATGTGGTCGACCTTGAGGTCCGTTTCGACGGTCCTGATGACCGCAGCTACGCCCTTCTTGAGCTGCGCCACGAGGTCAGCTCGTATTTTTCGTGGTCGTCCTTCCTTCTCTTTAAGAAGGAGTCCCAGTCGACTATTTCGAAAGCCCTCTGTGGGGCCGCGCTGACCGGTAGGGAGATTTCCACGATGTAGTGGTCACTGCCCATGTTCTCTTGTAAGTTGTGCTACTCCGCTCCCGGTGCGATCTTAACGAAGGGCAGGTCTGGGGTGGTGTCTCTCAAGACCGAGTTTCCCATGCGCGTGGGGTAATGGGGGTCGGTTATCAGTTCTAGGGAGCTGTCAGACGGTGCCTGCAGGAGTCTCCAGCCTTTGGGAATGCTTCTCACATAGCCCCAGGCTTCGTGCGGCGCGTTGAAATCTCCATCCATAACGAGCGGCGTGTCCCTCGCCTTGGACGATGCCTTGGTTGTTAGGCTGTAGAAGGTCTGCCGGTTGTGCCTAGGAGAGCAGTACACATTGATAATGCAGACGCTGTTCTTCAGCGAACTGTTGGGTATGATCTCGACGAGACACGCTTCCAGCTTGCTGTTGCCAAGACGGAAATTGTGCTCCTGGAAGGCGCACTTCTTTGCATTAAGTATTGCGATGCGGAGCCCGTTCTCCGCCAGCGAGGAGACAGCTCGGTATCATTGAAGGGAGATTGTTTCCATTCCCGTTTCCTGTAGCGAAATGACGTGGGCCCCTCTTGCGGCTCCCGGGCCTTGATGAATTGTACAAGTTCAGGCCTGCGCCTCCGAAAACTGGCACAGTTCCACTGCCACACGATGAGCTTACTATCCGGTCTGGCCATGGTTGGGCATGTTGGACCGGAGGTGGGCTGGGATGCCATCTTGCTCGTCAGCCGACGACTGCTCATTGTCTTGTAGCATGTCACTGGACACCGCATCCGGCCTGGCGGCGTCGCCGTAGCGTAGGTCACATATCTTGGCAAGCTCGTTCTCAAGCAGCTGCACTCTAAGTAGAAGGGTCTGGTTACTCTGTACCAGCTCGGCAAAAAATTTTTGCATGCGGTCCAGAAACCTCTGCATGGCAGCCTCCGCCGTGCTCACCTCCTCAACCGCACCCTGGGAGGAGGTGGCTCTGCGCTTGACCGCCCTTGCTGTGGTCCCTTCTTCCGTAGACATTTGCCTTGCCGTGGCCGCTTGGACGGCGCTGGCGTTTCAAAAGGCCTCAAAGTCCGCTTTCACTCGCATAACTTCCTCCTTGAGAATGGCGTTTTCGCTCATCGTGCGATCGCTGGGATCGTGCGCCCACTCGTTCTCCTGTGCGGCGACGTGTGCGTCTGCTTCGTCTGTTTCACTTTGTCGGCCCAGGTGGGACCTCCTGCGATGCGCACCTTGGACTTGGAGCGGCCATTAGATTGAGAGCGCCCACGTTGCACGGAGCGCCCACGTGTGCGGGAGGACGTCCTAGAGCGGGAAAGACTGCGCGAGCGGGAGCGCCCCCTCGAAGAACTCCTCTTCCGTAGCGCTGACGTCAGTGCCTGGCTCACCTCGCGTGGCACGTTGACGCCCTTCTTGGCGTCGCCAGTTCTCTTCCGCCGCTGCCTTATGTGCGAACCACTGGCACGCGTCGGAAAGCTTCGGCACGCGCCGAAGCGTCAAAAGCGTCAAAAGCGTCGGTCGGGAACACGGCGAAGCGTAACGACGCGCAGCAATTATGTCTACTGCCGATGCTAGAAGTATGCCGACGCGCGGCGAAGCTGCGCCGGCGTGCACCAATGAGAGGCTGCGACGCGTCGCAGGCGTCAACCGATTAAAGGCTGCGCAGCCTCCGGCTGCTATGCCTATAATGGCCGCCCAAGCGAAGGCGCCGGCACCAACGACCCTCCGAGTTTTTGGACGCACGACGCGCGCGACAGTGCTCCTGAAAGACAGTGTTGTAATAGTAGGCCGACAAGGACACGACCGACCGACCGACGACCGTGGGTTGTGGCAATGCGACGTGGATCCGAAGCGACTTCGAACGACGCTGAGTAATCCAACTTGCCCACTGGGTTCCGCCGGTCTCAGTGCGATCGTCTGCTAAAACAGCCAGCCGAATCACGATTGCCACAACGTTTGTGCTTGTTGTATGTGTATTTTGTTGTGCTCAAAACGAATGGAAACATCTTTACGAGCTCCGAAGTCTGGATAATCAACACTCGCCTATCGCCGATGTTGTTTACGTTACGCGTAGGCCTAGCGCGTCCATCGAGTTCGTAACTGGCGAGTGAACGAACTCACTTGAGAAACTCTGACGAAGGAAATGAATTTTCAGGTTCGTTTGGTGCTGCAGGGATTTAAAATATAGCACTCCTGACTTCGTGTGATGTGTGATGTGGTGAATGAACCGTGTGGAAGTTGGGTTGGTCAACCGCGGCGTGTTTCGTGTGGTGTCAGTTGACTCAAGTTTAACGGGCAAGCTCTGCGCTGTTTCCAGTGGTAAAGATAACTTCCGAAAGCGAAAGACACTAGTAGCCGAACTATTGGAAGTACTTACATAATCAGCCGTGCCACCTGTTTCAGCTGACACTGTGCTCTTCTATTCGGCATGTGAATCCAGTTCAGTACAAGTTCACTGTACTCATTCGCTCACTTCTTTCAAGTGAGTCCGTCGTTTGGGCTAGTTGGGGATAAATCGCTCGTGTAGCAATCAAGAACACTGACGCACTGAAGCATACGTGACAACGCAGTCATGTTTGAGTCAGTGTGTCCTTATAGCTGAGCACTGCAAAAAGGAATTATCTGTTTGCAATGTGTGTCCTGTGTGCAGTGCATAGCAGGACCTGCATCATGCAAGACCTATGCATGTAGCAGAGTATACCACGATTGCTTCGATGCCCGCTTCAGAAGCAGCAAGTACGGAGTCAATGAAACTGTAATTGATTTTTTATCTCACTTTTTTGTTTATGGAAAGTGTAGATGGTGTGAGTGCATTGTGGGGAAGGTGAAAAGGTGTCATCAGTGTTTTGTGCAGTCGGTATGCTTGAACTGCCGGAATCCCTTGAGCTATATAAAATGTTTCTTGCTGCGATACTATAAATTGTAGTCAGGACAAAAACCTACTCAAAACCAAGTTACTAATGCATCTGCGCAGAATGTGTTTGATTAATAAGTTAACACTTCCACTACAACAATATGCCGATGCACAGCATATGTGCTTACAATAAATACATTCCGTAAAGGTGAACGACTGGGCCTACAACTTTGTAGTAGCACCGTAAAAAGTGCTGCCATGCGTATCAGCCACAACGAAACTGCTGCACGTCCAACCTTCTTCCTTGGAGGCACCTCTATAAAGACTGTCCGGGCCCTTCCCATTCTGGGTGTAACATTTAGCTCTTCTCTCAACTTTTCCGCATATGTCACCAGCACTGTATGTAAGCACCGGCCCATTCTTGGGTTTGTGTCCCGTGTCTCCCTTCCCTGATGACCTAAGGTTTTCCGAGCACTCTACACTTCTATCATTCTGTCATGACTTGAGTACTGCTCATCAGTATAGTTCCCGTACCAAACTCGCACGCTAACAAACTTAAGCTTGTTGAGCGCCGGACAATACGCACCCTTTACTCCCGTCTTTTCGGCTGTCACAAGCTCATGCCAGCCTTCGAGGATTGCCTCAAACCCCTCAAGTAGCACACCCTGCAATACCAGCGCAACAGTGCACTAGTCTATACTGCAGGGTGCTTGACGACTCTCTGGACAGCACTAATCTTTCTTCAGTTCGTCTGAACAAGTGGTCAGCACAGCCTGAGCCCTCATCGCGCCTCTATGGCCCGACACCACAACTCCATGATTATATCAGGCATACAGAGCTTTCTCTCCACCCCCTGGTCATTTGGATTCTCCTTCCTTGGAACCAGACTGCATTGGCACTCCTGTGTGTTGTGCACCTGTAGAATGTGTGTGTGTTTGCTGTGCTGTGTTATTGAGCAAGTGTGTGTGTGTGTGCGTGTGTGTGCACGTGGAGGGGAAGGAAGTGTCTTCTGCATCCTGCAAACTCCTGCTCTAGATGGCTGGTTATCAGATGCTCTAGCATACAGGCACCAGCCTTTTTTTGTCTAGTGTGCCAAGTTACCGCTAAGATTATTATTATTATTATTATTATTATTATTATTATTATTATTATTAGAATAACCACTACGACCACATTGGTTGTGTTGAAACCAGCGTGACACATAATTCAAAATATTTCTGGAGCTTTGCGGGCTCTCTCTTCTAAAAAGAGTGCCAAAGATGTACGTCTTCTTCATGAAAATAGTGGTGTTGTCTCGAACACTGCTGATACCTTTGCAGAACATTTCTGTTTGCTATATGGTGTGAAATATGCTTCAAGTAACCTTCCTTCTCAGTATGGCACAGTGTATGCTATCAGCCAATGAAAACCTTGTTTCCAAGTATATGAAGTGCCTTAAAATTTGCCCTAAGCTTTTCCTTCCTTGTGGGGTTGATGGTATTTCATCCGCAGAGCTTAACCCTTTGAGACGCTGTCTACACAATTGTGCACAGCAGGAGAGTGCATCAATAGCAAAAGCACTGATGAAAGTAATGGTATTTAACATGTGTTTCATATATCCTGAAACACTTATTATTGGAACTGTGCTGCAATGTTCAATAACGTGCAGAATGTTTTAACAAAATGAGTGGGAAGGTAGACGGCTGGGTGTTTTACTCTGTGTCCGTATGTTGTATGTAGCGGGTTCACTTCTTTCATTGTTTTTAACAATGTCGTGCACCAGGCATAATTTTCAAGTGGCTGGATAAGTGCTTTTCAAGCTTTTCAAAACACGAAATAGTACATGTTCTCATATTTTGTGTTCATGTAGTGAGTTTTCGCATGGAGTCGAAATTTTGTAAACTTGGCAAAACTCGCTAAACAATTGAAAATTCTTAATATTTGCTGCAGGTGTACACTTTCTACGATTCTGAAGATGCAAGAGATGTGGTGAAAGCAACTTTTCAATCAACGGGATAAACTGGTGTCTGCAAGGGTTAAGACGTAAGGAAGCATACTTGTTCCCCGTTCTCACAAGCATCTTCAATAGTTTCCTAAAGCCTAGTACCTTTTCTAGCACTCGGAAGGTAGCATGAACATTGTCCATGCACAAATCAGGTGCTAGATGTGCAGTTACTAACTGCCGAACTATATCCTCTTCAGTGCGTCAGGTGTTTGAATCGATATGGGATTCCTCGCTTTCTGTTAGTGCTAAGAACATTTTAATAAATGAACAGCCTGACTTTGTGTGCCGACAACTTAAAACTATTTCAGACTGTCAACAGTGTTCACCACTGCATCGACTTCCAATAAGACATTTTTTCACTCTCAAACTGGTGCAGAAACAATAAGTACTCTTAAATGTTTCCAACACTATGGCATTAAGTTATATGCAGAAAACGCACCATGTGAAATTTTGATACACTACGTGATGCTCCACTCCTTAGGGTCGATGAAATGAGAGATCTTGGTGTGTACTTCGACAAAATGCTAAGCTTCTCTTCACATAGATAATTACACAACATGCCCTTCACGCTCTTGGAATTACATGCTGTATATTGCATGCTTTCCACTCACCTGTTGTGTTTCTGAAATTCTGCTGTCTGCCTACAACTACTAGAGTATGCCTCTGTTGGAGGGGGTGCAATGAGCAAATCTAATTCTGACCTCACTGAACGCATCCAGAATAAATTGATATCTATCTTAAAGCACCACTTTTGCCATTCTGGCGACCACAGTTCAGCCTTCTCAAATATAGTTCAACTCGCACCTCTAGATTCGAGACTTAATTAATCACACCTTTTGTTCCTGTATAAGGTGGTCCCTGACATTATACATTCCTTAAAGCTTCTTGATTATTTGTTCGTGCCGCAACAGTATACCAGGTAGCATTCCACATTCGTTGCCTGGGCTTGTTACAACATTGTGCTAATAAGACTCGACTCGAAAACATACTTCAGTGTTCATTTCCTGTGTTTTGTGTATCTGTAGATAATCACGTAGGATTAACTCCCTTTTACGTTTCCTCACTTCCTTTTTTCCCTATTTGTTTCTCTATCTTCCATTTTTTTGTCTACTACATTCATGTTTTCTGTACATTCTCTCTCACATAGTGCTCGTTAAGTGCACCAGTACAAAGGCTCTCTAGCTGTTCCTGGGCACTACAATAAAAATTTGAATGATTGATTATTATCGTAGTATAAAATCGCGCTTTTAAGTATGTACTACTATACTATTTCAGTGCAGTAGCTTTTGTGCAATTAAAAAAGGGGCATGAATTAATAAAGTGCAATAATAATATTCTACGTGCTTGATCATATGCAATGTTCTATTAATTTCTTCTGAGTTTCAATAATGGCTGGCTACTGTATCCAGTGTTGTGCAATGAAATAATATGCCACAGCAATTATTGCGTGCGTCGCAGAACGAATTGAATATATATTTCTCAGTCACAACATCATAGCAGGCTGAAAACAATAAATTGTTTTTTTTTTCGGGTAATGAAGCGTATAAATTGTGAAAATAACCTGTTTATATATATATTTCTTATGTTATGCAAATGAGCTGCCCCGATACATTCGAATAAGCGCTTCAATAGTACGACTTCGCAAAGGGCAACGAAAGACCCCGATTAAAACCCTCCATTTCTGACGCTTGTATTATCTGGCGGTATGTCACTTCATTAACTTGACATCTTGAAGACAAACTTGACATCTTGAAACCAGTTACATAGAACGTGGCCTTTACACAGTGAAAATGTTCTCTAGCAATACACTCAATGTGAAGGCCTCCCGATGTGGTGTTGGTGCATCAAAACAACCTAGAATAATAAATGAGGTGCTCTATGGGCAAGATTTGACAGAATCAAGAATCGGGAGGGGACAAGCTACGAATTACGTAAATTTTAGCTACTGCAGATGTTTTTCTTTTTTTTTTGTAAGTGCCACAGGCGTTTTAATTTTTTTTTTTTTTTTGCTGATTTTCTCAGAACCCACTTTTTCACGTTTCTTTCGTCTACCAACAAGCATAATCATACTGACACGGATGCTCTATCTGTATCCGATTACCGTATTTCACCGGCTAAAAGTGTTCAACGTTATCGCTGGGTGCAGGATGCACCTGAACGTATCGGAAGTTTCGCGAATGTTATCGATGGTTCTGTCTGTTGTAGACGAACCTTGCTAATCTGATTGCATACGCGACACGAATTGTGTCTGGAAGGCGCGCGGGCACCAGCGAATAGGCTGTAACTTTCGACGACTGTCGTATGTAAACCGACGCGCTTGACCCGCAGATGAGATTTTCGACGATTGCCGATATTGCTCGCCGCTATCGTTGCAATTGAGTCGGCACTATTTATTTACCGTCACTACTACGTGGCAATATTTCCAACAGATTTTTCAGTTATACTTTTCACGCCTAATTCTTACATAGTTGGCTGTGCAATAAGCTACCAAAAAATGAAATGGTACAACAGTTTTTGATATATGGCATCGTCGTGCAGGTGTTTGCAAAGCGATCTTGCAGACAGACGACGCGCGAGCGCTGATGTCGATATTTTGTGTACTATTGTTACTTCAAAAAT